>NC_082384.1:1411326-2011326 GCF_031168955.1 Gadus macrocephalus
CTGCTGGGGAGCAGCGGAGCAGCCGTCAGCCTGGTGGACTGTGACCTCTGACCCGGGCTCAGCAGCCAGAGACTACCTGACATCCTTCTGCACTTAGCCACTAGTGAGGTAGGGTAGAAGCAGAAGGTCTGCTTGTACAGTACAATCACACCCAGTTCCCTGAGGTGGATACATAGCAGGGGGCAGGAGGCCTACCAGGTCAAGTCACGCGTTATCCTCACGTTTTATGAATGAGAACTGTGTTCCCATAGTGAAACAGGTGTTGTTTAGGCAAGAAATACCAAAGACTTTACTTGCAGATCAGTGAGCAATTCAAGAGTTGAGATGTGTGTGATGCATTTGATCAGTGAGCAAAATTTTTCCAGGATAACCTCTTTTTAATCCTCTTAAAACCACAATGCTTTCAGAATGCAGAGGGCTAGCAGTACAGAGAAATCTCTTGGTGTTTTTTCAGGCTGATATTTGTTCCTGAAGAACATTGGTGGGCTTGAACCGGTTCTTGATATCTTGATATGAGAGACAATTGAAAATGTGCAAAGCTTTCGTAATGATATGAAACATTTTTTCAGATTTTTACCCAGAGCTTCTCCTACGCTGGAAAACAATGATTTAATGCAGACTGCACTGACATCTGCAGGGATCACTATCCCATAATATGACTGCAGATGAAGCTACCATTCCAGAGTCAATATAGAAATATACACATACTTAGACCCAAACGTAGACGCATACAGACCCAGACGTGTGTGCGTGGGCCTGTTCTGCCAGCGAGGCAAGGAGTACCACTTCATACCAGATCACTGTGTGTCACAGCTTCATGCAACTGAAAGTACGGCCATTAATCGACTTATTGTTCTGCAAGTAAGCTTGCAGTCCTCCTACTAGCGATGTATCTGAGGTCTAGCCGCAATATTGGGGTCATCTGTGTCAGAAGAGTCACCACTATCGACAACACAGTTACAAGACGGGTCACTGTGTTGTGAGTCACCATCGACAACACACTTACAAGAGCAGTCCCTGTGTTGTGAGTCACCCTCGACAACACAGTTACAAGGGGAGTCACTGTGTTGTGAGTCACCATCGACAACTAAGTTACAAGAGGAGTCACTGTGTTGTGAGTCACCATGGATCCGGTTTTAGATCCAGTCCTAAAGTCGGTTCTGGACCCAGGGCCTAAAATTGGGGCTTCCTAAAGTAGCGACATCTTCAGTCTGTGTGGACATCCAAGTCATTGAAACATGGCATGTAAAGGTAAAAGTCCTAATCACAAAGTAATCTTCCTCATATTTCTGCACACACATTCCAAACTGCTTTCCCTTCCCTTCTTTGGTGATCACATTGCGGTTTTCATCAAACCCTCTCATCCTCATTAATGTGTAGAATTCCCCGCTTAGGTTGTTCAGAGCTTACGCGTCCGTTGATCATTTATCTCCCCTTATCCACACCTTGTTTTGCTAATTATCTCGCCTTTTATCTGCAGCCCCATCACTCACCTAATTTGGCCCAGCACTCAACCCCTTATATTTTAAAGAGGCCATGTTCCAAAGGCTCATTTAAGACAAAGAAGATAAAAGGAAGCTTGAAGTGATATAAACTCGTTATAAACTTTAAATAAAACCTCACACAGCCCCTCGGACTCAACACTTTCTAGCAGCAGTTAATTAAATAGGCAGTGTGGATGTTGGGTTCCCGGTAACATATTGTTTTGGGATCAGACTTTGAGCATGTTGCTCCTCATCGTATCAGGGATCCAGAGTTCTGTAGGTCTACAAGGACACTAACCCCTCCTCATCCAATGTGGCTTCTTTCTGACCAATCACATTGACTCCCGTCCCTCTCTGATCAAATCCATGTTTTTAATGAGGCAATTAAGAACACATAAGAGCCATACCAGATATAGAATGTGCTTAAGGGGTCATCAACAGGCCATGAAGTCATGGATAAAGTGCCTTTGTTGTCATGCGTCCTCATAATAGTATGCTAACAGCCTCAGAGGCTAATTGGCCTCACGCTGTTCTGACAACATTATAAACCTGTCATCCGCTTCAAGGAACATACTCATCTTCATTGCTTGTTCATATATGAATAATTGCGCCCCCGTGCGCACCAGGTCTTCTGCACCAGTGAGCCCACGAGCTATTTAGTATATAAATGCTCTGGACGGAGCATTAATGGGACGACAACACACACTGCTGTATGCATCCCTTCCATTGGTGCTGCAGGCGTGTTCCATGGGGGCCTGCCCGTAATTCCGACACCTCATTGTTCCGACGTCTCAATGGTCCGAAATATTTCCCATTAGATTGACATGCCACTATGCCGACGGTTCAATGTTCCGAAAACGGAACCCATTGGTCCGAAGATCGTTGGTTTTTATTGAACGAGACTTCAACACGGAACAGCTGCACGAAACGATGGTCACGTCACTCTCGGTGACGGTGTCGACAACAATGAACACACGAACAATGTTAATAGAACAACACACAACCACATAACATCCCGAACCCATCAACCCCACTTAATCCTAACAACAAAACAAGTTAACAAAAGCCCCATTTGTCAACTGACAACCCCAATTCCCAGAATCCCCCGCGGCTCCGGAACACGGCGTAGTTTATATTAATCTTTATTATCCGAATGGGAAATGCAATATTTTAGGACAGATACACCATTAAACGCGTTTCTAATGACATTTCTAGCGAGAAATGTACATTTTCCTTACATAATCTTCAGTCAGTGAATGTGTATGATCTTTATTAATCTTTATTATCTGAATGGGAAATGCAATATTTTAGGACAGATTCACCGTTAAACGTGTTTCTAATAACATTTCTAGCGAGAAATATACTTTTTACTTGCATAATCTTCAGTCAGTGATTGTGTCTGATCTTTAGTTTTATAGTTATTAGGATTTGATCGGATCGCTCGCATGTTTCAACGTCAGGTTGTTAGGCTGCTTTCGCTAAACTAGCAGCTCACGTGCTTCCTGCGTTTGTGTTATTAAACTGTTACTTTATGTAACTTTTAATGATATCATCTTGTTAGAAACACGTATATCTGAGAGGCAACCCAGTCGCCAAAAGCATTCGTTGACAGTGTACGTTTCGTGAACACTGGATTACGTCGCATTTCAACATAAAATAGCGTGTTAAACACACACACACACGCACGCACACACACACACACAGACACACACACACACACACACACACACACACAGACACACACACACACACACACACACACACACACACGCACACGGTGCATTTCGCTGCTAAAACAACAACAACAAAATATTCCCGCAAATATTATTACTAAAGAACCGTTTTCCAAAGAACGAAATGTAAACCAATGCATTCTGAATGGGAGTGTTTCTCCGATTTTTCCATGCTACACAGAACGAAATGTAAACCCATGCAAATAAAGACTTCATTGTCATAATCATTTAAATATTATTAATCTCTGTGTGTTGGGTGGTATTCTATTTTTTTCAACGGGGCTGGTGCCGTCTCCTTTTGACCTTTTGACCCCAGACTTCTGGGGGAATAGCTGAATCAATTCATTAGTCAATCAGAAGCATGTAAATATCTTCCCGGTGGCGTAGGAGAACGAACAAGGTGTCCTTCAACATCTACACTTCCAGGCGATTGCAACGGTGCCACACATGAGCATATTCGAACATGTTTAATGGTAGTAATTAGCTGTCGAAATTGGAGGCCTTAATCAATAATGAGCAGCTATTGATTTGCTTCCCGATAAAAAATTGTGACAAATGACATGTTATTTAGCATCTACACGTTGAGCTGAGTCCAATGACACCAAGCCTGACACTCTAGCTAATGGTAACATGTATTTTACATGGTACACCTAGGTCTAGGACATGATCTCGGTGTAGCAAGAGGGCGAGCTTGATCTCATTGGACTCAGCTTAACGTGTAGATGCTAATTAACATGTAATTTGTCAAAAATCTCCATCGGGAAGCAAATCTATAGCTGGTCATTATTGATAAAGGCCTCCAAAATCGACAGCTAATTACTACCCCGAAACATATTCAAATAGGATCATGTGTGGCACTGTTGCAATCGTCTCGAAACGTAGATGTCAAAGGACACCTTGTTTGCCCTGTTGCACGACCGGGAAGATATTTTCATACTTCTAATGGATTGATTCATATTTTAAGGTTCTCGGAGTGAGACTTTAAGCGGCTGCAGCAGAAGTGTTGAGACGAAAGATGATATCAAGACATTAATAGAATATTCCCATTCACATTATGATTCTTCGTCATAACATCCGACCAAACATCCTTTACATTCACCGAGCGAAGATTATGAAAGTCCAGGCCCCCCCTTCCTGCACTCGGGGTCCGACCGGGCCAAGTTTCGGTGCGGGGGTCCCAGTTAGGCCCTAGAATATGGTATTCAAATTTCAGGGCGGTAGGACCTTCCTATCTCAAAAACTGTTTTTCCACCACATTCTGAACCATTAGGTCTCGCAGGCAACACTTCTGAAGGGGCTTTGTCCAAATGACAGTCCATTTGGGAAAACTTTTTTTCTCTATGGGCTAGAACTACAAATCTTGGATATGTCGTTCTCGGGGCCCCGGGAAATGTGTGTAAACATTTTAGCATCCCTAGCTATCTCGAAAAGGCCGGAAAAGGGGCGTGACCTCCAACAGTACAGTCAATGTACATAAGACAGAGGTTAGTTTCTAGGCCCTATTTTTTGCGGGATGGAGGTGTACATTTGTGGCTTAATGTGTGTAGACACAGCTGGCCTGTGGCCACGTCTTTGAAGTCTGGGGTCAAAAGGTCAAAAGGAGCCGGCACCACGCCGCTTATGAGATAACAAAAAGTGAATCTGTATTTCTCTCATAACATTTTGTCATTATTGAAGAGAGGCCTGATTCTCAGATATGCATGTTGGACTGTTAGGGTATAGGTCTGGGAAGAACTTCAGGCCAAAATCTTCAAATATCCCTGCCTCGTTAAATCAATGAACTTGGTGTTTTGCTTTCAAAAATAGGTTATAGAAGAAGTCTAAACTGCAGAAAATAAAAACATCCAAGCTGCCTTTTAAGGATACCTCGGAATATCTGTCTATTTTTTAACCGTCGGACCCCAGTTTACGACAAAAACAACACAATTTACGGCAGCTCCTTTGCCGCGTGGTTTTTAGAGCCATGTAAGGATTAGAGGGGGCGGTCGATAGCAACCACCATAGCAGCATGACGGTCAAGTGACTGGATGCAGCCCCGTTGAAAAAAATAGAATACCACCCAACACACGGAGATTAATGATATTTAAATTATTATGACCATGAAGTCTTTATTTGCATGGGTTTACATTTCGTTCTGTGTAGCATGGAAAAATCGGAGAAACACTCCCATTCAGAATGCATTGGTTTACATTTCGTTCTTTGGAAAACGGTTCTTTAGTAATAATATTTTAGGGAATATTTTGTTGTTGTTGTTTTAGCAGCGAAACGCACAGTGTGCGTGTGTGTGTGTGTGTGTGTGTGTGTGTGTGTGTGTGTGTGTCTGTGTCTGTGTGTCTGTGCGTGTGTGTGTGTGTGTGTGTGTGCGTGCGTGTGTGTGTGTATAACACGCTATTTTATGTTGAAATGCGACGTAATCCAGTGTTCACGAAACGTACACTGTCAACGAATGCTTTTGGCGACTGGGTTGCCTCTCAGATATACGTGTTTCTAACAAGATGATATCATTAAAAGTTACATAAAGTAACAGTTTAATAACACAAACGCAGGAAGCACGTGAGCTGCTAGTTTAGCGAAAGCAGCCTAACAACCTGACGTTGAAACATGCGAGCGATCCGATCAAATCCTAATAACTATAAAACTAAAGATCAGACACAATCACTGACTGAAGATTATGCAAGTAAAAAGTATATTTCTCGCTAGAAATGTTATTAGAAACACGTTTAACGGTGAATCGGTCCTAAAATATTGCATTTCCCATTCAGATAATAAAGATTAATAAAGATCATACACATTCACTGACTGAAGATTATGTAAGGAAAATGTACATTTCTCGCTAGAAATGTCATTAGAAACGCGTTTAATGGTGTATCTGTCCTAAAATATTGCATTTCCCATTCGGATAATAAAGATTAATATAAGCTACGCCGTGTTCCGGAGCCGCGGGGGATTCTGGGAATTGGGGTTGTCAGTTGACAAATGGGGCTTTTTTTAACTTGTTTTGTTGTTAGGATTAAGTGGGGTTGATGGGTTCGGGATGTTATGTGGTTGTGTGTTGTTCTATTAACATTGTTCTTGTGTTCATTGTTGTCGACACCGTCACCGAGAGTGACGTGACCATCGTTTCGTGCAGCTGTTCCGTGTTGAAGTCTCGTTCAATAAAAACCAACTCTCGTTGTCGAGCGTTCAATAAAAACCAACTCTCGTTGTCGAGCGTGCCCCCCCCCCCTACAAACGTGTCTCCCCCCCCTCAACAAATGTGTCGTCGTCGTCGTCCCCCTTCAACTAACGTGTCCCCCCCCCCCCCCCCTACAAACGTGTCGTCCCCCCCCCCTCAACAAACGTGTCTCCCCCCCCCCTCCCCGGTCAACAACAGTCTACCTCCCCCCCCCCCCCCCTAAACAATCGTGTCCACAATTTGCCGCGAAAGCCGTGAAACCCAAACCCCGAAACCCGCCTCCACAGCGGCACGCGTGGATACTGTAGGTATAACACGCTGTTTTTACGTTGTAATAGTACGTCTCCAGTGTTCATGGAAACGTACACCGTCTACGTTTTTTCTTGGCGACTGGGTTGCTCCTACATATCACGTTCACGATGAATATTGGAGAGCAAAGTGACAACGCTTCACTTCATTTCGACACAGTGTTTCAGCCCCATGGACAGAGAGCGTAGGTCTAATTGTCAACACGGGCACGAAGACACACACACACACACACACACACACACACTTTACTAAGTACACGGTATGAGGTATAAGTTTGACTAAATCAATACCAGCGAAATTATTTAGGCTAAAAGCCCACTGCAAACACAGTAAACAACACATATAGACCCTAAAGCTACTAAAGATAATATGAATTGGAACGTCGGCCTAATGCGCCTCCTTTTTGAAAAGTCGGACAATCTGACCTTCGGACCAATGGGTTCCGTTTTCGGAACATTGAACCGTCGGCATAGTGGCATGTCAGTGTGAAGGCCAGCATCCACACTGCAGAATACCATCAATAAAGTTAGTTCAGTTAATTCCCCCTTGGCAATTATATGCTAGGATCCGCTTGCCAGACATGTCAGATCCTAACCAGCAGAACCGAATGTGGGAGAAGAAGTGCAGTGTGAAGACTTGCATTGAAGTGCAATCAGCCTGTTCTCCCTTTAAAGTGGAAGGACGCCGTTCCTAGTACATCACCATAATGTGCATCGCATACCCTGCGTACCTTTTCGCCTAATCAACCAAACATGCTTTGGTGAGCCGTTGACATTGATTTGAAACGAGAGACCCCCACCCTGACTGGTGCCTCTGACTCACTCTCCAGGAGGAGGCCCAGGCCGGACCACCAGAAACCCCTAAATGCTTCAGTGTGTTGTGCACCACAGCAGATGCTGCTCTGCTCCTCTGCGACTTGCTTTCAGCGCAGACTGCAAAAAAAGTGCATTTTGGCCTAATGCTACAGGGGCTGGAGTGAATGTGTTTCAGCTTGAATATCCTCCAAAGTATAAGCGACACATTCAAACAGGAAAGTATGCATCATAATGTTTTATACTCAACATGTGAAAGGTCACTGGAAACTTCCTGCAGTAAACGTTGGCCGAATGCAGTTTAAATATCAGTGATTCACTAATATGGCTACATACTGTAGATTACTATTTATACCTGAACGTGACTTTTTCAAGCAATGTGCTGTACAGAAAGTTCAATCCTCTCAACCCTTTCAAACAACTCGCCCTCTTAGGGCCGTTACATAGTCAACGGGAGCAAAGCGCGTAACCGACGTGAGTGACGCGAGCGACGCGCATCCTTTCATAGTCTACACAGCATACGCGAACGTCGCGGGCAATACATGACATGCAATACACCACTCACGCCATGGGTGGCAGCAGAGTCACCGGTGTTTTCGCGGGTGACATTCTGATCAAAGTGGCTACGAAAGAAGAGTGATGAAGCGCAGAGATAGGCGGTGGTATGTGCGCCCTTTAAATACCACACGAGATCAGGTTGGGAAATTGTTTCTCTGGTGCTTCCAATGTGAAGCCTGGACAAGGAGAGGCATTTCCAGTATTTTCGGATGTCGGCGCCAAAGTTTGATGATCTCCTTTCGCGAGTCATCCGATATCTTCCCGACTCTCACCAAAACCGGCCCTTGTCAGGTAGGGCTGGCCCGAATGCCATTTTTCAGGCTTCGAATACTCGTTGGTTTTTCCGAGCGAATATTCGAATACTCGTTCCAGAAAAAAAAAAACGATTTTGACAGTATCTGCATATTTTGTTGAAGATTTAATAGCTTTTGAACGTTAATTAGTAGGCCTAAGTAGGTTGAAATTCCTTAGTTTTTCCCTGTGAAAGCGAACAGCTGTTGCTCCGTTCCAAATCAGCTGTCCTCTGCCATCTCAGCCCTTACGGGAGCTTTTCAATTAATCCTGGAACGTGCATCTTTTCAGGGAATTTGTACAATAAATCCATAACAAATACCGAATATTGATTGTCTTATGTGTCCATATTATATCCATTATATTGACCGGGTATTCCCAAGACGCTCACCCTCTGCAGCAAGCCAGTCACAGTTGATTGGCGCGGCGCTGTAAAGCGAACGTAAACAAACAACTAAGCTAAGGTTAGCATTTCGCTAAGTATTACTTTTCCTCCTGAGATCCCGCTAATGTTGTGTTATAAAGCAAAGGGAAACAAGATATCTATTCTTCCTCCACCTCTCCCGCTTCTCTGCTTGGTGTCGCTGACGCTTATAGTTTGCCTCCCTCGCTCTGATAACGTCACGTACGTGAAAAATCAAAACGAAGCTCCGAATACTGATTTAAAATTCAAATACTAATATTCCGAACGAGTATTCGAATATTCGAATAACTCGGGCCAGCCCTATTGTCAGGGAGCAGCTGGCAGATTATTTTTTGTCAGATGCTGGCGTGTTTCCCCACCAGTACAATGTGCTACAATTGGGTATGCGCACTGACCAATAAATGTATATGCATTGGTCACTTGGAAGCATGACTTTTGATTCATTAGTTATCACATTACACAAGTTAACTAATTTGGTTTACGTCAAACTCATTAATTCATATCAATATAAAATGTTTATACAACGAGCTACTGCCTTGACAGATGAATGAATTATTTAAGTGTAGGCCTATAGCCAAAGCTATAGCGCATAATGTCCACAGAAATTATATGGTAGGAAACATTATTAGAGATAAGGGGTTTATTCATCAAATACAGAAACTGACCCACCATACACGCACACATTTTTCATTCACTACACACTCACGCTTTCAAATTTCATTCACTCAAAGAGGCTACTGAACTTATGTTTCCCACAGAACATGAACACTTATGTTTCACACAGAACGTGAACACAAAACATTACGTAATTAATTCAAATAGGCTAACACTAAAACACATAATGCCAGTAATAGAACGAATATTGGGTGACAAGAAGATCATTAAAATGGCTCACAATCCCGCATCAGCTGTTTGATGTCGCACATCAAAATAGCACTTTGCCCCTGTGGAAGGGTTCGCATAAATTGGCACAGGTAATTAGTAAAAGAGACGTGAATGTCATTCTTATCACGTTCCCGCATCCTCTCATATGTTCTTCTGTAAATATAACCTATAGTGGAAATAATGTACAATATTTGCAGTATCGCCCCCACCGACAATGCATAGTATTGCATGGATCGGCGCGTCGCGTATCAAAAATTGGCAGGGCGCGTTTTGCTACGTGTCGACACATAATGGCGGCCGAAGCGTCGCGTCGCGTAGCCTTCTGGACGCGTATGCGTAGCGATGCGTCGACTATGTAACGGCCCTAAGTTATGTGCAGTCTGTGCTCCAATGCTCAATAATCACAGTACAGACTGTGGTGCCTATGAAGACATTAAGGGGCGCTACGCTGCGACTCTAATCATTCAAAGTACACACCACAACTCCAGTCAATTAGAGAGTGTGTATTAGAACTCATTTAGTCAATTAGAGTCATTTGTGTACCTGTGTGTTTATGAATCATCCTGAAAATCTCAGTCCCACCTGTGGTGAACCCAGAAGCAGATGGAACAAGAAACGTGCTTCGGTGTGCAGTTAGCATGAGGACACGTCTCTTATGGTTTATGGAGGAGCCTGGGTTTGGCTCTCTGCTTCCACCTCAGGAAGGGAACCTCTTTCTCTCACTGCGGGCCTTCTGCTCACACACTGCTGGCCTTCTGCTCACACACTGATCGCCTTATGCTCACACACTGCTGGCCTTTTGTTGTCACACTGCTGGCCTAGCTATAGCACCAAACGCTCAACGCTTCACCCTCATTCTCATGAGGAATACATACGATGTTTCAGATCTGCATTCATTTATTTACCCTTCTACAACTTCTTTACTTTTCCATATGACCTTTCTATTTTCTTTCACTCTTCATCTCTTTCTTTCTTATTTCTTCATTCCTGAACTCTTTCTCCTCAAAGCGTCTCAGGGCAGCCCCTGGAGTCGGTTCTGGACGTTGAGGAACGGGTCACTGGCCCTGATGTATGCTGCAGAACCCACCCTACTGGAGTTGCTACAGTGTCTCTGTGTCACTCTTCATGTTCTATCTCTACTTCTGATTGCTACCGGCCCCTCCCTGCTCTCCCTGCTCCCATCCTCCAACTCTTTGACTATTTGGGCCGCATTTGGCCAAGGAGCATGGCATCATGAGTCAGGATGATCATGTTATATATACTCCTATCAACTTAATGTGCAGGTTCTGAGAAAATCTCACTTATAGTATGTCTTGTATCTCATAGCTGGTTGATAAGTCCCTCCAAACAAGAGCCATGAATGGACGGCTGCCTCAAGCAAACACGTTGTCTCTCTACAAGCGCTGGGCCTCTAGGTGGACCATATGACTTCTTAGTTGCGGGGCAATGGCTTAGTTTTGGGGCCCTTGGCTTAGTTGTGGGGCCCATGGCTTAGTCGTGGGGAACTTGGCTTTGTCGCAGGGCCCTTGGCCAACGTCGGTGGTTGTTGAGTACCGTATTTTCCGGACTATAAGTCGCGGTTTTTTTGTAGTTTGGCTTGCCCTGCGACTTATATTTCGAAGCGACTTGTATGCCAAAATTGTGCGTACATAATCTTCGGCCGCAAGATGGCACCGTCATTCATTAGGCCTACAACTGAACGCTGCAAGCCTACTGCACCACCGAATAAATTATATTCTCGTCGTCATCGTCCTCAATGTTCTCCGGTTCAACCAAAGCTACCCCAGCCTTAGCTGCAATGTTGTGCAACATAGCTGTCACACATATCACAGCGCATGACTTGGCCAGCGAAAACTGGAGCCCTCCGCGCTCAGGTTTAGGACCGCGGCGCATACGCGTCCGGTGGAATCCCGGTGTCACTGAATTCGGTATACTCTCAGAACTACGAGTGGGACCGACACACCTATATTGCTATTGCAATTTTATTCAGTCTCTCCAGACTAAACGTTCTTGTTTAAATGTTTACAAATAAATGCGACTTATACACCGATGCGACGTATATATGTTTTTTTCCTCGCCATGGAGCATTTTTTGACTGATGCGACTAATACTCGGGAGCGACGTATAGTCCGGAAAATACGGTAGTCCCATTTTTTTTATCACGTAATGCTTTCAGTGATCCGTCTTCCCAGGTTTCATTGTTGTTTAAATTAAATAACTCTTTTTAGATAATGTTTAGTGGCTGCCCAGTAGAGCCCCACGCATTGGACAGGTTTGACAATCATGACAACCGCTCTACAAAGCCATGGTTTGGTCAATATTTGATTTACAAAGTACCTACCCTTAACACTAGCTTAACTAAAACGCTAACCAACACGATACGTCCAATGTTTCAAAACGTCCTCAATGGCTTTAACATTAAAATTGCAATTGTAGAAATTAAATATATCAATGGTTACGATTTAACAACACTTTTTTTAATGAAATAGCAGTTATGTATTTGCAATGAAATCAAAAGGAAATATCCTTGCATTGCCTATTAACAAATCTTACTACTATAATAGCAGGCCTGGCGCACCAGTTACTCAAGTTACTCATGTGCACATGTGCCAAGCAGCCTGCAGCTCACACACACACACACACAGCACACGCAAATGCATGCATACATATGGAGTTGGAATCATGCCAAAACCCCACACACACACAAAACGTGTTTTACTCACGCACAACAATTCACAAACACACAAAGCGTGTTTTACTCACGCATAACGATTCACATACACACTCAGTATAGTTTGCAAATGCAAAACATCATTCACAAACTAAAGCATTTTGCTTCAGAAACAAATACAGTATGTTTTACACATACAAAGAAACATATTTCTTCAATTACAAAAAAATATCCTCCAAGTACAAACTAAAATCTTTCAAGTACAAACTAAAATCTTCCAAGTACAAAAAAAATCCTTCAAGTACAAAAAACAATTCTACAAGCAAGGAAATCTGAAAGTTGCGCGTGGATCTGAAGGCATTTGCGCGTGGATCAGCAAGGCGGAAAATTAGTGCCAAAAGTCACGTGACAAACAAATGTCCTGTGATTCACACTACGTAACAGCAGGTGGCGCTGTTGAGTCAGTTTAAGGCCGCCAGGATGATCGCCATGGTAACACGGTAAATAAATGTCAAAAAATAGGCTGAGAACGAATTTGCATTTGCGATATGTTCAATAAAACGTAATCACAGACAAAATACGTTCAGACAAAGGTAATTGAGAATGCCGAATTGTTCTCTGGGAACGTAATTTTGATGAGATAGGGTTGCTCTGTCAGTCGTCAAAAAAAGTGGACGGACGTGGTCTCTATAGCAACGACCTCAGCTACAGGTTGAGCCACGTGACGTTGAGCCACGTGACGTTGAGCCACATGACGTTGGCGCAAGTCCAAACTAATAAACTAGTAAACTAGGGTCCACTGGTCCTCCTAATTGATCATTGTAGTATATTTGAATGCCCTCTTTCATATATATGACACCACCACCACCACTGGGACGTGGCAACAATTCCCCATATCCATATGGGGAGGGGGGGGAGTGCTTGTGGACAGTAGGGGTGTACAGTAGACATAAGTAGGAAGCACACTCAGGACCTCTCACAGATATTTAATGAATTGTTTCAAATAACCCTGCCTCGTTATGTCAATGAGCTTGGTGTTTTGCTTTCAAGAATAGGTTATAGGCTGTGTCACTATAAAACCTGTCCATGCGCGTCTCTCAGAGTGACGTAACAAGCCACAAGACTGAGATAAAAAAACAAACGAGAAAAGTTCATTAAAAAAGTAACTTATTGATTAGTCTAAACTGCGGAAAATAGAAACATATTCCAAGGTGCCTTTTGAAGGAAACCTTGGAATATCTCTCTATTTCCTAACCAGCGGACCCTAGTTTCCGAGAAAAAAAACTCAATTGACGGCAGCTCCGTTGCCGCCCTTAAAGGGGTAGTTCGGAATTTTGGACATAGGGCCTGATTCCCAAGTGAGCATTGGTATTCTTTATCACTGGAGACAGTTTTCGACACATTTCATTCAGTCCTTCTAGTTGCAGAGTTCGCTCGTGCTAGGCTAGCGCACGGCAACGGGCAATGCTAGCCTGCTATTAAAAACAGTCTTACCCACTCCACAGTACACCCGAGGTAAATCAATTATAACGCCAGACTATAGATTTAAATGTCTGTGTTGATAGAATAATGTTAGAAATAAATCTAACCTTGCATTGCATGAATCATCGAGGGACTACTTTCTCAGCAGAAGCGGAATTTTACTATGCGCCGGTTAGGTTTGTAACCGAATCACGACCGAAGAAGGTAAACAGAGAAGTGTGGGACAGAAGCGCAATTGAATGACTAGGCAACATGGTGGTTCAGTGTGCTTTTAGAAATTGTAGAAATAAGCGCTACAGATGGGCACCACAAAGTTTCCACCAATTTCCAGTGGGAGATCCAGAAAGGACTCAACTGTGGCTTGTTGCTGCTGGCTTGGACATCAAAACACTAGCTCGTACATGTACGGTTCGTTGGATACAACAAATTCCTCATAATCGTCTTCAAAAGCAGATGCATCGCTAAGTCCTCCAAACGTGGCCATATCTTGTTAATTGAATACGCTAATATAATTCCTTCGTTCACTGTACTCTGCGTTTGTAGCAGTGACAGCGGCAGGTAAAAAAACTAGAGCCGGTAACCTAGGTATCAGTCCGCCGCTGCCGTAGCCTACTACCAGGAATATAACACTGCTGCTGAGACCCAGCAATTCCCTCAAAATGCAATGCAATGCAAGGTTGGTTTTATTTCTAACATTATTCTATAAACAGACATTTAAATGTATAGTCTCTCGTTATAATTGATTTACCTCGGGTGTACTGTGGAGTGGGTAACACTGTTTTTAATAGCAGGCTAGCATTGCCCGTTGACGTGCGCTAGCCTAGCACGAGCGAACTCTGCAACTAGAAGGACTGAATGAAATGTGTTGAAAACTGTCTCCAGTGATAAAGAATACCAAAGCTCACTTGGGAATCAGGCCCTATGTCCAAAATTCCGAACTACCCCTTTAAGCAACGTGGTTTGGAGCCATGTAAGGCAAGTAGGTCTATCTGCAGCCTGAGCCACTTGCCAAACACGCCCATTGCTCTGCCAGACACGCCCATTACTTTGCCAAACACGCCCATTGCTCTGCCAGAAACACCCGTTGCTCTGCCAAACAGGTCAAGTCTATTTTCAGAAATGTAGGGGGATATATGAGTGGCCCCACGTCGAATGGCATGAGATGCATGCATGTAGCCTACTACTTTGACTTTCTAATGTTCTGGCGAAATTACCCAGTTTAAGTGTAAATATTAAGCATATATAAAGCACATACGTGCCTTTTTTTTCATAAATATCCTTAATACATAAAGCGGTGCAGTAAGAATGAAATGACGTCTTCCAAGTAGCTCTAAGCACTGCTTATTAATATTAGACCAAACAAGACTCGTAATGGTAGGTAAAACAATACTTTATTAAAGCATGCAATTGTGTTGTAGAACAAAAGAAAACGTATGAAGTGCTTGCATGATATTGAAGCCTACAGCGATCATTAGTTAACGTGTGGCGGACGGTACCACCTTGTCATTTGTTTACCCAGGTGCCATAGCAACACCATTGCTACCTTTCATTGGCTGAATCTTTGAGAACGTTGTAGACTCAATCAATATAAGGTTGCGGGGAGACGAAGCTCTGTTCGTTTGATATTTTATTTACGTGACCATATTTTTGTTTTATGTTAAAAAAAAAGAATCGAAGAACCAGTTCTCTTGTTTTGGGGAACCAGTTCTTGTCGTTTACCTTCGGAATTCGTTCGTTGTGAAAGAATCGGTCGCGAAACTTGCGACCGACTCATCCTTAATGGCCACCATAGAACGAGCAATGGGCGTGTTTGGCAATGGGCGTGTTTGGCAGAGCAATGGGCGTGTCTGGCAGAGCAATGGGCGTGTTTGGCAAGTGGCTCCGGCTGCAGATATATGGAGCCAGTTTCCTGCCATAATTCAAACCTGAAAAAAAAAGTTTAAAAAGCTTGTAAGTCTGGGTTTGAAAACTCAACACCTTGTAAAAAAGATTTTGCAACACTGAAAAAAGAGAATATAACCTGAAAAAAATTCAACAAAAATTCAAACATCTGTAAACATAATTTTGTGTTCTATTTTATCTTCTTCATCATTTTCACCAACACATTTTCAAAGTTCAAACAATTTCGCCAGCGCATTTGCGTTTCAAATCTGGCACAGTTCTAACAGTGTATTTCATTGTTTCCCGGTTTTGAAACCTTGTAAATGGGATTCTGCAAACAGGTGTTCATACATTGAGAAATACGTTTTGAAAGGTTGTATATTTAGTTTTAAAAACTAAAAAAAAAACGCCATTGCAAAACCGCCAAAAACTTTAAAAACCGCCATTGCAACGTATTTTTTCAGAACTGACTTTTCAGCACTGACTTTTCAGAGATTTGACCACACAGGCGCAAGCTTTGAGTCACGTGAATATTGGCAGTGTTCTGTCGCACACTCGTTTTGAAACTCCTGACAGTCAAATCGGAAGAAAAAAAAAACGTTCCTGGGGGCGGGACCATTTAGCTCTAAACCTATTGGTTGCTCTCGGCTGACGTACATTCCAATCACATTCTTGTCATCGGCAGAGCACTGTCAATCACGCATAGCCCGGTGAACGGCACGTGTGCATCCTTCGTCCCTCCCTTATCCCCATGCGGGTGTTGGCGGATGGGGGAGTCTGGGCGGTGGACTGCGACGGCATGATAGTGTCTGACCCCTTGGAATGTACTGACGTACATTCCAATCACATTCTTTTCATCGGCAGAGCACTGTCAATCACGCACAGCCCGGTGAACGGCACATGTGATTGGAATGTACATCAGCCGAGAGCAACCAATAGGTTTAGAGCTAAATGGTCCCGCCCCCAGGAACGTTTTTTTTTTCTTCAGATTTGACTGTCAGGAGTTTCAAAACGAGTGCGCGACAGAACACTGCCAATATTCACGTGACTCAAAGCTTGCGCCTGTGTGGTCAAATCTCTGAAAAGTCAGTTCTGAAAAAATACGTTGCAGTGGCGTAAACGGGTACCTTTACAAGTTTTTAAAACTAAATATTCAACCTTTCAAAACGTATTTCTCAATGTATGAACACCTGTTTGCAGAATCCCATTTACAAGGTTTCAAAACCGGGAAACAATGAAATACACTGTTAGAACTGTGCCAGATTTGAAACGCAAATGCGCTGGCGAAATTGTTTGAACTTTGAAAATGTGTTGGTGAAAATGATGAAGAAGATAAAATAGAACACAAAATCATGTTTGCAGATGTTTGAATTTTTGTTTGAATCTTTTATCAGTGTTGCAAAACCTTTTTTACAAGGTGTTGAGTTTTCAAACCCAGACTTACAAGCCTTTGAAACTTTTTTTTCAGGTTTGAATTATGGCAGGAAACTGGCTCCATACAGATAGACCCTACTCATGTAAGGAGCAGATGGGGCAGTCGATGGCAACCATCATAGCAACCATGAGAGTCACGTGACGTTGACGCAGGCCCATTGAAAAGAAAAGGCCAAAAAAACGTATGCATGTCACATGTTTAAAGCCGTTATTGTATTTAAATAATTAAATATTAAAATATAGATTATATTTATAAATATACAATTATTCAGTTATAATATTATAAGTAGGTCATAGTTTTTATCCAATTATCATTATAACAAGATCTCTATCTGACCATTGACCATCCTCTCAGAAATTCTATGAATGAAAATCAAATTGATGGCATGGCACTATATCCCTATTCTCGCACACATATCTTTAATTTAATAGACCGTTCTCATTGCTTCGAGGAAGTCTGGTGGTCTCTGTATATGATAAAAAAATAAAAAAATATATACTGTATATCGATATATATTTATTACAAGGTTCTTCTCAATGCTGTGGAACGCTCCGTTCACAACCATGGGCCTTCCTGACGTCCGTCTGTGAATAATTTTTTCCTTCAGGGCGAAGCAAGGCCGTTTCGCGTTGGTGTCCTGTTCGCCCTGTCGGAGCTTAGTACTTTCCCGATAATGACCTGCATAAAGTTTTTTTTTAAGTTGTTAAATAAAATAACATCGTTACATGGATACATAAGATAACATAATCAGCAAAGACTATGGTTTTATAGCCATGATTTAAACGGCATGCTGGTTTCAGCGTCCATTATTGTTATTAGTATGAGACCAGCTCGCTCCGAACCATAGTTCGGAGCGAGCTGGTCTCATACTAATAACTTGGGTCGTTGCAGGTAACTAGCGTCTAGTTGTCTGGGTTAACAGAGCCGAAAACAGAAACTGTGAGGCGTTGGTTGGTTGCAGCAATGAACTAGGCTTTATTCCTTCACAGTGGTACACTCACAAGCATCAAAGGCACTTGCTTGCTAGCTTTCAGCTGGATATTGGATTACACTACTATCACCTTGCACCGTAGACTGATTCCCACGCTGTCATTTGTTTCTCACTACCCACAACACACCTTCTACTGCGCTACACACATATTTTCCCAACAAGCCGCCAGGGGGCAACACATGATATTATATTTCTGTCGAGACCTGAAATATTCTTTGTCATAACTATAAATCAAAACATCCTTCACATTCACAGAGCGAATATTATGAAAGTAAACACAGTAAGCACATTTCTCGCTTTTTTTTTTTTACATAAACACTTTTAATGGCATAACTATACTAAAATATCATATTTTCCACCCAGAATAAAAAGTATGTGTAGAGAATTTAACCCCCTCTACGTCTGCAGACGACACCGAAGGGTACCTTTCCCGTCAGCAACTGACGCTAAAGTGCCCTTGCCCACAGTCACCAATATGCTACAGTCACACGTAGCATATTGGTGTATGCTACGTGTGACTGTAGGCTACTGCTGGCTGTCTTGGCCAGGTCAATGGAAGAGTTGTTTAATCTCAATGATGATTATTATTTTCAACTAACCAATAGTAGTTGTCCTGCATTTTTAAATGTCAATGCCCTTTTCAGCCTTGAATAACAGTAAAACGACTTAATAATTGATTTGCATGAATAGTATGCCACACTTTCCATTGAACAATTACCCCTGTTACCATTAATCGACTAATTTTATAATGTAATCAAATGATCACACACTAGCTGCTTTCAGACACACGCGTAAGTCCTGATATTCTCCTGATGGGCCGTATGTGTGAACAACATACCCTGACATTTGTACCCTGAAAATCTCCTGAATACCCCTGAGGTAGTATTTTCTCTGTAGGAAATGTAAATTACCTTATGTATGAATGAGGAGTAGAAATTCGGTATTCCTCACACCACTTAAGTGGGCGTTTTGATGACGCTTCTGCATGTCATTGAGTGGCCCCCTAAATGATAATCAGCCTGTTGCCTTTTGTTCGCTGAATGGTTAAAAAATATTTAAATGTTGGCACTGAATTTAAGTGTAATTTGTGGCGAACAAATGTTATACGTTGTACAATTATAGGCAAAATGTTATTATATTATGCGCTCAGAAATTTGTTACAATATCGACTGGGGTTTCCACATTATTGCTATAGGTTTAATTAGAACTAGACATTGCGCGAGCGAAAACTCTAGTCAACATCAATTATCTTTGCATTAAAAACAAGATATAGTAGCCTGTGAAATACTTTTTTGACAGTTGGTATCTATTATGAGGGAGCAGGTAGGGGCAGGCTTCTATGCTGGGGAATCTCACAACTCACAATGTTTGCTGGCCATCAAACGCCCTACGCTAGTGCCCACAACACTAAAAAGAACATTGAATACATGACTCTCCGGGGATTTGTCTGACATAATCAAAGGGATGACAGTTTGGATAAAAAATAACTGCAAATGTCACCATCACATCTTAAAAATGTAGGTATAACTTTTCTCGTAATAAAACTGATTATGATTGTTAAATATTGTTACTTTGATACATTCCTGATCCAGTGACTAAGTACAGTACTGATTCCGTAATGCCCTATTTCTCGTCAAGTCAGTTTCTTTTATATAGCCCTAACTCCCAGTTACAGTCTCAAAGGGCTCAAAAGGCCTCATGACCAGGGGAGGGGAGGAGATACGTTGGGAGGAACCCAGACAGAGGCCTCCTTCCAGGCCGGAGCTGCTGTCTCCGCTAAGGCTGCTGGGAACATAAAAGTAATAATTATAATACAAGTATATGACTAACACATCATGAATGAAAAGTGAATCATTTCTTCTGTCATTTGCTCTGTGAGTCTTGGGGTGTTCCTCGAGATGGCTTGTCTTGTACGGTCTCCTATACCGTCGCTCTTATCAGATTAACGTCCCGGGCCTCAGAAGGCCATGATAGGGATAAATGGTGATGAGTGTGGCCAGATGAGCGCTGTCTTTTGGCTTAAGGGGAGCATCCTTTGTGGTCCATTGCAGTGAATTAGCGGCCAGCACAGTTCTAATTGATGCGTCAGCGATATTTATCTGAAGATGCCTCGAGTTCACTGTGCCTCTTAGCTTGCCTTATCGTAGTCACCCCTTGAAAGGAGAACAGAGCAACCCAAAAGAGAGACAATTCTTTAGTTGCTTGATTTCAAATTAGGCACAAGCTCATATGGATCAGGGGTTGACAGTAAGGTTTCAAAAGCACTTGCCCATCGGGCAAGTACAGGTCATGTTCGACTTGCCCGAATGTCATGTTCACTTGCCCAAATTAAAATCAGAATTGTGAATGGGCCTCTTTTTGCCAGGCACCTGGCCTGGTTTAGGGGAACTCATGAAACTTATCCTTAGGCTGAAGCAGAATGTTAGCTTCCACACATGTACGTGTTTAAAAAATAACTTTGTTTACTTATTGACCGAATGGTCACATCGTGCAATGAGGTGATTTCAGTCTACTGTTGCAACCTATTTAAGATATCGCCCAGTTATATGTACACATAGATGCTTCTATCTAGAATTTATGCAAATGTGCATAAAAAAATGTCCAAGGTAGTAGCAAAGATATGTATTTTTTTTACTTTCCTGTTTCTTGTAGGTCTAACTGAATAATCACAATCACGTTTATAGTAGTGATGTCACGAATACTGAATTTTCTAAGTTCGATACTATAAGTGGAAAAATATTGATATTCTATACCATTTTCGATATAGGCAAGGCAAGGCAACTTTATTTATATAGCACTTTTCATACACAAGGCAGACTCAAAGTGCTTCACATATAAACATTGTCATACAATTAAATAAAATAATAGGTAAGTAAAAGAAAAACATATGCAAAAAATAGAAGTTAAGGCATTTTAGTATTAAAATAGAAAATAAAGGCAAAGTTAAAAAAGCTTTTTTAGAAAGTGCAATGTATTTAAGATTTAGCAGAAAGCTATAGCAAACATAAAAGTCTTCAGTCTTGTTTTAAAGGTGCTCAGAGTTGGGGCAAGTCTTAAATCCTCTGGGAGTTTATTCCAGCTATTTGTTGCGTAGTAACTAAATCCTGCTTTCCCATGTTTTGTGTTTACTCTGGGGATAATTAACAGATTGGTCTCAGAGCTTCTTAGTGGTCTAAAAGGCTGATGTAGTGGAAGCATATCAGTTAAATATTTTGGGCCTAAACCATGTAGGGATTTATAGGTAAGCAACATGATTTTAAAATCAATTCTCTGACCTACAGGAAGCCAATGTAACGATTTCAGAATTGGTGTAATATGATTACATTTTTTGGTCTTTGTTAGAACTCTAGCAGCAGCATTCTGAACAAGCTGAAGCTTCCTCAGAGTTTGTTTTGGGAGACCTGTAAGGAGACCATTGCAGTAATCAAGCTTGCTAGTGATAAAGGCATGTACAAGTTTTTGTAAGTCTTCGGTGGACATGAGCCCTCTAAGTCTTGCTACATTTTTAAGGTGATAATATGCCGATTTTGTAACTGATTTGATGTGACTGTCAAAATGTAAATCTGAATCCATGATAACCCCTAGATTTCTGGCTTTGATTGAGGTTTTCAGGGACAGAGAGTGAAGGTGTTGGGTTACTTTAAGCCTTTCCGTTTTAGAACCAAATACAATTATCTCTGTTTTGTCCTAATTTAGTTGAAGGAAATTTCGGCACATCCATTCCTTCACTTGCTCAATGCACTGGCACAGCAGATCTATGGGCCGATAGTCATTTGGTGATAGCGATACATAGATTTGCGTATCATCAGCATAGCAATGATGGTCAATATTGTGATTTTGCATGATTTGCCCTAGTGGGAGCATGTAGATGTTGAATAAAGAGGGTCCTAAGATCGAACCTTGTGGGACTCCACATGTCACGTTGGTTGATTCTGATACAAAGTCGCCAATGGAAACAAAGTAGTTCCTATTTTGTAGGTAGGACCTGAACCAATTTAAGACAGTGCCTGAAAGCCCCACCCAGTTTTCTAACCTTTCCAGAAGTAATGTATGGTCTACAGTGTCGAATGCAGCACTGAGGTCAAGTAGCATTAGTATTGAGGTTTTGCCAGAGTCTGTGTTAAGACGGATGTCGTTTGCAACTTTAATAAGGGCGGTCTCAGTGCTGTGCAGGGGTCGAAATCCTGATTGGAAGGTGTCATAGCAACCAGTTGATGCCAGGAAGTGATTTAGTTGCTGGAGGACAACTTTCTCAATGATTTTACTTATGAAGGGTAGATTTGATATTGGTCTGTAGTTGTTAATAATAGAGGCATCTAGGCTCCGCTTTTTTAAAAGCGGTTTAATAACTGCAGTTTTCAAAGCTTTTGGGAAATTGCCTGACTGGAGAGAGTTGTTAACTATCTGCAATATGTCTACTGCTAGGCAGTCGAAAACATTCTTTAAGAGGTTGGTAGGTATAGTATCAAGGCAACAGGTGGATGGCTTTAGTTGTGTCACAGTTTCCACAAGATTTTGAGAGTCTATAACATTAAAGCATGCCATCCAGTCCAACATTTTTGTTTGACGTGGAGATATTGATGGCGCGTCTGATACCTTCAATTTTATCAATATAAAAAGCTGCAAACTCATTGCATTTCTGCGTGGAATGGAGATCAGGTGGAATTTCTGTTGGGGGGGTTGGTCAGTCTGTCAACAGTTGCAAATAGGGTTTTTGCATTATTAGTGTTGGTTTTAATGATATTGGAGAAAAATGTTTCTCTAGCATTTTTAAGTCTAAATTGTAGGCACGGAGGCTCTCTTTATAGATATCATGGTGAATATGAAGTTTTGTTTTACGCCAGATGCGTTCAACTTTCCTGCATTCCTTTTTCTGTGCTGTTACAGAAGCAGCTTTTCTCCAGGGTGCCTTTTGCTTTCCAGAAATCGTTTTAACCTTATAAGGTGCAATGACATCTATGACTTTCAAAATTTTCAAATTAAAGTTTTCTACAAGATCATCAGCAGAACATGGGTTTAGAGGTGGTAGCAAGGAGATGGCCTTTTTAAAAAGTACATTAGAATCTTCATTGATATACCGTTTTTTGACAGTGTTTGATTTTGTCTGTATGTCGGGAATAAAAGATATGTTAAAGAAAACACAAAAGTGGTCAGACAAGGAAGGATCAGTCACAGAGAGATCAGAAACATTGAGGCCCTTTGTGATAACCAGGTCTAGAGTGTGCCCCTTACAATGAGTAGCCTCTTTCACATGTTGAAACAGTTCAAATGTGTCCAAAATGGCAAAAAGTTTTTTTGCACACTAAGAAGTGGTAATAAAATCATTAACTAAAAATGATTTGTCATTAAGAGACCTCACATTAAGTCGAGATTTGGGGGTTTTCCAATATGATTTTGGCTAGTTTATGGTTGATATCACTAACCATTCCATATGGGAAGATGCATGTTTTGATCTTCTTACCGGTTATATCCTTGATAGTTGAGTCTCCTATAATCAGAGTGTCTGGTTCATCTGCTTTCTCTGAGATGGGCCCTTGTTGGACGGTGGCAGACACATGCGCAGCCCGCCTCCGTGGCGACTGGTTGTTCCGTCTCTGTCCGCACTGTCCGTCCGGACGCATCTCGGGGCTCAGGGGTGCATCGGTGGCAGGCGCGTTCGTGGACTCTTGAAGTGGCAGGAACCGGTTCTTCAGTGGCAGGGTTAATTTCAGTGACGGGCTAATCCGGCTGATACATGTAACTTTAACTTTGGGTAGTTTAGCATTTGGTGTTCAGTGAACTTGTTGATTCACTTTGGTATGTTGTTTTGGCTTAGCGCCGACTCTGTGCCAGTGAGACGCAGCGGGAACTGTCTCTCTCTTGTCCAGCTTCGGGAAGGGTACAGTGTAACTTTGATCATCTTGCTGTATCTGAGTGAGCTCAGCAAACTCACCCATCGGCACTGTATCCTGTAGGAGTCCTTTGCATTTTTCTAATGCTGCTAGTCTCGTTTCAAATAAAGCCAATGTCTGTTGCAGTTTGGTGCAGTCTGTGCATTTCCCAGTCTCCGTGCCTGAGATATCCGAATACAGAGGCATGTTGGCGATAGGAAAGTCCAAGGCTTTTTCTGCTGTCTGATCCGGGAGTAAAAAGTGCCAAAATGTATTGTTGAATCGAGCGATTGAGGACGACGGAAACAAACTATATACTGTTCGGTAAATAAAATAAGATAAAGTAGATCTGAACGATGAATTAAGTAGTTTTTTCCAATGCCTAGCGGAGCTTCGGGAAACATGACCTCTCTCTCTGCTCTCTGCTCACTCTCTATAAGGGGAAAATAAAGTAAATAGTCTATCTCTAAAACTGCAAGGGCTATAATATGTAATCTTGGTGTCAATAGAAAGATTGTTGTGCAAGGGAAATATTCAATGTGGATACTACTTAGTCAAAGTGAATATAGCTGTAACACGGCATAAGTGGAAGATTACATTTCCACATGAAATAATTATCAGTTGGTCATTATCAGTTGGTAACACTGTCATACTATGAGACACAAACAGGTATCTTACCATTGTGACACTTGACACCTCTATTTAAAGTTCAGGGCAAATATAATCGAATGACACCAAGCGAAACACCCGCAAATACACATATGGCCACTAGATTGCGCTGAATAACATGTGTTCTGATTGAAGGCATTTACTTTCAATCAGGCAAGAAACCTTCTCTTTGCCATTGATTGTTAACACCGTGTTTAGTTGCAAAATTTGTCCCAGACACTGGATTATCTGTTAATCCAGTGTCCACAAGATTACATTTTGTGGAAAAAATCTTCCTAAGATTTTATTTGCGAGTTTTAGTCCCAGCATGATATGGTTTGGACTGTTGGAATCAGTGGAGACTCAGCTTTCATACAATATGTAGTTTGTGCAGGTCCAATTTCGTGAAAAAGATCGCTATTGCTGTGCACGTGCAATTATGAAACCCAAAACCGTATTCATACATTTGCACATGACTTTAAATTAGTCGTTTGGCTTTCCTTGGTAATTTGCTTCAATCCAGAGTACTTCCAAACCACACTCCTCCATCACAACTCTGTCTTCCTTCTCTCCCTAAACCGGTCATGGCGGCCCTGCACTTGAGATGCTAGCTGTGTTGACTAAGACGTCTCTTTGTCTCTAAAAAGTTTGTCTCATATCTGGCTGTAGGTGAGTCTTTAAACTCAGGACTCTAGTGTTTAACATTGCAATTGATTGTACTAACTTTAACCCTATTGCTGCTGCATTAGTTTTGGCTGCCGTCGTTGTCTTTTAGTAATAGGTCGTTGAGACTAGTTTCAGTCACAAGGTGACAACAATAGGCTTGATTGGTGGATGGAGCTACTGCTGCCTGAGCTACCTTTTGCATTTAAAGGCTAGCTATTAGCGTCAGCTGTAGCGCCAGGGCCCCGCAAGGAAGCCCCAGGAAACAAAGACTAAGGGAGTCTCTCTCTGGGAGTCCCTCGAGGACAAAGCCCTGATAGCAACACGCATATCTAAATGTCTGGCAGATGTCAGCACTTGGACAACTGCCCATCACCTGAGGCTTAACATTAACAAAACTGAGCTCCTCCTAATGCCAGGGAAAGATACTGGTTACTTTTAAGAACATCACTGTATCTCCTTCTCCAACTACCAGAAACCTCGGTGTGGTACAGGACAATCAGTTATGCTGCACCGCAAACATCACTGCGGTGGCCCGATCCATTGCTGTACACAGGGAATGCATTAGCCTAGCGATTGTTAGTACTTGCACTTGGCTCTATGGACATCTTTACTGTACTGACAGCGATATATTGCATGACTTCTTATGACAAATGTACATATTGTAAGTCGCTTTGGATAAAAGCGTCTGCTAAATGCCCTAAATGTAAATGTAACCTTTAGCCAACACAGACTAGTGCTGAATCACTGCCATAGACCGCACTGTGAGTGAGTGACAGGAGGCAGGGCTACGTTCGCGCTGTAGCGATGCGTGTCTTTTAACTCGCTGTCCGAGAGAAGAGAAGACTGTTCAATTGCAAATATATCTATTTTATGTGATTTTGCGAAAGAAAAAGGTTTAAAAACACTTGACTAGCCTTTATATTAACAAACCCTCAAAAATCCACTTGCCCGTTCGGGCAACCAGAAATCAATCTTAACTTTTAGTTGCCCCGGGCAAGTGGGCAACCGTTAGTTTCAACCCCTGTGGATCTATGTTGAGGGTTATGAGGTCCACCTCTGACCTTAAGACCCCCTGTTGCTCTGGAAGTTAATGTTGTTTTTGGCGGCCTGTTTTAATTTTAGTTTTAGTTTAGTCTTTGTCTCAAGCTGTCATTTTAGTTTTTATTAGTTTTAGTCACGTTCATACTCTTTTCAGTCTAGTCAAGTTTCAGTCAACTAAAAGTCTGAGCATTTTAGTCTTATTTTAGTCAGAAATATCCATGACTATTTTAGTCTAGTTTTAGTCAAAGCAGATTGTATTAGTCACTTTTTTGTAATGCAATTCTATTTAACTCAGTCAATATAGTATAAGTAGGCTACCTAGTAGTATTGACAAAACCAACATTTTATTTTTGCCAAACCCATTTCACAATTCAAACAAGATAATCTTATTATTATATTATTGTTACCTTATAGACTCAAGAATACATCCATTCCAGACACGGAAGACACTCTGATATGAATTTACAACGTATTTATTTTACCAACCAAACATGTTCTGTCCACATTAGAACGGCGAATTCCGACACTGAAAACGATACTTTTCAAAAACGATCGCTGAGGTGGAAAAATATGAAAACGCTGGGTTCGTGTTGTAGTGTGGTCAGGGTAGACGGAGGCTTTCAGATACGATGGCGTTCGGTTGCCATGACACTGCCATGAGGCTGCCACAAGCTTGCGCTCATCTAAAAAAAAATGGCAGGGGAAATGGAAATGATGATTTCTCTGTGCAATGTACTATGTATCTTCAGTTACAAGTTGTACGTTTTTATATTTACCCGGATTAGTGTGGACAGGGCCTTACGTTTTCATTAACGCTAGCACCACAGCTGCGTCTTGTGAATCTAAATAATGCCGCGACGAACCCCAGAAATAGTAAAATAAACAATTTTTCTCGACTAGTTTTGGTCAACAAAAATTAAGAGACATTTTCAAGTATTATTTTGTAAAACACATTTAGTCTAGTTTTTATCCGTCAACAATATTGCATTATGTATTTAATTATAGTTATTGTCACATGACCAGCATTTACGTTGCGTCTCGTCTCGTTTTCCTCACGTGATAAAGGTTCGTTGACGAAAGCAACACTACTGGAAGTACATACCTAAAGAGGATGTATCATGGAAAATGGCTTATTCCTGGCCCTTCTCTTGTTCCTCATGTTAAACATGACTTTAGTAGAGCAAAAGATCTGAAGTGAGAGGTTGGTGTTCATTCAATTGTAGAGGTGAGTGTTGAAACCAATATCTCCAACGTGCTTTGGAGACGTTCATTTTTTAAGTTTCTCTGTTTGAAAACTAAGAGTTAGCTGAGATAAACTTCTTCAATGTAAGACGACGTGCCCTGTCGGTTCTGGAGCGGCCGATATGTTACAGTAAAATACCGTCTCAAGCTTTTTTATTTCTGGTCCTGCCCCTGCCGAACCGCGCAACAAGGCGGCCAATCAGAGCATTGCTCATTAGCATGACACCACGCCCTTAAGAGCCTGTTATCTAGAATGTAGAAAACGAGACTCACACTAGACAGACACACACTACAGAAGCTGGTTTCAAGATAGATTTTCATATGGACCCTTGTAAAGACCCCAGGGAGCAGTTTTAAATAGCTAAGGAAAATCTTTCTTTAAATACACACACTCTGTCTTTCACACACACACACACACACACACACACACACACACACACACACACACACACACACACACACACACACACACACACACACACACACACAAACACAAATGTTTCCAATTGTGGCAACATCATACACAAATATGGTCTCACACACACATGCCTACATTTACAAAGAACACAGCCACAGCCAGCTTTGTTGTGTCTGCATGTTTGTGCAAGCATCTGTGTTTTGTGTGTGTGTGTGTGTGTGTGTGTGTGTGTGTGTGTGTGTGTGTGTGTGTGTGTGTGTGTGTGTGTGTGTGTGTGAGAGTGTGTGGAGGGGGGACAATTTCTATGTGTATGTGTGTAGGACCATGCGTTTGCTTGTGTGTGTGTGCCTGTTAAACAATGTGTGTGTGTGTGTGTGTATGTGTATGCGTTCCTAGTGAGCAATGTGTGTGTGTGTGTGTGTGTGTGTGTGTGTGTGTGTGTGTGTGTGTGTGTGTGTGTGTGTGTGTGTGTGTGTGTGTGTGTGTGTGTGTGTGTGTGTGCGTGCGTGCGTGCGTGTGTGTGTGTGTATGCCTGTTGAACAATGTGTGTGTGTGGGTGCCTGTAGCCAGCTGCCCTTGTTCAGTGTGACTGCTCTCCAGCTCGCCTTCCTGCCCCGGCGGAACTTGCTGGATGCTCACTGGATACCGGACACTGCGCAGTCCCAGGCGTCCATCGCAGGCATCCATCGCAGCCCTTTGGTTGTGCCAGTTGGATACTGCAGAGCCGCCGCTGCATGTAGCTGTCCATCACAGCATGTGTGAGGCGATGCTAACCAGTAGACCCTGCCCGCACAGCTAGCACACAGCTAGCTCCTTTCTTCTATGGGTGGTTTTATGAGACAGGGCTGCCGGCTGCTTCACCTTCGTTTTCCTGTGATGTTGTCTCACAAATCACACTCATCCAATGTCTGATCGCAGAGGAGCTCAGATTTGGGTGAATGGGGGTCTGAGGTAGGAGGGGTAGATACCATATGCTCAACCATGTTATGGGTGTGTGTGTGTGTGTGTGTGTGTGTGTGTGTGTGTGTGTGTGTGTGTGTGTGTGTGTGTGTGTGTGTGTGATGTTCTTGTCAGCCATGTAGTAAGCCGGTGAGGACATACAAACCCACATTAATCACATAAAAGTTTGCAAAATGCTACTTTCATAAAGTTAGGTAAAGATGTGCCATATGTTCCCTGAGTAGACAGACGTGCTCCTCACTTCTGTCTGTGCAGCTTATTAACTCACGTATGGAGTACCTAGAGTTGTGTGTATAGAGTGATGCAATGGTGCTGATGATAGTGCAAGAGCCTGCCTCCTCTCTCTCTCTCTCTCTCTCTCTCTCTCTCTCTCTCTCTCTCTCTCTCTCTCTCTCTCTCTCTCTCCTTCTCTCTCTCCGTCCCTCCCACTCTCTCTCTCTCCCTCTCCCCCTCTCCCTCTCTCCCTCTCCCTCTCTCTCTCTCTCTCTCTCTGGCTATGACAACAGAGACAGTAAAGAGATGGAACTCGACTATCTGGATCGCTAACCTGCTGCCTCCAGTTGGCATGGCAACCACAGAATGTCTGAATAAGAAGTGCTGTATTGGCTTCATCAGCGCCCTTTGCACATATATTCATTTAATAGCTCTTTTATTTTTTTGTTCGTTTTTTGAAACACCATCATGGTTTTGGTGGTTTAATTATTTTATTCAAGCCTTTTGTTCGATCTTGAGAGATTGATTTAAGATTTCTAATTTAATATTTCAATAGATGTTTTTATTATTATTCCAAATTCAGTTTCAGGGTCACGAGATCGTCTCACAGCAGCAAGTTTTAAAGAAAGGGTTTTGGTAGTCGTCACGGTTGAATCCTGCGTTTTATTCAGTCATGAATACTGGAGTGCTTCAGTATGAGGAGGGTGGGTGTGATCCCCCACTGTACACTGTACACTGTGCTTCAATATGAAGGGGGAGGGGGGGTTAGCTCTTCCAGTTAGCATCCCCCACTGTACACTGTGCTTCATTATGAGGGAGGGGGGATGTTAACTTCAGCCCTTGAAGTTAGCATCATCCACCGTACACTGTGCTTCATTCCCAGTACCCTTCTCCTCCAAAGTCAAGAGCCTCGGCGTCATCCTGGACAACACCCTCTCATTCGCACCCCATATTCACAACATCACCCGGACTGCATTCTCCCACCTCCGCAACATCGCCAGACTCCGCCCATCACTGACCCAATCCAGCACTGAAATCCTAGTTCACTCATTTGTCACATCACGCATAGACTACTGCAACGCCCTCCTCACCGGACTCCCCACCAAACTCATCAACAGACTGCAGATCATTCAGAACTCAGCCGCCCGGATCATCACCCGCACCAAATCATCTGACCAAATCACCCCTGTCCTCATTCAACTTCACTGGCTCCCAGTACACTACCGTATCCAATACAAAACCCTACTCCTCACCTACAAAGCTCTCCACAACCTAGCCCCCAGTTATCTCTGCGACCTCCTCCAAGAATACACTCCCTCCCGCTCCCTCCGCTCAACCTCTGCTGGACTACTATGTATCCCCACATCACGACTCACTACAATGGGTGCCCGGTCATTCAGCTGTTCAGCACCCAGGCTCTGGAACTCCCTCCCCCCACACATAAAACAGTCAGACACCATTACAACCTTCAAGTCACAACTCAAAACTCACCTGTTCAAACTCGCACACAACGTCTAACTGATCACTGTTTTTATTTTTTATGTTTTGTTTTGTTTTGTCTTGTTTTTGTTTTATTTATTTCTTATTGCTTATGTTTATTTATTTATTAATTTTTTCCACAATGTCTTGTTTTTTAAAAAATGTATGATGACTATATGCTCTGTAAGGTGACCTTGGGTGTCTTGAAAGGCGCCTCTAAATGAAATGTATTATTATTATTATGAGGTTAGGGCAGGGGGGGGATCAGCTCTTCCAGTTGGCATCCCCCCCTGTACAATGTGCTTCAATATGAAGGGGGGGGGGGGTTAGCTCTTCCAGTTAACTACCCAAACACTGTAGACTGTGCTTCAGTGTGGGGTCTAAATTGAGAGCTACTATTTAATTGTATTATTCCACCACCTTTTAAGAACGCGACTCCTTCAACATACTTTTATGTAGGAACATCATTCAAAAATTAAAACATTCAGCTCCATTAGTACCATATTGCTATTATTTTCTGTATTAATATTATTCATAATTCCCGAGATATTCAAGGTTATTGACCCACAATTTCCCAATTCATTCTGATTGGAAAATTCAAAAAACGCTGATTCATCCTTCATCCTCTTCAACTTAAGACATCATAACTTGGTCAAATTTTAACCATTTACCATCATCAAAGAATTAAACAGATCCACACATTTGTATCTTCAGTAATATTCAAACAGAATTTAGATATCATTTACACTTTTTTCCGATTCACAGATTTAGTTTCAAACCGTCATTTTTTCAGTTGCTATCATTGTTTTCCGTTGACGCCAGATCGTGAGGACGATCATGCACATGTGACCTTGGGTACACTGCAGCTCTTCTGCTTCTTGTATGAACTCACGGAGACAGGTTGGGTGGAGCACTGGACTGGTTTATTAGCTGCAACATGGGACAACACACGACCAGTGTTCACATATATATCTATTCAGCCGTAGTCCGTTCAAACACAACGTAAACTTGGTTGCTTCTGAACTTTCAAACACCAACTTCAAATGATCGTATAATGGTATTTACAAACAAAAAGCATTAAGTGATCGTATAGTGGGATTTACAAACAAAAAACATCAAGTGAGCATATCTGCAACATGGGACAACACACAACCAGTGTTCACATATATACTGTATCTATTCAGGCGTAGTCCGTTCAAACTATAAAAGAGGAGCCCTGCATTAGCGCGCACATGTCACATACACCTCGTGCTCAAGAACTCTTCAAACATCACACACAAACCAACAAAACGCCTTTCAGCATGTAACATTAGGGGCCCTATTTTAACGGTCTGAAACGCAAGTGGGAAGCGCAAAGCGCAAGTAGCTCTGTGGGCGGTTCTACGGCGCTATCGCTATTTTACAGGCAGATAAATGACACTTGCGCCGCCGATGAATGACAATTACCCGTAGGTGTGGTTTGGGCGTAACGTGCAATGAACCAATCAGAGCGTTTTCTCGCATCCCCTTTAAGAGCTATCGGCGCTTGTTCCATGGCGGATTGCTATTATGATGGCGGATTTGCCAGGCGCACGCCAAGAAAGGTTCAGAGGAGTGAGAAAATTATTTATTTTTCGGCTAAATCTCCTTCAAATCTTTTCATTTTTCGTTTCATTTTTTTTCATTTACGCCTACGAACATTTGGACAAGTCGAATAAATGTCTAAAAAATGTCTCACGGACATTCCGATGTTTTGGGCTCACTTTCTCTGAATCACAAGGTTATGAATGCATGGTAATAATTGTACAATGTAGCTAAACAATAGAGCGGAGATGTCATTAGTTTGCGTACCTCACTATATACGATGCAGCTCCTCTGACAGATGAGCTCTCCTCTCCCGTGCTGCTGCTGGGGCATTTGGACGTAATGGCATCGGCACATGCAGTTCAGCATCACGTCTCCTTAAGTCCTCTAATCTATCCTCATTAATGTCATCGACACATCCATGATTCATGGCAATGTTGTGTAAAAAACAACATGCCACAAAGAATGCTGCGACTTTTTGAGGACCATACTGTAAAGTACCTGACCTATCCAAACACCTGAAGCGCATTTTCAGTATTCCGAATGTACGTTCAATTACACTGCGTGTTTGTGTGTGTTTCCTGTTGAATACAATTTCGGATAGCCGTTGTCCCCTAACAGCCACCCATCCAAGGGAGGATTCCCCTCGAATATGGCAGGAATGGTCGAGTTTGCCAATATGAAAGAGTCATGGCTTGAGCCAGGGTAATTAGCAAAGACATGATTTATTCTACAATTAGCATCGGAAATGACTTGGATATTAATCGAATGAGTTCCCTACCGGTTTATGTATATGAGTGCGTTTACTGATGGGGCACGTAGCTGCACATGGGTGCAGTCTATAGCACCAAGGACGCCAGGGAACCCATACTTGGTCCAAAACTCCTGCTTTGTTCTTTCCTGGCTGTCAGGTGTAACAGGGAATTTGATGTATTCCCCAGCATGTCGGACTAGACCTGACGTAACTGCATGTTTAGCCGAACTTATTGCCGATTGTGAAATGCATCCAATAGAAGGGGATGCTGGAACGACCCAGATGCATAAAAATGCAGTGCCGCTGTAACTTTCACTGCAACGGGGAGGGCATAGGGACAGCGTGCATCAGTCCCCAGCTCATCTGCCAGGAGATGGCAGATATCTGTGACAGCCTGACGGGTCAGGCGTAGCTTACGCCTGCATTCCTCCTCACTCAGGGAGAGATAGGTGTGTCTGGGCCGGTAGACCCTCTCCCCCCGGCGTCTGATCCTCGGTCGTATTCCATTCCACTGTGCAATAGAACAATTATGAGCAACCTCAACTTAACTGGTAAGTTGCAGAGTAAGGTTTTAAATGGACTTACAGAAGGTGATTTCGCAGTCTTCAGAATTTATTTCGCAGTCTTCAGAATTGTGGTTCCTGATTCTTGACGGACAACCCACTTTGACAGGTGTCCTTATATAGCCTACATATGTCTCTTGCCACTATTGGTCAACCAGGTTAATTTGATCCGTCATTACGCCTGCTACAATTCGCGTGAATAATTTGGGTAAATGTGTACGCTAGATTTATGCCAATTTATTTTATCTTTATGGACACCACAATGATTTTCCTTGTGTGGTAATATTTTATTTTCCTTGTAATTATGTATGGTTTGCAAAAATGGGAACTGCTGTCCGTGTAGATGAAAGAAGCAAAGTGTATGCGCGAGGTGCACAAGCAATCCGTATGCATCGCATGCGCATGTATGCATGCGCCCTTAAAATAGCATCGGAACAACGCGCCACTGACTTTAAACCAGGTATTTCCTGGTCTGTGGCGCAGTTGTATTCAGAAACGGCAAAATATCGTTTGCTCCAGAACACGCCTCCTCCTTTCGCCGAACCGCCCCTTGGGGCGCAAGATCATTCCCTAATTTACCGGCGAGTGGCGGTGGTGGGAAAAGAACGCTCTGCGCCAGTTGTAAACTAGCAACGACACATGCGCCAGTGACTAAGTCACTTGCGCCGGATGCAAGATAGGGCCCTATATGTTACATGTTATGCTATATTTTAAACATCGTACTTTACATGGTTTGCATTTATAGGTGAACTTATGTACAAGCAGACAGAACGGCGACTTACCACAACGTAAGCTTGGTTGCTTCTGAACTTCCAAACACAAACTTCCGCCGTGGACTTTCAGAATAAAATATAAAATATTGGTTGGAGTCCCAAGTTTAACAGAATTTAACAAATAAAAGAAAGTAATTATTTACACTGTTACACACACACACACACACACGCAATTGCTCCGCCATTCTCTTAAAAAGATCGACACACACACACACACAAACACAGACAGACACACACACACACACACACACACGTAACGTTTGGAACTCTATTCCACTCATTTATACTTAAGTCTGTAGAATGAAGTATGAATGAGTTGAAGGGTTTTGAAGTCATACTGCTAAGGTCTGCTGACGCCGAAATGCTCTGCTACACTGCTGAAGCTGAAGGTTGAATCATTACACTAAATCTAGGAAATCTGCTGAACATTTTGAAGGTAGAATAAAAGGTAACCCTTCCTTTTACAGTCCCCTAATTACTAGGTATTAACCAGGTAAAAATTGGTAAATCATAGTGTATTACTGGGTAATTACCTGCCTGGTCAAATCTGCCCGCGCGCGCGCTTCAAGGAAGGTAACCAATCACAACGGAGTTGGGTTGGCAGAAGGGGGGCGATGGGGCGGAGAAGGACGAAACCGAGCGTTGACAGAGAATGCTGAAAGCCCTCAGATGAGAGGAAGAGTTTCCCGAAAATCGACATCTTTTTTTGTGCATGGTTAAACATGACTATCAATAATTATAACAACATGTATAGGTCATAAAAGTCTAAAAAGCATAATAGGTCACCTTTAAAGAGACATATACACACATATACACTCTTAAGACACACACATACACACTACAGCTACTACTTACTACAGCTACTAGAATAGAATAGAATATCTTTATTGTCATTGTAACGTAAAGTACAACAAAATTAAGTGCAGTCCTTGTTCAGTGCAAAAACATCACATTGAAGTAGTAAATATAAATAAATAAATAAAAACTATAATCAACTAAGTACACTAAAAAACACATGGCACACCCACACAAACATTCACATTTATAAATGTGCCTACACAAATGTGATACACAACACAACTATGCTCTGGTAGCAACATTTAGTGAGGTTATGGCTGTTGGATAAAAACTGTTTTGTAGTCTGTTTGTTCTCGTTTTCATTGACCTGTAACTCCTGCCTGATGGCAGTAGTTCGAACAGTTTGTGACCGGGGTGTGATGTGTCCTGCAGGACGGATTTGGCCTTTTTAAGGCAGCGGGAGCTGTGCAGTTCGTCCAGAGAGGGAAGAGGGCAGCCGGTGATTTTCTGCGCTGCCTTTATGACCCCTTGGAGCCTTTTCATCTGTGCCACAGTGCAGCTTGAGAACCAGACACACAGACAGTAGGTCAATATGCTCTCTATTGAGCAGCGGTAGAAGGACACCAGCAGTTTCTGGGGGATGTTGTTCCTCCTGAGAACTCTCAGGAAGTATAGTCTCTGCTGGGCCTTCTTCACTAGCCCAGTGGTGTTGACGCCCCAGGTCAGGTCCTCCATGATGTTTACTCCCAAGAAGCGGAAGTCAGAGACCCTCTCCACACAGACCCCACCTATCATCAGCGGCTGGATGACCGTCTTCTTCCTCCTATAATCCACAACGAGCTCCTTGGTCTTTGTTGCATTGAGGAGCAAGTTGTTAGCACTGCACCACCCCACCAAACGCTCCACCTCGTCTCTGTAGGCGGTCTCATCCCCACTTGAGATGAGCCCCACTACTGTGGTGTCATCTGCGAATTTGACGAAGGTGTTGCTGTGGTGGGCAGGAGCTCAGTCGTGGGTATAGAGGGAATAGAGCAGGGGACTCAGCACACAGCCCTGTGGGGAGCCAGTGCTGAGGCTGAGGGCGGTGGAGGTGTGGGGGCCCACTCTTACCCTCTGAGTGCGGTCCGTTAAAAAGTCCTTAATCCAAAGGCAGGTTGAGTGTGGTATTCCAATGTCAGACAGTTTGAGCACTAGTCTGTGAGGGAGGATTGTATTAAAAGCAGAGCTAAAGTCCATGAAGAGCAGCCGAGCATAGCTCCCCTGCTGCTCCAGGTGGGACAATGCAGCATGGAGGGCTGGGGATACTACTACTACTTCAGCTACAACTACTGCTTCATCTACTGCCTACTACTTCAGCTACTGCTGCTACTACTTCAGCTACTACATAATACTTGAGCTACTATTTCTACATCAGCTACTACTACTACTTCAGCTAATACCTACTCCTTCAGATACTACTACTACTTCAGCTATTACCTAAACACATTGCACTTGATCTTTTGTTTTGGATGATGTTGTTCCACTTCCATTCTTGGCCCATCATAATTCTTATTCATTTACATGCTTTCAATTGTTCTTCTTCGAAGAACATCGGCAGAATGGGATTCATAGAGTCTTAATGACTTAATGGTAGTGCTGTCAAGCGATTAATAAATATTTAAACCTTGCTTGCCCCAACAAGTTTGTGCGTACTTGTTGTTTTGTTTCCGGTGTAGCTAGATCCGGTATGGTGCTGTAGTTTTTCTAACGTGACTAGTTGTTTCTAGACAGCAGGTGAAAAAACTATAACGCTTGTCAAGCCAAAAGAGCGTTAATCGAGCGATAAAAAAATGAACGCGTTAAAATTGGTTTAAGTTAACGCCTTTAATAACGCGTTAAACTGACAGCACTACTTAATGGCAATTGTATTTGTTTTAGCCGGTCATGGGACATTAATTATTTTAATTTGATAGTGATTTAATTTTCTTAGTGAGCAATGGCTTATTGCTGCCATATATTTCTTTGGTTCGAGACGCAAATCCCATTATAAACAAACAAGTTATTATGTGAGGTTGCAATGTGAACCTATGAACTAACCTGCTGATAAGTTTGTTCTGTTTTGATGCCAACTATAGCAGTGAATCTGTAGGGGACTATAAAGACTAAAGCATTCCGTGCCTTCTCCGTATACAACGAAGATAGCTAGGATAAGATGCTACACGATGCTCAGTACTATTTTTCAGTGCCAAACATAGAGTTTTTTTTTTCAAAAGTAAGGGAGGAGGGGGTAAGAAGGGAGGCATCCATATTAACTAAAGGCCTATTGCAGCTGCGCCTTGCAGTGTTAATTTTGTCAGCTATTTTAGATTTAGTCTTAAGCTGTGTTCGAAATCGCTCCCTATCACGGATATAGTGCACTATATAGGGTGCTCGCCATTTTGTAGTGGTGTTCGAATTCTCAGTAGTTAATTTCATGCACTATATAGTGGACTTAAAATACCCAAAATTTGAGTGTACATACGATGTACCCTACATGTTACTCACGTATACCAAAATGCAATGCGGCCGTGTTTTTCCGGAGGAGAAGAAGAAGCTGAATAACCGTGAAAACGAATACATTTAATGATGGAGTCTCCGGCTTTCGTTTAGAAACGTCAATTTATTTGGGATTTAACATACAATATTTAACATTCAAAATTAATTAAGAAAAACTTGAACAAGGAAATGTAACATTCAACATCAATACAACCTCCAGATTTCCTCGTGTGTGCCCGGTTTGTTTACATGACGTGGGCGCATCTGTCTACGTCACACAAATACCCGGCACATTTACTGACGCAAATGACGTTTAGAAATGTTCAGCGTAGTGTCCGAATTCTCGTTTGTTCGTTCCCTATATAGTGGACTATATCATGAACACTATATAGGGAATAGTGAGTGAGTGTAAAGGGAAGGATTTCGAACACAGCTCCAGCCTTAGGCTGAATCCGAATACTCATACTTGACTGCTATATTGTATGCATTTTGTAGTACGCCACAAATATAGCGCGTCCGAATGCTCAGTACGCATTGTGTAGTACGGAAAACGTTTCCGAATGCGTACTACCGCCACAGTAAACAACGGAGTTCACTACGCTATCCCACAATGCAACCGGAGACTGGTAACGAACAAAGAAGAGATGGCTGACCCGACACCACCAGAAAGACGTCGTAGAAAGCAGCGAAAAAAAGGGACAATAAAAAGAGTAAAAAAGTAAAGTAAGTAATTAAGTAAAAAGAGACATTTTTAATTCAATAGCAACGATGACAAGACGGAAAACAGGTAACTTATCAAGGTAATTTTGCCGGCATCTGAGGGGAGATACCTCATCTCCAAACATCCGGTGGAGTTTCGGCGGTGTTCGGAAGCGTTCGGAGGCGTTCTACGCATAGCTGTAGACCGTACTACGCAGTCAAGTGTAGTACGTCAAGTAGTAGACACTGAACAGAAATAGTATGTAAGTATTCAGATTCAGCCTTACTCTTTAGACGAAAATGCTTAAATTTTAGTCATTGTTTTCCTTCGTACTTTTAGTCTAGTTTTAGTCGACTAAAAGTCCTTTCATTTTAATCAACTTTTAGTCATTACTTTTAGTCAAAATGTTTTCTTTTTTTAAACTAATTCAATTAGTCTAACCCCTGATATATGGACACCTGCTAAGTAGTTCGATTCAAATAGAGTACTAAAGTGAAAACGTCGCGTTGTCCTGGCAACCGGATTTTCTGTTCTAAACAACCGAACGAGAGATGGCTTTTTCCATTGCTTCCATGTGTTGTTTCTTTCAAAATGAAAATAAATCAATTTCAAGAGGCGAAAATCACTACCAATCGAAACATGTCGAGGCGTTCATGTATTCCCCTGGGGTATTAAAAGGAAAAGTTTGTAAACATTAGTTTAGTTTAGTTTTTTTTTATATGAAGACAATCTATTCTCAATACTACTCACATCATTGGTAAAGCAAACTCGCAAATCAATTTGCAAAAAAAATCATTCCTTTTCTATAAAAGGTTTGTGTGGCATAGGACTTCCCCTTGTTAATTTGGTTTGTGCAGAACCGAAAATCCGTTGCTATGGAAACGTGACGTCGCACTTTAGTACCATATTGGGTATCTGTTAAGTGTAGTACTATTGTACGCCCTTACTCATCCTGTCCATTAGAGGGCAGTGTTGACTTTACCCCTGTGTTACCTGACACTTCCCGTTCCGGTGTCTGAGTTGTTACATGTGACGATGTCGAGGAGAGTAAAGGTAAAATGTGTCTGATGAGAGTTCGATTACATCTCCACCGCAACGCACTACCCTCATCAGTATCACTTTATTTTGATAGTCCACTGTTGACACTCAACAAGCTATCAGTAGATAGATATGCAGTTGCATGTCAACAGTGAATGAGTTCACACTAACCTTAACCCTAACTTCGCTGTTAGGGGCCACTCAAACTAGGGCCGCAGCCCCGTGCCCGAGCTAATTTGCATACTAAAGTCTAGAACGTTTGCCTAGTGTGACCACGCCATCCGTATTCCAGCACGGAACAGCCCCTTGGCCACGGCACACTTGGGAGAGGTGTGCCGTGGCCAAAGTACAGATGCTGATGAGATGAGATGACACGCGCGGATAGGCAACGTGAGCTGGATGACGTAGTCCTTTCGCGACCCATCTTTCTTTATAGGTCCATGCCCTTCTTCCCCACAACAATCATTTTAAACAATGGCGGCAAGAGGTTCACGAGTGGGGTAACGTCGGTGCGATAGTGAAGTCGAGTGTTTACTTGAAAGTTGGGCCGACGACATATTTTAAGTCGCAGCTGGACACCGCGCTTGGTGATGACGTATTTATCGTATGACGACGTGATGACGTATGTATGAAGGAGCAATCGTGCCCAGCCCACGGCCTTTGGGAGAAGTGTGACCACGGGCCAGCGGGGGGAGTGGGGGGGGGGGGGGGGGGGTATCGTGCTGAATCTCCCTGCAGCACGGAACGGGCAAACTTGCCTCGTGTGAAACTTGCCTAGGGTTAGGGCTAACCCAAACAGTGAATGAGTTGACATACGGTTGAATGTCAACTCATTCACTGTTGACACATATCTACTGATATATCTACTGATAGCTTGTTGAGTGTCGAAATGCAACTGCATATCTACTGATAGCTTGTTGAGTGTCAACTGATAGCTTGTTGAGTGTAACAGTGGACTATCAAATTAAAGTGTTACCCTATATTGTCTGTTCAGTTTTCAAAACGAGAGCTGGTAAATTGTGAAAAATGCATTCAACTGTAATCAGAAAACGCTGTTATATGCTATAGACCCTATAGTATCTGTGCTATGAAGGCTGGGGAGTGAAAATTGTTTCTGTTGCATAAGAACCTTACGGGAGGGTAATGATTGGAAAATATCATGCATTTTGAATGTCCAAATAGCACACCTCTAACATTTTAGTCCTGTCTCGTCTCGTCTCGTCAACTAAAACTAAACTTACATTGTCATAATTTTTATTATCAAAGATCTATTTTTAGCTCTTCAACGTCTCGTCTTCGTCATGGAAAAAAGGTTGTTAACGAAATTAACACTGGTGCCTTGACTATTAAGTGAATCGTTCAGATTGCACTGTTGCTTCAATGAGTTAAGCAGTTTTCTATTGGCATCATGCCAGTGTGACGGTGGGAATATATTTGAATCATAGCCTCTTCTTTTAATTCTCTTCTAGCTGTAAATATATTTTGACTTAGACTCACAATGAAGAGGCAGCTCAAACAATTAAGCCAAATCAATCAGTGTTTGCAGAATTGGTTCCTGATTTATATAAGTGTACCGATCCTCTACTAATATTATTGGAGGTAAAAACAATTGTTTAATATCAATTACAACATCCAATGAATGTAAGAAATGCTTCTCGACATTCAAGATAATATTAGTGACGGATGCGGATCCACAGTTCAAAACAAAGAGATAACCAACAAAAAAACCAGATTCCCATAGCCTCGCAAGTTACTTAATGATGAGAACACAAAATGCCAGTAAAATCTTCTTAAGATGCTCTTGAATCTTGAACATCTGCAACACACATTCCACAGCATTAGATCATTTCGTTTTCTCACTCCTCAACACTGACACAGGAAAAAGTTACGACAACAATATAGGAAATCTGAACTAGGATGATGTGCTCGGAGATGCCTCACATATAGCATTACACGGGTGTTTATTTGAAACCCTGTCGCTCTGCTGAAGAATTCACTCCAGTTCAGAACGGTGTAAAAAACATTTCCACCCTCCTACGCCTGCTCCTCCGACAAAGGCTTTAATTTCATCTTCTGTTACTGTCACTCTCAACTTCTGTGCCAAAGTGACTAAGCCCTACACAAATAAAGGGTCCATTGGCTGATTCGAACCAGATCCTTGCCAACATTGTGATGCTGCAGCGGGGACAGAGGGGCAGCATCCTCCTCACACATTCACTAATGTTTTGTTGTCATTGAGTGTCCGCCTGCTAAGGCAACCTCTAGACAAATACAGAGGAAAGAGAGCTCCGTCACCAGCGATGTGGAGGAGGATGGTAGGCTGGACCATCCTGGAGCCCTGAGGATGGTCAGCCTGTAGGTGAGGCTGGAGCCCTCAGGATGGTCAGCCTGTAGGTGAGGCTGGAGCCCTCAGGATGGACAGCCTGTAGGTGTGACCATGGGAGCCCTCAGGATGGTCCAGCCTGGGTCTTCAGATCTTCATACTAGACTTGGAGTGGTATGGATGGTCAACCTGTAGGTGATGCTTGGAGCCCTGGGTCTTCACAGCTTCATATCTGAGGCGGTGGTTCATTACCTCACAACACAGATGTCTGTTTAGTTTCCTTTTTTCTGTAATTCTGTAATGTGTTTTTTAATACATCTGGTGTTTATATCTTTGAGACTTAAGTGTATTTCAGTATACGATTAAACTTATGTTATCATCAGGAAAAAGTTGAATGAATAATTTGGATAAACGAATGATGCAAGGATATGTCAGACTAAACTAAAAGTGATTCTCCTCAAAATGCAAAGAGGGGCACGTTTTTCTCCAAGATAGCACCAACATCTTTGAGTTCTATATTTCACTGATGTTCAAGAAAAAACATTCCCTTGCAGAAGCCATTCAAAGGGCCTGCATCCCGGGCTTTGTGGGTATAAATGTCATCTTGATGTGGAAGACTGTAAGGGCTTTGGATGAGGGGAGACCAGCTTTGCTTCGCCATCGCCCTACAGAGCAGACAAGTTCGGACTTCACAGACCTTTCCAACTAGTGCGAAGAGAAGGTAAACAACATTTGAATGTATTATCAACCCAGGCCAAGCCAGAAAATGTATGCAATATACTTAAACAAGTCATGTTTTAAAAACATGTATTATGCATTTATCTTAAAAAGGTCACGTTAAAAATGCATTTACTATGCATGAATCTTAAACAGGTCATGTTTTAAATACATGTACTATGCATGTATCTTAAACAGGTCATGTTTTAAATACATGTGCTATTGTTGTAATCAGACTTCATCTGTAATTTTTTAAGGATCCAGCAAAAAAGTAAACACACACAAACAAACAGATTGAGATAAATCATATCTGTGGTCATAGCCATGTGGCTCTAGTGGCTGGCCCACATTGACAGTGGGGCTTTATTTGCCAATGTTTTCCTCCAGGATTTTTTTTTGAGATTGAGTAAATCAAATATAATTCCAAATGTGAGGTTGATATTTAAGTATCTGTGTGTGTGTGTGTGTGTGTGTGTGTGTGTGTGTGTGTGTGTGTGTGTGTGTGTGTGTGTGTGTGTGTGTGTGTGTGTGTGTGTGTGTGTGTGTGTGTGTGTGTGTGTCAAGGATTCACTGACCCCCTGTTGCTTCTTCATCACTCTTTGGGCACAGCATCTCTTAAACTCCACATTGGTTTATTCATAGACACACACATGCACCCACACACACACACACACAGGTATCTGACGGACTGTCGGCGGCAGTCCGGCAGAGAAAGGGATTTTACCCCGGAGCTTAGCTGCAAGGCTGCTGCCGCCGAGTTCCCCCCGCCGGAGCTGTTCGTCCGCTGGTCCACAAAATCTTAGCTATGCTCTGATTGGAGGGAGTGGGGAATTGGGAGGTATTATCCAACTGTGCCCCCTTCCTACGTAGGAGGGGGTGCCGAAACTGACTCGCTCGTTTGGTAACTGCAGGCGGGGTTCTTTCAGAAATCCATTTCTCACTGAAAAAAACATCATGTACAAACTTGTTTAAAAGTTAGTGTGCGTGTTGGAGCACCAGAGCACCAAAACAAAATCCCAAATCCCGGGAAAAGTGTTGTATTTTTATGTCCTTGGAGGTGAACATTAGTAATAGAGCCACTGACCACAGCCACAACCTCACAGTCCTCCATGAGCGCTTAAAATACATTATAAAATTAACCTTTTAGCGACGCAAGGACACTGCAGTGTTATGCAAGCTCATTCTGCCTCATTTGGTGTATTGTTGGTGTGTTGAGGAAGCAGGATGGGACCTTAGACCCCAGCTAAAATAACTTTATCCACATCACTCAAGGACAAAAATGACTCTGAAAAGGATTTCTGAGCCAGAGGAGGCTTCTTCGCTGGTACAAACACATTCTCACGAGGTGTGCAAACTGTACCCAAGACACAATCATATATCTCAAATACTAAAATGACATGGGAGGTCAATTAACGCAGTGTGCGTAGCTTAAATTTATTAAACAGAAATAAAAAAACACATGTTTTAAGAGTGAAAAAACACATTCACATCTCAATGTGTTGATTTCAAGTTCATGTCAAAGTGTACAACTGTAAAACACTTGTGTCGGATTAGCCCAGATGCTAATTTGGTTCAGCTTTCCTTTCTTACTTTCGTTCTTGTCACACAGCATCTTGCTAGAAGCACATTTTGAGTTAAAATAGTCTAACAGCTAAACTTTATTACATCCATCCATGCCTCAATGTGGAGCAATAAAGTATTACACTGGTCCAGTGGCGTTTCTACATGAAAATACAGGTTGGGCAAGGCTAATATTTTTTATTTTTTAAAATGAGGTACCAGTGTCCTTGACGTCACCCGTTTGTTTACACAGTCGTGGCGATCTTTGTAGAGGTTGACTCCGCCTGCTCCCCGCTATCCTGCACAACACAGGACTGTATGTAAAAATCTAGTTCAACATCTGACCTGTGGAGTGCAGTAATCCGCTAAACACAAAACACTGGTAAATGAACACAGAGAGTGAACAGGCATGAGAGTAGAAATAGTTATATCCTGCTGAGCGATGAATCAGTGCTGATGTGAGGCACTAGCAGCAGCGGGAGAGTCCATTCCTTGGACAGCTGATCCCGCACAGAGACCCCTGGGGAACACTGGGGAACCTATGGAGACAAATCACTGGGGAACCTATGCTCAATGAATTACACTATTGTATGTTCACATTATGTGCGACAGACTGCTGTGTGGCAACTGCCTCGCTGAACTGCTGCCTCTCGACCCGCCAGGCTCATGACATGCCTATATGAGAAATAAATGTCATGCAAAAAAAATAAATAAAAAAAATCATGCAACCTTACAACATTATCTGCGCAGGCTTTGAAAATTGACAAGAACAACGCTTAAATGGAAGAAATAGGATGATCATACGGTGGCGCTGAGCATTCACCAAATAAAAAAAGTTTCACAGCTAATGTAGCCGTTAGCACACTCAGGATCTCGTAATTACGAGATAAGATATCATATATTTACGACATAAGGATCTCGTTTACGAGAAAAGGATCACGCCTCTCATTCATCAATAACGTTGCTGGCTAGCTGCAGGCCGGCAAAGATGACGCTATCCGACGCTATCGTATTTAATCTCCTGCTCGGGTTGAGGCATTGGGAAATATTGATTCTCCTTCAAAGTGAGGAGGGCATTAATATATGTATGTCAACATTGCGCAGACATCTGGGGCCGTATTCACAAAGGATTTTAGGGCTAAAAGTAGGTCCTAACTGGCGAATTTAGGAGTAACTCCTAAAAATAATGGGCGTGTCACTCTTAAATTTAGGACTCCTAACTTTTTTCACTAAGAGCAATTCACAAAGTATTTTAGGCCTAAAAGTAGCACCTAAGTCTAGGAGAGCTTAAAAGTCCTCAAGAGGACTCCTAACTCAGTAAGACCTATTCACAAAGAATCGTAAATGCCTGCGAGACGAAATGTTAGGTATTAAACTTGTTGTGGAGTTAATCGCAATGCAATAACATCCCCGACTAACAGGAATAATCCGATTAGTCCCGAAATAAAATGTTTGGCCACACTACGTTATTTAGCAACAGGGGAAATCCAACTTTGCAATGCCGACGATTTAAAAATATCGCAACCATCAGTCAGCCGTGCCATAAACTTTCCTTTGGACATTCAACAACACACAGGATCAAAGCCAACTTCATGGCAATTGCAGGTATGCCCGGTGTGGTCGGTGCTATTGACGGGACGCACATAGAAATAATTGCACCATCAAAAGACGAGGACGTGTTCGTCAATGGAAGAAAGTGCATTCCATCAACACGCAGGTTGTTTTTGATGCAAATTTTAACATAGCCTACTGGATGTTGTTGCAAAGTGGCCTGGATCTTCAGCTACCCATGATTCGCACATTTTAATGGAGAGCGGTCTGACGAGGCAGCTTTTTGAGATGTACCAGTTGGGTGTCACTTGCTGGGAGACAGTGACTATCCATGCAAGACGTGGCTCTAGACACCCTACCTCATTCCACAACCGGGAGCACAGTTAAAGTATAACACGCCAGCTTCTTCGGTTGCTAAGCGACGTCAACGTCTTTGGCTAACTATTTCTCTGCTGATCAACACTACGTATGGTAAGTTGGTACCAAATAAATTGTAAAAAAACACCTTGTGAAGTTATTTTTTCGTTTGGCAAGTAGCCGCTCATTATCGAAAATAAGCCCCTTCAGGTCGAAGCACCTCCGTTTCGCGTCGGTGTCCGGTTCGCCCTTTCTGGGCTTATTTTCCCGATAATGACCGGTGTTCTATTATCCCACTTAACGTCAATATAACTCTGCATGTGGAAGGGAAAATAGCTTTATTTGCAATTACAATATTATGCTGCTGTATTTTCAGAGACCCCCACAGATATTTGAGTTTGCTGCTTTCATGGGAGCCAGACCTCTCTCGGAGCTCAGCTCCCACTGGCTCCCACCTAACTCGAACCCTGGCTATAGGTCTTTCTACACTGCCGACCGGTTCAGTCGCAGCTTGGCACGCCAGGCGATTTCACCTTCTTATCTCAAGTTTCCTGTGTAAAACCGTGGGGGTCAAATCCCCCGTTCGTCACAGCGCGGGGTTTCTTGGTTCACTGGGGAAGGCGGGGCTGTGCACGGAGTCTCTGACCTCTTTAGAATAATTTGTATTATTGCATACTCCCGAATGTTTTCATTTTTTATGAATGAAGACACCCGCATGCAATGATGAGTTCACTCTATAGTAGGCTAACGATGCTCTTAGCGTCCTACAAGTACCCTGGAGCACTCGTTAGCTACGAGCGTTTTCACAACGTTCGTTACCAAAATGCTTTCGGGAAACGGTGTGAAAACTGTACGATGCTCGTACGACGCACTTCACGATCCACTTAGGCTAACGATGCTTTCGGGAAACTGGGCCCAGGCTGAAAGACTAAATTAATATGGAACTTACTTGCTCCTTTTAAGTATAACATTGCTTGGGGAGTCCAATTCCTCCACTGGAAAGGGTGTAAAGTGCTTGCAACTCTTTGCTAGTTTGCGATCTATCTCTTCTCTACATGTAGTTGTGTTGCGCGAATGCTGCTGAGGGAGGTAGCCTATTTGATTGATTCGCTGAATTGTCAAATCATGTGGTGTTAACAAAAAAGAAAGGCGATACCATTGGCCTGGGGCGCACACTGGTGCGACCCGAGGGCGAATTTTCTTCGAATGACTAGTTATTGGAATGACCAATAACTAGCCTAGCCCAAATCATTGACGTTCAGATGCATCTAAATGGTTGCTGGCGGTGACAAGTAGGCCCTATAACACACAATTAAACTAGGATAAACGCTATGTATTTTTGTTGATTTATTTCGTATTGATAAAAGTTGGTTAATAGTTGGCAGATATATTCAAGTGAATATTTCACGGAGGGGCGGCGCCCTAGCGCCCTCTATTGACCCACCGCCACTGCAAGAGACATACCTTCTACCGCCTCCTCTCAAACCCTGTAGCACCCCAAAGACACCATGACACGAGAAGTACCCTCTACCGCCTCCTCACAAACCCTGTAGCACACTGAAGACACCATGACACGAGACGTACCTTCTACCGCCTCAACTAAAACCCTACATCCCAGAACCAATCTCTGTGATTGGCCAGATCAAGCTCAACACGGGCGAGGAAACTTCCTGCCCACGGATCAAACCCAAAGCTCTGTTGTACGGCCCTGTGAGGACAGGCTTGGTTAGTAGGTAACACACCTTCCGAAGGGAGGGCTCCGGCGTTATTATGTAGAACATGTTAACGTCCTTGGCAGGAGGATCAGATCTTCCTGCACTCTGTGCACACCGCTTGTTTCATTGGATGAACCTACTGCTGTTCTGCAGAGTGAAACTCACCAGTGCAATGCTCTCTCCCTCCCTCCCTCTCTCGCTCTCTGTCTGTTATTCAGATATATAAATATATAAACACACTTCTTACACTTGGTAATGACTTCCCTCCAGAAAGGGGAAGTAAAGAAGAACCCCAGAGCGCTGCGCCAGCAGATAGATCCATCGAACGCTCCTTCATTCTCCTTTCTGGGTGCCTCTCCTTATCGGATTGCTGTGTTGTGTTTTAATTCTAATGTAAAATTCTGTTCTTTCTTATTTCTTTCCTAGACTCTACTTCCTCTCCTCATGTTTAAGAATAGGGGCATGCAAATCACCTCATTATTTTTGTTTATTGTTTCTTCTCTCATGTGCTGATGGTTCTTTACTCTTGACTCTATTTAACAGATTCTCCCAGCCATATTAAGGAAAGTATATAATCAATAAAAGGCAGCGAATATAACAGAAATCTACTCCCATATTGATAATATTCATTGAACATCACACTTCAATGATAATAATAATACTTTCCTTCTATAGTGCTTTCTTTGTACTGGAAGACACTTCACACAATAAGGGCTGTTCAAAGACAGGAAAAGGAAGGGTGTGGGCGGGAGGTGGGGGCTGGGGAAGGTGGGGGAGGATATTTATTGTTTTCTTTACCGCCCACCTCAGTTTTCATGTGTGTGTGTGTGTGTGTGTGTGTGTGTGTGTGTGTGTGTGTGTGTGTGTGTGTGTGTGTGTGTGTGTGTGTGTGTGTGTGTGTGTGTGTGTGTGTGTGTGCAGGCTCAGAGATGGTGGCGGCCCAGTGCCAGAGGTTCGAGGTGAGGAGTGCAGACGGAGGCAGGGTCCTCTTCTCAGCCGACGAGCAGGAGATCAGCATCGGGACGGAGAAGCTCAGAGTCACAGGTACACTCACACACACACACACACACACACACGGGACGTGACAAAAGAAAAGTGACAAATTATGTCGAAAAAGGAAGTCGGGCTGGGATTAAGTTTAGTAGAGAGAGAGAGAGAGAGAGAGAGAGAGAGAGAGAGAGAGAGAGAGATTTCAACAATAGAATGACCAGTTTTCTTGGGAGACAACTTTGCCAACCAATGCCAAAATCAATCTGTATCATTTTGTTACCACTAATGGGCCATTAATCCAGCGACTGCAAGACTGCATGGGTGGGAGAGCGATGTGATGCCTTTTGTTCCCAAGTCCCACTCTTCTCTGAATATTCTGCTGATCTCAAACAAAGAATCCCATGTGTTTTGAGAAGCACTTCATCCCATAATTACAGTTGGAGGAATGTTATTAATCTGTGCAGTGGAAGTTGTGTTGTGAGGCAGCTGCTGTCTTGCTAAGCATGTCCCCGTCTGCTGGAGTCTTTTGTCATGTATGAGCAGTAAAAGGTTGTGAGGGCCCTCATGTACTTCAAACCAGAACAAAATGGCAGAGTTTGCCCTCGGGGCGTCCGGAACGTCCGCCTCAGCAGGCTCAAACGATCCAATGGCCTCTAAACACGGCCTTTAACATCTTGAGATGTCAACTTCACTTCCTGTTGCATTCGGTCACATGGCCAGGTTCTGCAGAAACCTACTTAACCAAAGCACCAATTAGACTTCAGTAGAACAGGGTCTTCACAGAGATGATGAATGAGTATGAATTAAATAATATGAAAGGATATCAGAATATGGAAGATTTACAGAACAATCCCACAACGAAAGGACCAGAAGTTCAACATGCACATTTTACCATAGGTCTGGGCTGTTTCCCAATGTTAAGGAGCATGCTCAATGGCCGCCCTTTTAAGGACGCTACGTCATAGAACGCCGACAAGCACTGTTCCAATTTTGAGAACACTCGAAAATCTGCGCCCTTTTCACACCCTTTGTTTTTGAGAATTCCAAGACTTTTCAAGGATGCATTGCTGGATCCTCAATGAGCCAAAAAAAAAACACAATTCTTTGCGTTGACACGCTGTGCGGAGTACTTAAAAATTGTGGATGGAAAGCAATACATATTGCTTTACACAAGTGAAGTAATTTTTTAAAGAACATTTTCAGAAATATTTTGCACTGTATGCTTTTTATAGATTCATCATGTGAATGCAAAAAATTAAGCTTAAAGACCTGTGCGATTTATTTCAAACGTTTTTACAACTTGATGATAGTCTATATTTTGCATGGATTGATTTGTTTTAATATGTACGTAGTTGGTGTTTAAACAAACTATTGTCGCCAATAACAATTTCAACAATGAAAATATTAAAATATTCACCACTGGAGCAGTATTAAAAAGCGGAAGCGGAAGTGCTTCCAAACTCTGAACAATACAAACGCTAGGCAGCACCCTAGCCTCATCTCCAGAGGACGCGACTCGCAAGGAAGTGTTCTAGAAAGGCTGCAGCCTACACATTGAGAAACAGGCCTGGATTATTGCAATCCAAATTCATAAAATAGAAATGTAGCGTTTAGTCCAATTTTTTAATAAAGTTCAAAGAATTTGAAGATATTTATGGCTAGATAGCAGAAGTGCTTTGAGGATGTGTGAGTTCATTCTCCATTAAATCTGAATTCAAAAGTGAGGTCAATAAAGAATTAAAGAATATAACAACTATTGTCTTTTAAACGTGGTTACACAGATATATGGTGTCGTCAAATTGCGCCCATGGAGGGAAGACTATTTCAAGAAAAGATCCCCGAATATACCATGTTTATATCCAAATAATGATAATGTCCCTTTTTCTGTCCCGTGAGAAAGGTGTCAGTCATCTCCCTCCCAGCTGCAGTAAACTGAGCCTCATTGCCACAGAGAAAAACAAAGCGCCCCACAATGTGCCCCTCCCCCCACGGGGGTCCTGCTGTTTAATGATATTCATATGGCACCATCAGTGGCACTGCAGTTTCCCTTGGTTTGGGGAAAAGTCTATATACTGATACCTTCTTAAGCCTAATGAAATAATAATACTTATCATAATAATGGTACCACATAACAATAACTCTAAGTGTTGTTCACATTACGGCCTTACCACCATGGACACGCCTGATCTCGTCTGATCTCGGAAGCCAAGCATGGTGGGGCCTGGTTAGTACCGCCTTGGAATACCAGGTGCTGTAAGTGGTGTCGGGTGATGGCCTATAGGTGGCACTCTTCTCTCTGGCCCCTTCACTCATCAATCCCGATGCCCCAGTGCAGTGACGGGGACACTGTGCTGTGGAAGGTGCCGTCCTTCGGAGGCAACGTAAAACAGAGGTCCTGACTCAGTGAAGTCATAAAAGATCCCAGGGCACTTATCGCAAAGAGTAGGGGTTTCCCTGGTGTCCTGGCCCAACCAGGCTCAATCAATCTGGCCCCCGAATCATCCTCCTGTATAATTGGCCGACTCATTAATTCCCTCACTCTCCACCTCAAGCTGGTGTGTGGTGAGCGTTCTGCCGCAGATTGGCTGCCGTGCATCACCCAAGTGGGTGCGACACACTGGTGGTGGTTAGTGAGGTTCCCCCTTCACTGTCATTTGTTATTGTTATTACATTGTCATTGGGTTGTAAACATAAGTATGATTGATTATCAATGTGAAATTAGTTTATTTGCACCAATGTTGTAATGCTTCCATTATGTAAATAAAGTCAGTGAGCTCTTGAAGGCATTGTATTTATTAGGGCGGCTGGGGACATGTCCATACCAATGTTATCAAACCAGTACATTCTCCCTACTAAGAATTGCAATAAAGATGAAAATTTATTTTAAGACGTCTTTTAACCTTTTGATTTTTCATATTTTTGATGTCCTTTAGCATATATATTTAGATTGCTATATTTGTATATTTTTTATATATCACACTCCAAACTCTGCAATAAACTGGTTTAAACATCCTCACCGTATGTCCTGGTTTTGGGCAAGACTCATCATGCTCCCTAGGTGATGTGTTGCAAACACTGCCCGGAATGTATCTTCGACTTGATTTAAAATGTTTTGAACGTCTCAAAGATGTCTCTTTTGAATTTTTTAGATGGCTATAAGACGTCTTAACTTCGAACACTTTAAAGAAATACCACCAACACCATGATCCTAAAACCAAACTATAGAACCAAAAACCGAACCTTCATTGTAAAACCTTAACCCCTAACCCTTTGAGGGAACCCTAACCCCCAAATAAACCCTAAAACTGTCACGGTTAGCGGGTGGCAGGCAGGCAGGTAGGACCCAATAGCAGACAGTTCAATAAAAGGATAATTTATTAACGCAAAAGGCAAGGAACACGGGTGACGCGGGCGACGCAGGTAACAAAGGGAACACCGGGAACACAAGTAACACCGGTAACACACAGGACACAACTCACCACAAACTAAAATGATCCGACAAGGAACAAAGGAAAGACAAGCGCTTAAATACCAAACACACACAGGGCACGCACGCAACGAGTAACAGCTGAAACACATTAGGGGAGGGAGCAGTAATCACACAGGAGGGAAACTTGACCAGACATTGGGAGAAACAAGACAGAGATACCAAAGTAAAACAGGATACACACCAAAACAAGACAAGGAAACCGACAGACCCACGACATGCAATAAAATTTGTCAAACCTAAATAGGGAGGGTGGGTGGGTGGGGGGGGGTGCCAGGAGGAAAGAATCAAAAAAAATTCTGGAGGCCTGCAATCCTGGAGGCCTGCAACGGCGAAGACCCACAGGTGGCCGGCATCGGCGAAGACGAAAGCGAGGTAGAGGGCGGGTGCCCTCTGGAGGAAGGCAAGGTAGAGGGCGGACCCCTTCTGGAAGGTTTGGAGGGCGGAACCCCTCTGGAAGGGAAGGTAGAGGGCGGGCCCCTTCTGGAAAGTTTAGAAGGCGGGACCCCTCTGGAAGGCAAGGTAGAGGGCGGGCCCCTTCTGGAAGGTTTAGAAGGCGGGACCCCTCTGGAAGGCAAGGTAGAGGGCGGGCCCCTTCGGGAAGGTTAAGAAGGCGGGACCCCTGTGGAAGGCAAGGCAGAGGGCGGGCCCCTTCTGGAAGGTTTAGAAGGCGGGACCCCTCTGGAAGGCAAGGTAGAGGGCGGGCCCCTTCTGGAAGGTTTAGAAGGCGGGACCCCTGTGGAAGGCAAGGTAGAGGGCGGGCCCCTTCTGGAAGGTCTGGAAGATCTGGAAGAGGGGCACCCTCGGGAAGGAGTAGTGTTCAGGAACCGGGGGGCTCGGGGACCGGAGTCAGCTCAGGGGCTGGAGAGAAATGTTGAACCGGATGGCACTCCAAACTCATAGCCCTCACTCTGATAGTCCGTAAGGCAGACAGTTCAATAATAGGATAATTTATTAACGCAAAAGGCAAGGAACACGGTTGACGCGGGTAACAAAGGGAACACAGGTAACACACAGAACACAACTCACCACAAACTAAAATGATCCGACAAGGAACAAAGGAAAGCAAAGGCTAAAATACCAAACACACACAGGGCACGCAACGAGTAACAGCTGAAACACATTTGGGGAGGGAGCAGTAATCACACAGGAGGGAAACTTGACCGGACATGGGGAGAAACAAGACAGAGATACCAAAGTAAAACAGGAAACACACCAAAACAAGACAAGGAAACCGACGGACCATGACAAAAACGATAGTTACAACGGTTCTAATAATTTTGTATGTCCGCCAGAGGCGGTACTTTCAGCTCCTGGATATCCATCACATGCACGTGCAGGTCAACTGTTTATATCAACAAAGTCACTTGTGACGTTTGCCCCCGCCCCGGCACTTAAGGTACGTTCATCTCAGAAGTGACCAGTTGGCAATATTCTCCTCTGCCTTCCGAGTGACTGCCAAGCTCAGGGCCACATTAACCCTATAAAACCTTGCAAATGTGCAAGCCGATGCCCAGGATGCCGCAATACAAACTTCAGAAAGTGGGACTCCACGTATGACTGCCAATGACGCAGCTACACTCCGAGTTGAGTGACCACAAACGCAATGTGGAATTGGGAGGCCGATAACTGATGGCCTCCAGGATCCACTTCAATAACCGTTGCTTGGACAAAGCCTGGCCTCGCGCTTGTCCTGTGTGGCAGACTAATAACGATTCAGACTGTCAGAATCCAGCAGTCATTTCAATATATGTTTTCAATGCTCGGATCGGCTATAGAAGAATATCACTTTGCCCCACCTCCCCCCCCTGGGTTAGGGGCTTGAGGATCCGAAACTGAACGGCTGGTTAGCATACGTTGCAGAGATTAGGTATCAGGCAAAAATTACGGGTTTGGCCACAAGGTAACCCCTGTGCGTCGGGACTCTACTGTAGGCACTCCTGGCTGACAGACAGAATGTGTAGCTCCCCCAATCTCTTAGCTGATGACATGGCCAGGAGTAAAAGCAGTCTTAAAAGACAACCATTTGAATTCTGACCTCCCAAGAGGTTTGAATGGGTGTTGGAACAGTGTACACAGCGCACACACACAGCATTGCCCTCAGGCTCAATAGCCGATGGTAAGCCCATGAGAGCAGCTCCTGAATCAGCCTCAGGGATGCTAGAGACCTTGTGCTCCCTTGGTGGTTTATATTGTAAACCACTGACATGTTGTCTGTCCTTATAAGGACATGTCTCCCTGCTAGGACTGGCAGGAAATGCTTGAGAGCAAGAGCGACTGCCTGAAGTTCCAACACATTTATATTTTGCTCCCCGTGTTGAGGGTCCCATGAGCCTTGAACAGTTCGGTACTGCGACATAGCCCCCGATCCAGTGAGGGATGCGTTGGTCGTTACCACTTCTCTGCAAGAAGGAATGGACCCTAAATTAACCCCTGAAGTCAGAAATTAACGCTTCTTCCATGGCTGTAAATTTTGTAGGCACCTGGTAGTTGTTGCTTAGTAACGGGGACGCTGGCGAGTCTAACGCCGCTCTGTATGGCTTGTTTTTATTCAGTATTTTTAATATTTCTCACGAATGCATTGAACATTTTCTTGTTTTTTTTGGTCTTTAGTAGTTTAGCTAAGTTTACTAGTTTTTGTAAGTGCGCCAGTTTTCTTAATTTTTACGTGTTTTATATGTGGAGTCGTACAGTTGCTTGACAGTTGGTGGACGCTGTTGCCTTTTGAACACTGCTGCTCACCGGTTGCCGCTTCTCGCTCTGAACATCATCCTGAACATAATTTTTTCGAGATTTTCTTTTTCTTTATCTTACTAGTCTTTTAACTTTTTATTAGTTTTCTTTTGCTTACTTTCAACACCTTCTGTCTGAAACCCTTCTGGACCTCGGATCGGACTACAATTTTCCCCTTCTACCCCTGGAAACTGGTCCCTAGCTAGCCAGCTGGTGACCAGCTGGATGCTACCTGTCCGTGCTACTGCTGTCAGCTGTCCGGGACCTGCCTGCAGCGCTGGGCCATTGATTAGCTGGCTGCCGGGTGAGCCATTGCGGGGTGACTACATGCTAGCTGGCTGCTACAACCCTGCCCTCCGTCATCGTCCCCTGCTTAAACACTGGTATTCCATCTCCGAGCTCCTCCAATTACGCTCTTCACCATGCACTCCTCCCGGACACATTATATCCAACACAATCTAAGAACTCGGACTCCTTCGTCGGCCACGATATGTCCACAGAGGCAGCCGGAGGACGTTTGTTTACTCCGGCTCAGAAAATTCCATTTCCTCACTGTGGGCCAATCGGCACCCGCCAAAGACGCGACGTCATCAACATTACAACCACACCGTGCGCACTGTTTATCTCACTCCGCTACCCAGAGCTCCTCAACCCGTCACAAACAAAAACTCATCTCTTCTGAAATTTGCACTTCTCAACACCCGTTCACTTAATAAAAAAGGACTTCTCCTCAGTGAATTTATTTCTGATTCAGCACTGGATTTTCTCTGTCTTACTGAAACCTGGCAAAAACCCATGGACTATTTTTCACTCAATCAAGCCACGCCCCCTGGTTACTCTTACATTGACAAACCTCGTCTGGATGGTCATTCTGGTGGTGGAATTGCCATCATCCATCGCCATGACATTAAAACCAGTGCAACATCCATCCCAACCCCTTCTTCATTTGAATCCCTTTCTTTTAAACTGTCTGGTCCCAAGCCCCTGGTCATTGCAGTCATTTACCGTCCCCCTAAGCCCGACTCTGCCTTTCCCTCTGATCTATCTGCATTCCTTACCCAGCTCTGTGCTATATCTCCATCCATTCTCCTCCTGGGCGATTTCAACATTCATGTGGACTCCTCTGTCTGCAAACCCGCAATCGAACTTCTGGAAATCTTTTCATTCTTCAACATCACCCAACACATCGATTTTCCAACTCAGAACAAAGGCCACACCCTGGATCTGGTCTGTTCCACTGGCATCACAATCAGTCACCTGGCCAGTAACAACCTCCACATCTCCGACCATCTGGCCATTACTTTTCAAACTCACACTCCCTCCCCCCATGAGAAGCAAAAACGCACCATCACTTTCCGCAACCTCAAATCCATCAACCCATCCTCTCTTTACACATGTCTTTCTGAGTCCATCGCTAAACTCACCATCACCCACAACAACTCCCCCGACTACCTGGTTAACTGCTATAACTCATCCCTCTCATCCTGCCTTGACCAGCTTGCACCTGTTCAGTCTAAATTGGTCTCATTCTCCCACTCTGCCCCATGGTACACTGACGAACTCCGCCATCTCAAATCCAGACGACGCCAACTGAAACGGCTTGCCCACAAAACAGGTCTTACCGTCCACCAGGAAATGTACAAACAACACCTCCAGCTATACAATGAAACCCTGAACTCAGCCCGCTCCTCCTACTACTCAGGAATCATCCAGTCTGGCAGCAGCAATCCAAGGACCCTCTTCAACACCATTGGATACCATCTCTCACTCCTTCTCAGATGAAAAATGCAATAACTTCCTATCCTTCTTCAATGATAAAATCAGCACAATCCACAGCCAGTTGACCATCGACCCCGCCCTACGTCCCAAACCGGATCCCCCCCTAACCACCGGTCAATCCTTCTCCACATTTGCTTCCATCACCTCCTCAGATCTTTCCTCCATAGTCTCATCCATGAAATCAACAACCTGCAACCTGGACCCGCTCCCCACCACACTTCTAAAGGCCTGTCTCCCCATTCTCTCCACCCTCATCACTAACACTGTAAACTCCTCTCTATCCTCCGGCCATGTCCCCTCCTCCCTAAAGCTTGCATCAGTCACCCCCGTACTAAAGAAACCCGGACTGGATTCCCCTAACAACTACCGCCCCATCTCTAATCTACCTTTTCTGTCTAAAATCCTGGAACGTGTTGTTGCCAAACAACTCATCACCTACCTTGACACCAACGACCTCTTTGAACTCTTCCAATCCGGTTTCCGCTCCAAACACAGTACAGAAACTGCCCTCCTCAAAGTGACCAATGACCTTCTGCTATCCTCTGACACTGGCTCCCTAAATATCCTCATCCTCCTTGACCTCAGTGCTGCCTTTGACACGATCAATCACTCCATTCTCCTCTCCCATCTCCAATCCACCCTTGGCATCACTGGCACCGCCCTCTCCTGGCTCGGATCCTATCTCTCCGACAGACATCAATTCATCGCCATCAACAACTGTCAATCAGCCACTACTCCTCTCATCCACGGTGTCCCCCAGGGTTCTGTGCTTGGTCCACTCCTCTTCATTCTGTACATGCTTCCTCTTGGTCAGATCCTCCGTCACCATGGACTCCGGTTCCATTGTTACGCCGATGACACACAGCTTTACCTCCCCTCCAAAACCATCAGTCCTTCCACCCTCTCAACCCTCTCCAACTGTTTGACTGACATCAAGACCTGGATGCAAAACAGCTTTCTCAAACTCAACTCCAACAAATCCGAAATCCTCATCATTGGTCCTGACACCCTCACTCACTCCACTCTGAACTTCACCCTTAACATTGACGGCTCCACCATCACCCCCTCCACCAAAATCCGTAACCTTGGAGTTATCCTGGACCCCACTCTCTCCTTCCTCCCCCATGTTAACCATATTACAAAAACTGCCTTTTTCCACCTCCGAAACATCGCCCGCCTCCGCCCCAACCTGTCAACTACCGCTGCTGCGACACTCATCCATGCCTCCTCACTGGTACCCGCTCCAGAGAACACATCACACCTGTCCTCCGTGAACTCCATTGGCTTCCAATTAAACACAGAATCAACTACAAAATCTTACTCATCACCTACAAGGCCCTCAACAGCCTAGCCGCCCCCTACCTTGCCGACCTCCTCCATCACCACGCCCTCTCCCGATTCCTCAGGTCCATCTCTGCCAACCTGCTACAAGTTCCACGGACTGAGCGACAGACTTGGGGTGATCGGGCCTTCTCAGTTGCTGCCCCCACCCTTTGGAATTCACTCCCCTCCCACATCAAAGTCTCTCCAACCCTCTCTTCTTTCAAATCTGCCCTCAAAACATACCTTTTCACACTAGCCTTCCCCACCTAACTCCCACCTTATTCTTCATGTTTAACCTCTGTTTTTCTTTTATTCCTAGTCTGTCTTACATAGTTTTGATAGGGCAATATGTAAAGCGTCTTAGAGTACCATATTAAGCGCTATATGAATTTAATTTATTATTAATATTATTATTAGTAATTGTTACTAGCTTGTGTTTGTGGTGTGTTGGATGGAACCCTAGCCTTTTCATCCATATTTGGAGAGGCCTCAAAGAAAGGAGGCCAAGGGGGACTACTGAGGAAGCTGCTGTGAGCATGCCCAACAGCGCCTGGAAGGATCTGAGAGTCAGAGCCCTGCCTCTCCTGAATTTCACAATGCAGCGGAGAATAGCGTCCATCATTCTGACCCCTTGAAACCTCGGCGTCAGCGCCTGAATTGGATGGTGTACTCATCTTTTTTTACCCTCCGAAAGGGGCGATATTCAGGTGCTGTGCGCTGAGCCGTGCGAAAGGGTGGGTTGTCGGTTGGCCAGCGAAACCGCTATGGCCTTGATGACACTTACAAAGGGCTGCGATGTTGGCTGAATAGTAGTACCTGCCGTAGTGGGCCTCTGCCCCTGAATGGATGTGCGGGGCAGACTAGCAAACTGCTGCCTGCTTCACGTTACCTGTATGCTGCGTTCCAGTGTCTGCTGTGCGGGAGGCCCAAAGAGTTGTCCTGGAACCACTGTTAGGGAACGAAGGGCTTTCCTGCAGGGTTCAGACAGTGGTGACTGAGCCAACCAAATCTGTCGCCGTCCCAGGGTCAGGGACGACATTAGTCTCCCTAGCTCTCTTGTCATGAAGGCAAATGCCTTCAGTGAGGCCTCACTCAGGACTGGAGGGTCTGTGATAGGGACAGAATGAGATGGGACATTGACTTGCCTATGCATGCAACTCGCGCCACCGAGTCATAGCTGTTCCCAATTAGCTCGTCAGTCAGCTGTGGCCGTGGACAACGAGCGCCTGGCCTTAATGCCTCATCAGGTGAGAGGATAAGGGCGGCAAATGCTAGCTCTATGCACGGCATGCAGTCCAGACCATGACTGGATGCATCCTGCATATTAGCCAGGGTTCTGCAGTCACTGGGGAGATGGGAGAAACGTCTGGGGTCTGCCCAGCATCTCTGTAACTCCTCAATAAAGGTAGCTGATGGAGAAACACTAAAAGACGCTGTAGAATTGGCCTGCTTGAAAAAAGGCAATTTGCATACTGACCTGCACTGGTGCTGCTTCTAAGCACAGGCGTGGCATTCTCAGAGCGGGTTTGATCGCTGATGTTTTGCTAGCAACTGAACCCTTCAGTGAACTGTGTCCTGTTACGTAAATTAAGCGCATAAGCTGCATTAACCCCACATAGCCACATGGGAGCAGGATCAAACATATGGGCTGTAATTACCAAACACAGCCACAAGGGAACAGGACCCAACATACAAGCTGCATTAACTACTCCAGCCACAGATGGCAGCACCTTTAGACAGGGGAGGAAGCCGGAGCCAATACGTCACATAGGCCACGCCTACTTGATACAAACGCGGAGCAGGAGTGAGATCAGAAAACCATTGAACCCCCGTTGGTAGCCTTGCTAGAAGACAGGTCAGCCGTGGGTCGCACCACGCACATGTCAAATACTATTCCCCTCCTTTTGCTTCATTGTTACCAAACCGAAATACTTTAACAAATAAAGTGAGTTAAAAGCGATCCGGTTTAGACTACTTTCTTCAAGAACACAGCAATTCCGAAGTATCCTCTGCCCACTCATCAACCGTCGCTAGACTCTCTGAGGCCGTGATAGAAAGCACATCTACCTCTCGGGCATCCACCGCTGGAGACAGTACAGGGGGCCGCTCGGATGATGATCCAATGCTAATGCGTGGTCGCCAGCAGGCTGTGCTCCCGGCCTTTGTAAATTAAGGAGCATTGCCTTAATCTGAGCGAAACGCTGAACCTAGGGTGTCTACCTTCTGGTTCAAAGGATCTTGGAGTTTAAACCTCTTTATAGGAGCCAAAATCAAGGTGTATGCTCTGTGTGGTTTGACTCCCGGGTGACCTGGTTGACGCGCTGTGTTGATGTTCCCCAATGTTTGCACTATGCAGCTGCGTGAAGCAATGGATGATCCGTGCGATCGTCTCCAGTTTGCAACACGTTTATTTCCTCACCATGACACCAATTGCATGTGAACAAATTCAGATAACCTCAGTGACGTAACAACTGTAAATATGGTACTACTAGCGGTCAAAAACCGTGTGCCCTTCTGGGGTCAAACAACAGAGGTAAGGCAAGGCAAGGCAAGGCAACTTTATTTATATAGCACTTTTCATACACAAGGCAGACTCAAAGTGTTTCACATATAAACATTGTCATACAATAAAATAAAATAATAGATAAGTAAAAGAAAACATATGCAAAGAAATTAGTAAAATAGAAGGTTGAAAAGGCATTTTAGTATATTAAGTGCAATGTATTTAAGATTTAGCAGAGTTCTTTTATTCCAGCTATTTGTTGCATAGTAACTAAATCCTGCCTTCCCATGTTTCATGTTCACTCATTGGTCTCAGAGGATCTTAGTGGTCTAGAGCAGTGGTTCCCAACCTTTTTCTTGAGGGACCCACATTTTTACTATTGTAAACTTTGGCGACCCCCCCCCCCCCCCCCCCCCCCCCCAATTACAAAAAAAAATAAAGGAACTTACAAAACACTAAGGGAATGTATCTTCTTTTTATTTCAATATATTCACTGCTAACATAAAAAAGAACATGGAACATGAAACATGGCGGCCTGGAACAATGACGAAACCTGTGTAAAATTGCAATATTATAAACTTCAGAACTTCAGAACTTGTTATGATTTGGCACTATTTAAATAAACTTGAGAACTTACACTTTTAGGAACATATTTTTCTCTATTTTTGATCTCCTTTTAATTTCACTGTCATACACACCTTGAGAGTCCAGGCAGCCTGTCTTTTAATGAGAGCTCTGAGACTGTATTTCCTGAGCCAGTGATGGGATGTCTGGTGTGACTTTGGTAACAGCCAAACGAAAGTCACTGTGCACATCAAGCCTGTTGCGTGCCTTTGTTTTGATGGTAACCAGAGCGCTGAAAGCAGTCTCTGACAGGTATGTTGTGGCAAATGGCAGGATGAATCTGGTGGTCGCATGATGAGCAAGTCTCGGAGCGACTCCTGGTCCTTTCACAAGCCAAAACCGCTTATATCCATGTTCAGCATAGAACCGCTTACAGAGAGAATTGGACTTTATATCCATAAGCTCATCCTCAGCCTGGAGATGCTCGACATCTTCTTTTGCGAGAAATCACCCATGCGTCTTTTGAGACATGTTCATTTACATCTGAGAAATGCGAGTGCATCTCCTCCTGAAGCTCCTCCATGTGGCGGGTGAACTGTCTGGCCAAAGCATCAGGTAACTTCCCCCCTGACTGTTGTTGTAGCAAGGGAAACTGTTGCAGGTCTCCCGTTGCCATTTTTTTTCATTCTGTACACCACTTTGCCCACAAACGCATCCACTGTCTCTTTGCACTCCATTACGTTGGCATCCGCGGACTGCATGCGTTGGTTTGCTTCATTGAACAGACTGAAAATATCCGCTAGATAAGTCTTAATGAGAAACTCATCTGTCATTTCTTCAGATAGCTTCTGGTTATGAACAGTTAAAAAATCCCTTATTTGGTTTTTAAGTTCCATGAAACGCACCAATACTCTGCCCCGGGACAGCCAGCGCACTTCAGTATGAAGGAGGAGTGTCTGGTGCGCCTCATCCTCGCACAGCTGCGCAAAGATCCGTTTGTTGAGCGGGCGCGCTTTAATAAAGTTGACTATTTTTACCACAGTCTTTAATGTTACGTTCAGGTCTTCACAGAGGTGTTTGCCTGCCAGTGCGTGTCTGTGTATCATGCAGTGAAACACTAAGCAGTGGGGCGTCTTCTCCTTCAAACGGCTGTTGAAGCCCTTGTGTGTTGTCTCTCCTGGCACTCATTTAATATTCTTACATTGATTTCTTAAATATGTATATGTAAAAACGGATGTGAATAATTACTTTACAGTTAAAATAAGCCAATGTATAAATTCATATTATTTTGCTGTTTTAGGTTTGCGATTATGTCACTTCCGGTTTAGTCACTTCCTGTGACGTCATTTCCTGTTAAAAATCTTACCTCTGTAGAAGGAATGGCAGACATGTGCATCTTCTGATTGTAATCCGCTAGCATCCACATGAAAGCATCTAAGAGGCAATGCCGTAAGTTTGTTTAATCAATGCAAGACATGTTTAAGATAATATATTAGAGTGGATTTAGTTAAAAATAATGTTTGATGTGTTGTTAAAAACGTTTTGGTTAGCAATTGTGTACAAACTAAAATCAATGCAATTGGCATCAGAATGTCTTCATACAGTGTTAGACAGTTTATATTATTATTTACAACTATGTACAACATGCTGTTTAGTCAAATGTACATTCAGTATTTTTGTATTCTTTTATTTGCAGTTTTCACCGTCTGTTAATGAGGAATTGTGACAGTAAATGGTCAACCTTACTACGACTCTGTCTTCATTGGCTACGGTTTAACTCGGTGTTAAGTCAGAGTTACAACACACTGCACGAGAACACTACAGTGAAAAGGCAGCATTGGATGTTTTGAAGTGGTCGCCATGGCAAGCAACAGATCGTCTGTCGGCAGTGCTAAGAGCATCAAAACATCAGCATCATCAGTAAGCGCAGCCCGCGCCCGGGCTGAAGCAGAAGCTGCAAAGGTGAGAGCTTCATATGCTAGCCAGGAGGCTAAGCTAAAAATGGAAAAGGCTGCTAGAGAGGCAGAAAGGGCAACTAGAGATGCTCAAAATAAAATGGAAACTACAAGAATAGACACAGAGTATAAATTGGAAACTACAAGAATAGACACAGAGTTGGAAGTGTTAACCCTTCATAGAGAAGCTGACGCAGCCATGGTGACAGCTCAAGTGTTGGAAGACGCAGAGGCGATGCAGTCTGTTGTCGAAGACGGGAAATCTGAATCTGAAAAGATGAAAGTTAAACGCACCAGTGAATACGTTCATTCCCAGATCGACCTTAAGAACCGTTCTCCTTCCTCACCATTACCCGTTGCTCCCTCAATTAAGGCAAAGCCACATGACACTTTCATGACATGGCATCCAGCGGAGGAAGACGACTATCAACCACAACCTGTCAGCAAGGAAAATGCTGACAGTAAACAACCATCGCCACCACATTTACATGACCCAACTAAAGCTGAGACGAAGGCTAAGGTTAGTAGAGCTAACCCCACCATGCACGCTCATGCTCCGTCGTATACTCCGCTACATTCCCCTCAAACTGGCACACCCATGTTCCCTTTAGGGGAGCCTTTGGCACAGTATTTGGCACGACGAGACCTTGTGACTTCAGGGCTGTACCAGTTCGATGACAAGCCAGAGAATTATCGGGCATGGTACTCCTCTTTCTCCAGTGCAGCCAGTGAAGTTAACCTCACAGCAATCCAAGAGTTGGACCTCATGACCAAATGGCTGGAAAAAGAATCTAGCGAACAGGTTAAACGCATACGATCGGTGCATGTCAGCAACCCCAATCTGGCTCTAGACAAAGCATGGGAACGGTTGCGTGAATCCTATGCCGCCCCCGAAGTCATTGAAAAGTCAATGTTTCAGCGCTTAGACAACTTTCCGAAGATTTCAGCCAAGGATCATTTGAAGTTACGTGAACTTGGAGATCTACTTACGGAGATCCAAGGTGCTAAAGAAGATGGATATCTGGCCGGCTTGTCCTACCTGGACACCTCACGCGGCATTGGACCAATCGTAGACAAACTTCCTTACAGGCTTCAGGAGAAGTGGGTGTCTGCAGGGTCACGGTACAAAGAAGGAAACAACCGTCGCTTCCCTCCCTTCGAGTACTTTTGCAACTTTATTAGCTACGAGGCAAAAAAGCGCAACGACCCTAGCTTTAATTATCAAGGCAGCACAACAACACCCACCAAACCTGACAAACCATTTTCACGGAACTTGAACACCAACGAACCAATCTCAGTTCACGCAACGGATATTTCAACAATCAACAACGAACTCATCTCGGTTCACACAACGGATATTTCCACTACCAACAACGACCCTAACAATAACTGCCCATTACATAACAAACTGCCCATCCCCTTAAAAGGTGTAGAACATTCAGGAACAAACTCCTCGATGATAGAAAGGCCTTCCTCAAAGAGAAAGGAATATGTTTCAAGTGCTGTGCCTCCAGCTCCCACCTTGCCAAAGACTGCAGGTCCCCTGTGATGTGCTTTGAATGCAACAGCACCGGTCATGATACAGCCATGCACCCTGGCCCACCTCCTCAAACTGTCAAGGCTCCTCCACCGTCACAAGAGTACGGCGGGGAGGGAGATCATCCCGACATGGCTGTCGTTGGAGCAACATGCACAGAAGTTTGCGGTCCAGGCCAGTGGAGCCGTTCATGCTCAAAAATCTGTCTCGCAAAGCTTTACCCCAAGGGTTCAAAGGACATGGCCATCAAAGCCTATGTAATCCTGGATGACCAGAGCAATCGCTCATTAGCAAGACCAGAGTTCTTTGAGCGGTTCAGTGTGAAGAGCGAACCATTCCTGTACCATCTCAGAACTTGCTCTGGCATCATAGAAACATCCGGCAAGAAGGCAGAAGGATTCGAAATCGAGTCACTGGACGGCACAGTTCTCATTTCTCTCCCACCACTCATTGAGTGTCATGAGATCCCGAATAATCGGTCTGAGATTCCAACACCAAACGCTGTTTTTTATCAGCCTCATCTCCATCACATTGCAGAGCACATCCCTGAACTGGACCCAGAGGCAGAAATACTACTGCTGCTAGGAAGAGATGTTCTCAGGGCACACAAAGTAAGGCAGCAGGTCAACGGACCACATAACGCCCCTTTTGCCCAACGTCTGTACTTGGGTTGGGTAGTGATAGGGGAAGTGTGCTTGGGTAATTTACATAAACCAACAGTCAACACGTTCAAGACGAATATGCTGGACAGCGGTCGCCACTCAATCTTTCAACCCTGTACAAGCTTCATGCACGTCAAGGAGACACATCAAAGCTCTGGAACAGCACCCGAGAGAATGCTGGGACAGACAGTGTTCAACCGTACTGAGAACGACAACAAACCTGCTCCATCAGTGGAAGACACCATCTTCATGAAGATAATGGACACAAACGTCTACAGAGACGACGCTAACAGTTGGGTCGCCCCATTGCCCTTCAGAGAAGTACGACGGCCTTTACCAAATAACAAAGAGCAGGCACTCAATCGGTTTGCATCCCTGCAACGAACCTTGAAAAGAAAACCGGAGATGCAAGAACAGTACGTGACATTCATGAAGAAGGTCTTTGCCAATGGACATGCCGAGGAAGCACCACCGCTGAGAGAAGAGGAGGAGTGCTGGTATCTCCCAGCGTTTGGAGTTTATCACCCTCAGAAACCCAATCAGATCAGAGTTGTCTTTGACTCCAGTGCCCAGTACTCCGGTGTCTCCCTCAACGACGTGCTCCTCACTGGACCCGATCTCAACAACTCCCTCATTGGGGTTCTTTTACGTTTCCGGAAAGAGAGAGTTGCAATCCTCGCAGACATCCAACAGATGTTTCATTGTTTCTCAGTGCACGAAGACCATCGCAACTTCCTCCGGTTTTTGTGGTATAAAGACAGTGACTTGAACAAGGAAGTTGTTGAGTACCGGATGAACGTCCACGTCTTTGGCAACTCACCGTCTCCTGCTGTTGCCACTTATGGGCTGCGAAGAGCCATAAGAGAGGGTGCACGAGAGCATGGAGCTGATACTGTCGAGTTTGTGGAAAGACATTTCTATGTGGATGATGGCCTAATATCACTACCGTCTGAAACCGAGGCCATCGATCTTCTTCAACGAACACAGGCCTCTCTCGCCGAATCAAACCTACGCTTACATAAGTTCGGATCAAACAGCCCAGTAGTCACAGAGGCTTTTCCGCCCGAAGATTGCGCTCCAGTCGTCAAAGACCTAGATTTGAGTGGAGAAACTGAACCCACACAACGGAGCTTAGGTCTGCTCTGGGAGATCACGTCCGACACGTTCACTTACTCAGCATCAAACGTGGATAAACCATACACTCGACGTGGAGTCCTCTCCACAGTCAACAGCATTTTTGATCCCCTGGGTCTACTGGCACCCGTCACTATCCAGGGAAGAGCCCTCCTTAGGGAGCTTACATCCGAACTGTCTGACTGGGATACACCCCTCCCAGAAGACAAATCAAGCAGATGGGCAGGTTGGAAAGATTCCCTCCAAGACCTGAAACAGCTTCATGTTCAGCGCACATACACGACAACCTCCCTCACGAAAGCTGTCCACAGGGAATTGTGTGTGTTCTCGGACGCGTCAATCAAAGCCATCGGTGCTGTGGCCTACTTGAAGATGGTGCAGGAAGATGGGAAGACCGAAGTAGGTTTCGTTATGGGTAAGGCCAAGCTGGCACCCCTGTCGGAACCGACAATACCAAGGCTTGAGCTGTGTGGCGCCGTCTTGGCAGCAGAGATGGCAGATCTTATCAAAGATGAGCTGGACCTGAAGTTAGATGCCATTACGTTTTACACGGACAGCAGAGTAGTGCTTGGCTATATTTGCAACGAAACAAAGCGATTCTACACATATGTCCACAACAGAGTCCAACGAATCCGGCAGTCCTCAAAGCCCGAGCAATGGCACTACGTATGTACAGAAGAGAACCCTGCCGACTACGCATCAAGGTCTTTACCCGCATCCCGCCTGGCACAGACCTCTTGGTTCACTGGACCTTCTTTCCTGCGTCAGCCACCAGCGGAGAAAACGCAGACAGCTGAGAGATTCAGGTTAATCGACCCTGAAAAAGAGCTCAGAAAACAGTCCTGGCAAAAGAACTGGCAGTTCTCCATGCCAACAAAACCATACCAAAGAACAGTCCTCTGAGGACACTCAATCCAATCTTGGAGGATGACCTCATCTGCGTTGGAGGGCGACTAAAGCACTCTCATCTTGCTACCGCAGAGAAGAACCCAATAGTTCTGCCCAAAGGAAGCCACATTTCCCTACTGCTCACACGGCATCACCATGAGCAGGTGAGACACCAAGGCCGTCACCTGACGGAAGGAGCGATTAGGGCAGCAGGACTGTGGCTCTTGGGAGGCAAGAAGCTCATTAACTCAGTAATCCACAAATGCGTAACCTGTCTACGCGGGAAGCTGGAGGAACAAAAGATGGCAGACCTGCCTTCAGAACGTCTTGAAATCTGCCCTCCTTTTACATATGTGGGCCTCGATGTATTTGGGCCCTGGTCTGTTACAATCAGACGCACCAGAGGAGGACAGGCAGAGAGCAAGCGTTGGGCCATCATGTTCAGTTGTATGAGTTCCAGAGCTGTTCACATCGAAGTAATCGAATCTATGGACACATCCAGTTGCATAAATGCCCTCAGACGTTTCTTCGCACTCAGAGGCCCAGCTAAACAGCTAAGATCTGATTGCGGCACCAATTTCGTTGGAGCAAGCAAGGAGCTTGGGATGGACAAATCAGTACAAAGGTACCTCAGCGAACAAGGATGTAGCTGGGAATTCAACCCCCCACACGCCTCTCATATGGGAGGTTCCTGGGAGCGTATGATTGGCGTTGCCAGAAGAATCCTCGACTCAATGCTCCAACAGCAAAACACTCGCTTGACCCATGAAGTGCTTTGCACACTAATGGCGGAAGTCACAGCGATTATGAATGCACGCCCACTCTTACCTGTGTCTACAGATCCCGAGAAACCTTTCATACTTTCTCCGTCCATGATCCTCACACAGAAGTCGGGAGTTACACCTCCTCCTGGAGACTTTTCCGACAAGGATCTGTACACAAAGCAATGGAGACAAGTCCAGGCCCTCGCAAACCAGTTCTGGACCCGCTGGAGCCGAGAATACTTACCTTCCTTGCAGCACAGACAGAAGTGGACAGTGCCCCGCAGAAACCTTCAGGTTGGAGATCTGGTTCTGCTCAGGGACAAGCAGGCCGCTCACAACAACTGGCCTATGGCCAGAGTCAATGCCACATTCCCTGGGAAAGATGGGCATGTAAGGAAGGTCGAAGTGAAAACAACTGACCAAGGCAATGTTAAAACCTTTCTCCGGCCGACTGCAGAGATTGTTCTGCTCCTTCCTGAAGACTGATCTAAAGACAATGTTCAAGACCGGTACAAGTTCTAAGTGACCTCACATAGGTCAGACGGGGAGTGTGTTGTCTCTCCTGGCACTCATTTAATATTCTTACATTGATTTCTTAAATATGTATATGTAAAAACGGATGTGAATAATTACTTTACAGTTAAAATAAGCCAATGTATAAATTCATATTATTTTGCTGTTTTAGGTTTGCGATTATGTCACTTCCGGTTTAGTCACTTCCTGTGACGTCATTTCCCGTTAAAAATCTTACCTCTGTAGAAGGAATGGCAGACATGTGCATCTTCTGATTGTAATCCGCTAGCATCCACATGAAAGCATCTAAGAGGCAATGCCGTAAGTTTGTTTAATCAATGCAAGACATGTTTAAGATAATATATTAGAGTGGATTTAGTTAAAAATAATGTTTGATGTGTTGTTAAAAACGTTTTGGTTAGCAATTGTGTACAAACTAAATTCAATGCAATTGGCATCAGAATGTCTTCATACAGTGTTAGACAGTTTATATTATTATTTACAACTATGTACAACATGCTGTTTAGTCAAATGTACATTCAGTATTTTTGTATTCTTTTATTTGCAGTTTTCACCGTCTGTTAATGAGGAATTGTGACAGTAAATGGTCAACCTTACTACGACTCTGTCTTCATTGGCTACGGTTTAACTCGGTGTTAAGTCAGAGTTACAACACACTGCACGAGAACACTACACCTTGTTTTTTCCCATCATTGTGGCAGCTCCATCTGTGCAGCATGCAACTAAATTCTCATAGGGAATATTGTGCTTTGTGAAGTACGCATCAACTACACTGAAAATGTCCTCTCCTCTTGTGGTGGCTGTGAGATTAACAGACATAAGAATGTCTTGTTTCAGCTCGGTTTCCTCAATGTATTGTACATATACAATGAGAATTGCCTCCTCTGCCACAGTGGTAGTTTCATCCAGCTGGATAGAAAACGGGCCTGTCTTGATTTTTTCGACGAGTGTGTTCTCAACGTTTCCTGCCATTCTGTCGATTCTGTCTTTCACTGTGTTGTTGGACAGTGGTACAGTCATAAATTTGTTAGCCACCTGCGGTCCACATAGAATTTCAGCCATTTTAATGCAAGCAGGTTTAATCAGTGTTTCCCCAATGTTGTGTGGCTTTTTGGCATGCGCAATAAGGAGAGAGCACTCCAAAGATGCAACCGTTGCCTGCTTCTGGTCGCTTCCTGCTTTGGCAAAAATGTCCTTAATGTTTTGGGGCCTGTTTGTGACAACTAGTTCCCTTTTTCTGAGGAAAAACTCTTTTGGTTTACCCACCGTCTCGGGGTGTTTAGTTGTCTGGTGTCGCTTCAGCTTGCAGGGTTTCAAACTTTCATTCGCCAGTTTCTCACTGCAAAAGATGCATTCTGCTCTAATTTTGTCCATTGCTTCTATGAAGCCAAACTCAATGTAACTTTCTTGGTACCCCCTCTTTTTCTTTTTTAGAGATTCAGCTTTCTCTTCTACCTGACGCTTCGCCATTTCTTCATCAACTCTTTGTTTATGTTGCTAGGTTACCACTGTGTTTCAGCGGGAGGGATGTTCAGGTTACACACGCCCTTATTCTCGCGATATATATTTTTAAACCTTTTTCTATCGGGGCAGACGGACACAGTGTGCTCACCTGTGTGTGCACGCAAGTGTCTGTGTGTGTGTGTGTGTGTGTGTGTGTGTGTGTGCGCAAGTGTCTGTGTGTGTGTGTGTGCATCGGGGCGGAACTCCGCTGTGCGCCATGATACAGAGACCAGGAGAATTGTAAACGTGCGACTATGTAGAGACAGAAATGACATGCCATCCTGTAAATAAGATGAAAAAAAAAGAAAGAAATTCTGAATATTACACCCCTTAAAATCAAGAGGGCTTTGCGACACCCCGTGGATCTTTGGCGCCCCCCTTGGGGGGTCGGGGCCCCCCGGTTGGGAATCACTGGTCTAGAGGGCTTATGTAGTAGAAGCATATCAGTTAAATATTTTGGGCCTAAACCAAGTAGGGATTTATAGGTTAACAACATGATTTTAAAATAAATTCTCTGACCTACAGGAAGCCAATGTAACGATTTAAGAATTGGTGTAATATGTTCACATTTTTTGGTAATTGTTAGAACTCTAGCAGCAGCATTCTGAACAAGCTGAAGCTTCCTCAGAGTTTGTTTTGGGAGACCTGTAAGGAGACCATTGCAGTAATCAAGCTTACTAGTGATAAAGGCATGTACAAGTTTTCTAAGTCTTCGGTGGACATGAGCCCTCTAAGTCTTGCTAAATTTTTAAGGTGATAATATCCAGATTTTGTTACTGATTTGATGTGACTTTCGAAATGTAAATCTGAATCCATGATAACCCCTAGATTTCTGGCTTTGGTTGAGGTTTATAGGGACAGAGAGTGAAGGTGTTGGGTTACTTTAAGCCTTTCCGTTTTAGAACCAAATACAATTATCTCTGTTTTGTCCTCATTTAGTTGAAGGATGTGGGCACATCCATTCTTTCACTTGCTCAATGCACTGGCACAGCAGATCTACGGGCCGATAGTCATTTGGTGATAGCGATACATAGATTTTCGTGTCATCTGCATAGCAATGATGGTCAATATTGTTATTTTACATGATTTGCCCTAGTGAGAGCATGTAGATGTTGAATAAAGAGGGTCCTAAGATCGAACCTTGTGGGACTCCACATGTCACGTTGGTTGATTCCAGTGTTGTGCCTGAACGCGTTCATTGAACGATAGTTCATGAACTCATTCATATTTTCGGTGAACGTGAACTGAACGTACTGTATTACTGCCTGATGAACGTTACTGTGAACTCGTTCATTCTGGTGTCTGTGAGCGGCACGCGCACTCGGTTTAACTTCGTTCAATTGGGGGGTTATTTGTTTATCAAAACGGCGGATGCGCGCGCAGAATGAGAACATTTGTTTGACCGGCTGCCATGGTTATCTCCGTGTGGTTAATTTGCAGTTGCGGTGTTGTCAGCTTACTGTTACATTAAACTGCAATCAGAAAATGCGGTTATATGCTATAGACCCTATAGTGTCTGTGGTGTAAAGGCTGGGACGAATTAAAAAATATAAATACACTTTATGTTGAAAGTATAGACCATCCCGATTCCCATTGAAACGAATGGCGCGGTGATTATTCTTCAAAACGAGATCTGTTAAATTGTGAAAAATGAATCAAACTGTAATGAGACAACACGGTTATATGCTATAGACCCTAGAGTGTCTGTGGTATAAAGGCTGAGACGAATTTCGAATTATAAATATGTACAATCCATAACGTTAGCTCTCTGGCTCATAGCTCAGCGGACTAGAATACCTCCTAGAATCATTGCTTGTTGGCCGGAAACAGAAATGGGGGCTGTTTACGTTTGGTTGTAGTCTTTTCGCTCGGTTCTCCGACTCAACAGTAGGGCTAGAACCGAGCGAAAAGACTACAACCAAATTTGAACTACAACCAAACTAGTTCCCTTTCCGCTTCCGGCCAACGAGCAATGAGTCTTCCAACAGAAATCAATGGGATTTACAAAATGCGCTAAATGTACAATAAAACACGACAGAAACTATTTCGCTACGATGCTTGATTCAACCACTCTATTTCATCCTAGACAAATCACGAAGTGGGCTCGATGTTCAAAATACCAGAAAAAAATAATAGCTCACACAGCAACATATTGAAAAAAAGAACTATGAACTAGTTCATTTTTTGGAACTGTGAACTTTGAATTATGAACGTTGAACTGAACTAGTTCATTTTAAAATTTGTGAACTGAACTTTGAACTAGTTCACGTAGAAAGTGAACTATCCCAACACTAGTTGATTCTTACACAAAGTTGCCAATGGAAACAAAGTAGTTCCTACTTTGTAGGTAGGACCTGAACCAATTTAAGACTGTGCCTGAAGCCCCACCCAGTTTTCTAACCAGTCCAGAAGTATTGTATGGTCTACATTGTCGAATGCAGCACTGAGGTCAAGTAGCATTAGTATTGAGGTTTTGCCAGAGTCTGTGTTAAGACAGATGTCGTTTACAACTTTAATAAGGGCGGTCTCAGTGCTGTGCAGGGGTCGAAATCCTGATTGGAAGGTGTCATAATAGCCAGTTGATGCCAGGAAGTGATTAAGTTGCTGGAGGACAACTTTCTCAATGACTTTACTTATAAGGGTAGATTTGATATTGGTCTGTAGTTGTTAATAATAGAGGCATCTAGGCTCCGCTTTTTTAAAAGGGGTTTAATAACTGCAGTTTTCAAAGCTTTAGGGATCTTGCCTGACTGGAGAGGGTTGTTAACTATCTGCAATATGTCTACTGCTAGGCAGTCGAAAACATTCTTAAAGAGGTTGGTAGGTAAAGTATCAAGGCAACAGGTGGATGGCTTTAGTTGTGCCACAGTTCACAAGAGTTTTAGAGTCTATAACATTAAAGCATGTCATCCTTGCCACGTCACTTTTGCCTTAACAGGGTGGTAGTCCAACATTTTTGTTTGAAGTGGAGATATTGATGGCGCGTCTGATGCCTTCAATTTTATCAGTATAAAAAGCTGCAAACTCATTGCATTTCTGCGTGGAATGGAGATCAGGAGGAATTTGTGTTGGGGGGTTGGTCAGTCTATCAACAGTTGCACATAGGGTTTTTGCATTATTAGTGTTGGTTTTAATGATAGTGGAGAAAAATGTTTTTCGAGTGTAACAGGGTGTGTTATATCCTTGAAATTATAATTACACAATTGCCTTTTGTTTTTCTGTATTACCTGAAGTTTAGCTTTCCATGCCGCCTTAAGCTCTATTTTATTTATTTTTTTGATTTGGCTCCTCCTCCTACTATACTCCCGCCCACATTCCAGAGAACCCGATAAGTTTCCCGCGCCCCCTGCCCTCTTCCCTTTGTTGCGATACCCTTGGGAAGAGGTGTGTACATTTATATTGTAATCAAATCTTTGACCATCTTATAATTTATCATTATTTATATTATTTATTTTGATTATATATTGTTTAATTGGAAGTCTGGGGTTTATAATCATCCATAGTTATTAGATAGATTTCTGTGTTATGGGGAACTTTGTGTTTTGTGTGATGTACTAGCATATAACTGACCCTCGTGTAGTCATGCTAGTTCCCCTTCCCCCCCTGTGTGTTTCGTAGAGTTGGAGTAAGGGCACAAGGGCTAAGGAAGCTATTTGTTTATGTGTGTATTCAGGTATGTCTTTTATTCCTTTTATTTCAATCATTTCTGTTGTAATATTGTATGTAGTTGAGCCCTTTGTTGCGATACCCTTGGGAAGAGAGTTGGAGTAAGGGCACAAGGGCTAAGGAAGCTATTTGTGTATGTGTGTATTCAGATCGAATAAATGGACGTCGGAGTGCCCGAGTCCAGACACATCGTGGGTCACGTCATTCATTAAATAGAAAGAAACACAACGCAGAACGAACCGGTCACACAAGCACTTTTTAAGTCTAATTGTAGGCACTGAGGCTCTCTTTATAGATATCATGGTGAATATGAAGTTTTGTTTTACGCCAGATGCGTTCAACCTTCCTGCATTCTTTATTATGTGCTGTTACAGAAGCAGCTTTTCTCCAGGGTGTATTTGCTTTCCAGAAATTGTTTTAACCTTTTAAACACAGACATTACACCATAAATGGAAAACTTTGTGGGGACCTCCCTTGTGTCTGCTCAGCGTTTCCGTGCTTTCGGGGCTCTTTGGGGGCTCAACATCTCCTGCAGCTCACTAGCCGGGACTCTCTCCAAGAGAGAAGAGAAGAGCGCGTTTGAAAACACGGACAAAGACTTTTAGAAACATCAACTAGAACTTAGAAACAACAGCGGAATTTGCTTAAACTAATTCACCTGTATGCTGATGTTGCGTGAAACACAATATCACTACTCAAACTGAATAAGAGTACTTTAAGTGCCGGGGTGGGGGCATATGTCACCCCTGTCACAAGTGACTAAAAACTCGACCTGCAGATGTGCAACATGCAGATCTGCAACGTGCCGATATCCAACGTGCATGTGATGGATATCCAGGTAATGGAAACAACCCTACTAATGCTACTTAACCTCAGTGCTGCATTCGACACTGCAGACCATCCATTACTCCTGGACAGGTTAGAAAACTGGGTGGGGCTTTCAGGCACTGTCTTAAATTGGTTCAGGTCCTACCTACAAAATAGGAACTACTTTGTTTCCATTGGCGACTTTGTGTCAGAATCAACCAATGTGACATGTGGAGTCCCACAAGGTTCGATCTTAGGACCCTCTTTATTCAACATTGAGCAAGTGAAAGAATGGATGTGCCGAAATTTCCTTCAACTAAATGAGGACAAAACAGAGTTAATTGTATTTTGTTCTAAAACGGAAAGGCTTAAAGTAACCCAATACCTTCACTCTCTGTCCCTGAAAACCTCAATCAAAGCCAGAAATCTAGGGGTTATTATGGATTCAGATTTACATTTCGACAGTCACATCAAATCAGTTGCAAAATCTGCATATTATCACCTTAAAAATGTAGCAAGACTTAGAGGGCTCATGTCCACCGAAGACTTACAAAAACTTGTACATGCCTTTATCACTAGTAAGTAAGTAAGTACGTTTTATTTATAGAGCACATTTACACACAGCATACACTGACCAAAGTGCTGTACAATAAGATAAAAATAATAATGATAATTAAAAATAACAATAATAATAATAATAATAATAAATAAAGATAAAAAGTTAATAAAATACAACAACACAACAATACATAGAGGTCATAATAATACAAAGGGGGAACATTCATTTCCAGGGCATACCACACAGACATGAACAGGAGGTAGGCTAAAAAGGTCAAGGGGCAAGGAAGGCCAGGGAGTAGAGGTGGGTTTTTAGCCTAGATTTGAAGGCAGAAATGGAGGGGGAGTAAGCTTCATTACTGCAAAGGTCTCCTTACAGGTCTCCCAAAACATACTCTGAGGAAGCTTCAGCTTGTTCAGAATGCTGCTGCTAGAGTTCTAACAAAGACCAAAAAATCCGAACATATTACACCAATTCTGAAATTGTTACATTGGCTTCCTGTAGGTCAAAGAATTGATTTTAAAATCATGGTGCTAACCTATAAATCCCTACATGGTTTAGGCCCAAAATATTTAACTTATATGCTTCCACTACATAAGCCTTCTAGACCACTAAGATCCTCCGAGACCAATCTGTTAATTATTCCCAGAGTAAACACGAAACATGGGTAAACAGGATTTAGTTACTATGCAACAAATAGCTGGAATAAACTCCCAGAGGATTTAAGACTTGCCCCAACTCTGAGCACCTTTAAAACAAGACGGAAGACTTTTATGTTTGCTTTAGCTTTCTGCTAAATCTTAAATACATTGCACTTTATAATTCTTTTTTTCTTTTTTACTTTGCCTTTATTTTCTATGTTAATACTAAAATGCCTTTTTAACTTTCTATTTTTCCCATTTCTTTGCATATCTTTTTTTTTTACTTATCTTTTATTTTATTTTATTGTATGCTAAAAAGCTTTTTTAACTTTGCCTTTATTTTCTATTTAATGCTAAAATGCCTTCTTAACTTTCTATTTTACCCATTTCTTTGCATAGGTTTTCTTTTACTTATCTATTATTTTATTTTATTGTATGACAATGTTTAGATGTGAAGCACTTTGAGTCTGCCCTGTGTATGAAAAGTGCTAGATAAATAAATTTGCCTTGCCTAACTCTAAACCCAAACCAAAGAATCAAAACCTTAACCCTAAAACCAAACCAAAAAATCCAAAACTAACTTAAAACCAAACCAAAGAATCAAAACCTAACTCTAAAACCAAGCCGAAGAACCAAAACTCCAACTCTAAAACCAGACCAAATAATCAAAACCTTAACCCTAAAACAAAAACAAAAAATATAAACCCAAACTCTAAACCCAAACTATATAACTAACCCCAAACCACAAAACAAAACCAAAAAACTAAAACCTAGCCCGAAAACCAAACCAAAGACTCAAAACTTAACTCTAAAAACAAACCAAATATCACAACCCTAACCCTATAACCTAATGGTTTAACTAAACCCAAACCACAAAACCAAACCCTAAAACGAAACCAAAGAATCAAAAAACCTAATGAAAACTCTAACCATAAAACCAAACTGTATAGAGCAGTGTTGTTCAGGAAGTAAAAATCCCATTCATTCATCATAGATATTTTGATTCAAAGCCTTAATGACGTAACCATCCAAATTATATGTACCACGTGCCGTTATATTGTGAATCGATGGTATTTGCTCCTGTATAAGCCACACGTTAATCAGGACAACATCCATTTTTAAAAAAAAACACGTTTTATTCGCAATGTCATTGAAACCACTACATTACCCATACATCCTGTAGTGTGACACGTCATTAATTGGTGGAGCTTGCCGTTACCAGGAAACGTTTACTGCACCCAAAAAAGTGAATGACTGTTGCCGCCTCCAAAACAGCTTGGAGGTTCGGAAGCTCTTACGTGTCTATACGTAAACCTTCCCTTCTTCCGAAATAAGTGTCCAGGATACGCCCCTCAGAAGTTTGTAGGCTATAATCATGAAAATACGGGCCGTGATGGTAACTGTCTGTTGTGCCAATGCATGGTTCTATGTCGTATAGGCTTCGCCTTTTAAGGCTATCGCTATTGGGTTATCCCTGGGCGTGAGCCGTAGCACTGAAAAATTTGTAATCCCCGCCCACCAACAGCGTGGGCCTCAATTACGTCCGCGTGCGGCGTGCCTCAACGACGTCCGCATTTCGCAGATATAGTCGGGCGCCGGCGGACGTTCTGCTCCCATTTTCTTCAGGACGATCCTGTAGCATACTGAAGTAAATAAATAGATATAATGGACTCAACGGCGAACGGTATCTGCAAGACATGTAACGCGGGTTACATCTTGCCGTATGGCGGCCATGAGGTGTGCGAGGGCTGCCTTGGGCATGAACATGCCGTCTTGGCGCCATCGCCGCCCTGCCTGTGTCGGCATTATGCTGCGCTGCCCAGACAGCACGGAGCCGACACTGCCGCCACCATTGCTGAACGGGACCCCCAACGCCCGGACCAGCTCCGTGGCATCTGGGGGCTCGAGGCCGCGACACGCCCCGCCCGTCTCAACCCGATCTGGCCGATGTTTCCCGCCATCAGCCCGTACTTCAGTGGGGCTGCGGCGGAGCCCGGGAGGCTCGGTGCCCCGGTGAAAACATTTATCCAGGTCACGAAGACGGAGGGTCTGACAGACCGGGGTTACAGGGCGGTACCGCCGCTGGATCCCGCTCTGTGTGCTGTCTTTGGGGTGAAGCCGTGGGTTCAGCGACTGCTGCCCCACTCCCAAAGACCAGCTGACGGCCAAGCTTACAGACAGAGCGCATCGGTGTATGATGCAGCAAGAGGCTGTTATGAATAACATCGCCCTGCTGGCGCATAACATCTCCACCATGGCGGTTGACCCTCATCGTCTGGCCGAACAGGCAGTCGATGTGGTGAAAACCGCCGGTGTCATCCTCTGCCTCTGCTCCACCGGCGCGGTGACAGCGGCCCGGACGGCGGCATGGCAGCACCTCATACAGAGGAACCTGTGGCTGCAGCAGACCCCGGGCATCCCTGAGCCGATGAGGCGGCAGTTAATGGAGTGCCCCATCAGTCACAAGCTGAGCAGGCAGGGCATGCCTCTGCTAATGACACACACACCCAGCCCTTTCGGGCAGAGCCCCCCATGGGCTGCGGGGAGGACTCCTCCCCTTGCAGTGGCGGCAGGGGCTCAAGCGTGGCTCGTTTCCATGACAGCCGGATCAAAACAAGAGGCTGCACAGCCGCTTTCAGAGCATTACTCAGAATGGCTGAACGCATGCACCCTGGCCAAATGGATTGAGAGGCTGATCAGCAAGGGTCACACCCTGCAGTTCACCTCCGTTCCGCCGCGATTCAACGGGATTGTGGAAACAACGCTGTCATCCAAGGATCAACAGCTGTCACTTTTGGCGGAGCTCCAGCAGCTTCTAGCGAAAAAAGTGATTTCCACGGTCCCGAAGGGAGAGGAAATGCAGGGATTCTATTCCCGTTATTTCCTGGTACCCAAGAAAACACGAGGGCTGAGACCGATTCTCGATCTAGGATCTCGACCTCGACCTATTCAACAAATGCATCGCGGAGAGGCCGTTTCACATGTTAACAATCAGACGAGTGTTACAGTGTGTAAAGCCGGGCGACTGGTTCACCTCAATAGATTTGAAGGACGCCTACTTCCACGTCACAGTGATCCCCAAACACAGGAAATTCCTGCGTTTCTCGTTCCAAGGGTCACACTACCAGTAAAACCGTCTCCCGTTCGGCTATTCTCTAGCCCCACAAACGTGCGTGGAGACGGCTCTCTGGCCGCTTCACGCAACAGGAATGAAAGTACTGTTCTACTTGGAGGATCTGCTTTTGATGGCTCTTTCCAAGGAGGAAGCAGCTATACAAACAAAAAAGCTGGTGATTCACCTGTCAAATTTAGCCTTCGCCATTAATTGGAAGAAGAGCTCCCCCCTCCCCTCACAGAGTGTGATGTATTTGGGGGTAGAGTTGGATTCAGCTGTAATGAGAGCACGGCTCTCACAGCAGAGGATGGAGACGCTGTGGTTTCTCCTCCGCCGCTGTTCCCCGGGCAGCGTTGTGACAGCCCTCTCTGTCATGAGGCTGCTGGGCATGATGTCAGCCGCTCACACGGTGGTGCCGTTGGGGCTGCTTCTCATGAGGCGGCTGCAGAGATGGTTTTCTCGTCTGCGCATCGACCCGGTGCGCCAATGGCGGCGCAAAGTGACCATTCCCCTATCAGTGGGCCCCGATTTGAACCACTGGGGCGATTCCCGAACTCTCACGAGAGGGGTGCCTTGAGGCAGAGCAACGTCACACATCTCGGTATTCACGGATGCTTCTCTGTCGGGCTGGGGAGGAACATGCGAGTTTCACGTGGTGGGCGGCGTTTGCCCCCCCCCCCCCGTGACCATGCCCTCACTGTGTTGAAAGTGGTCCAACACTTTGCCCGATTGTTGACGAATCAATACGTAATGATTCGCACGGACAACAAGGCGACAGCAGCATACATAAATCGCCAAGGGGGCGGGCGCTCGGCACAGCTGCTGAGCATAGCGAGACAGCTGTTATGCTGGGCGCACATGCACATGCTCTCCATCAGAGCAGCGTACATCCCCGGTGTCCTGAACAGAGGGGCCGACATGATGTCGAGGGGGGGTCCCCAACCAGGAGATTGGACTCTGCATCACGATCTGATCAATCAGATATGGAACGAGTTTGGGAAGGCGGAGTTCGACCTATTCGCCACGCGGGAGAACACACAGTGCGAGCTGTGGTTCTCCCTCAGCGCGAAGGACAATCCCCCACTCGGGGTGGATGCTTTCGCTCACAGACCGTGGCCGAACACACTCCTGTACGCTTTCCCGCCCGTCCCCCTGATTCCCCAAGTCTTGGACCGAGTCCAAGAGGAGCGGCTGTGTATGATTCTCATAGCACCGCAACGCACGAGTGCACCGTGGTTTCCCTGCCTCCAGCGTCTGCTCTTGGGGCCGCCGAAGGAACTCCCTTGGCGGCGGGACGCTCTCTCACAGGCAGGGGGAGCAATCATAGATTACCCAGAGATCGGCCAGCGCTTGTGGGCCTGGCCGCTGAACGCGAGCGCCTAGAGGGTCTCGGCTTCTCCCAGGAGGTCGTACGGACCATCCAGGGTGCCAGAGCTGACTCCACCAGAGCGTGTTACTCGGCTAAATGGGCGGTTTTCCAGAAATGGTGCACGGAGAGGGGTTGTGATACCATCTCCTGCCCTTTGCCGCGTGTGCTCTCTTTCCTCCAAACGCTGATGGAAAGAGGGCTGGCCTTTAGCACCGTAAAGACGTACACGGCTGCTGTTTCATCATGCCACGAAGGCTTCGGGGATAAAACTGTTTTTAGTCACCCCTTAATGAAGCGCTTCCTAAAAGGTGTGAGGAGAGAGAGACCCGTGAGGCGCTCTCTCACTCCACAATGGGATTTAACACTGGTGCTGCGCGCACTGGTTAAAGCCCCATTTGAGCCTTTTGAAGTTTGTGTCAGCCAAGACAGCTTTGCTACTGGCCCTGACGTCAGCTAAGAGAGTGAGCGACCTGTCTGCACCCTCTGTAGCCCCTTCTTGTCTTACAAGGGGACGGCAGTTCGGCAATATTACGCCCAAACCCGGCTTTTACACCAAAGAGTATTATTAGCTCGTTCAGATCGAGAGTATTAACACTCAATGGTTTCTCTCTCCCTCCTCATCAATCTGAGGAGGAGGCAACAGCCCATCTCTTGTGCCCCGTACGCGCGCTTGCCTGTTATGTGAAGCGCACGGAGGCTCTGCACAAATCTCAACAGTTATTTGTGCATTACAGATAAAATTCCCAGGGCCTCCCCTTGACGATACAACGGCTGTCACATTGGCTGTGTGATGCTATCACACAGGCTTATGTGTCAGCGGGGGCAGAGCTGCCTGAGACTATCAGAGGAATATCGTCCTCTGTCGCTCTGCAAAGAGGGATGCCTAGGGAGGATGTCTGCACAGCAGCCTCCTGGGCTTCCCCATGCTCTTTTATTAGGTTTTACCTAAGAGACATGCCGCGCCTCTCTTTGACGCACTCAGCTCTAGGTGCTTTGTCAGAGTGAGTGTGTGACTATTCCCCTCGCATATTAGACAATGTGAGGAGGAGTCAAATATTCATGCTGAGAGCTCTTGTGTCTTATCAGACACATTGGAGCTGCTCGTTGATGACGTGCCGTTAGACGCATGACGTATGTAGCTGTGTTTCTTGTACTGATCGGGACCAATGAGGCATAGACTATATTGTGCTTCGCCCTTTAACCCAATAGCGATAGCCTTAAAAGGCGAAGCCTATACGACATAGAATGATAGTTACGTATTGTAACTCTAGATTCTATGAGTATAGGCGCAGCCTTTTAAGTGTCGGCCTCATTGTCCTTTAAATAGCTGAAGAAAAGCTGTTTATTGGGAGCAGAACGTCTGCCGGCGCCCGACTATATCTGCGAAATGCGGACGTCGTTGAGGCACGCCGCATGCGGACGTAATTGAGGCCCACGCTGTTGGTGGGCGGGGATTACACATTTTTCAGTGCTACGGCTCAAGCCTAGGGATAACCCAATAGCGATAGCCTTAAAAGGCTGCGCCTATACTCATAGAATCTAGAGGTACAATACGTAACTATCGTTTTCACACATGAGGTTTTCATTGATGTTGAGAGTAGCGTGGTAGCTGTATCTCAGACATGGGAAGGATGAAAATTTCGGGACACATCATCAGTAGTGTACCTTTTGAATCAGGGGGTGTTTCGGCCTTCAACACTATACACCCTCATCAAAGGTGGCCAGCGACAGGGTGATCAAGCCTGAGCTTGTGTCCCATGCTCAATCAAGAGTATTGCCTGGTTGTTTAAATGGCACAAGCCACGGGACCATGCAAGGCAGGGGGGTCCTCTTCCCTGAGTCAGGCCTAGAGCTGACCACATACCTTGTTCACCCTCCTCCAGGAGGTTTCCGACCTGGTTTCTCAGATGTGTGGGGGGGATTAGTGATTGGGGTCATGTTTCTGTTCGATGATCCCAGCAAGGGTCCTTCTGCTTGATCCATATCCACTGGCTGCTTCTTTCAGCCGCATCAGAGACTGATCTAATTGTCTGTTGCAGAGCCTGTCCATGGATACCAAGGACTTTCAGCAGCGTGATGGTGGAAGAAGCCACAATCCCTCTGCATCCCACTTCAACCAGATAGATTTTCGCATTCCATCCTTGTTGTTGTGCGTCTGCTGCCCGTTCTGTGTAGCGCAGTTTCTTGCGCTCATAGGCCTCTTCTGTTGAATTCCCCCATGTTACTGTGAGCTCTATAATGTTGACAGACTTCAGTGAAGGGAGTATCATGTCTGGCCTGAGGGTGGTGGCTGCAATCTCAGGTGGAAATATTAGTTGTTGACCAATATCTACTAGCATCTTCCAATCCTTGGCCTTGGCTAGCTGCCCAGCTTCTGGATTTGGATGGGGATGGTTGGGCTTTTTATGTCCCTCTTGGATGCATGTTGGTGCTGTGATGGAATTTGATGCTCTCACGGGCAAGGAATTGGTGGTATTCCTCTTGCTCTCAAGAGCTGCTGCCAGATTCTTGAGGGCCAGGTTGTGCCTCCAGGTGTAGCGGCCTTGTGTGAGGCTGGTCATACAACCGGTCAAGATGTGTTTGAGAGTCGCTGCAGGTTGGCAGAGGGCACAGGTTGGGTCCTAGCCATACCACTGGTGGAGGTTTTTTGGAGATGCAGCATTGCTGATGGTCTGGTCTCTGGAGTCCTTCAAAGTCATATGGAGTCTCACTTTAAAGCACTTGTATTCTTCAGTGAGGCTCGTGATAGGCAGTTCAAGGACCCCTTTGCCGTAGAGGCTGATGTTAGTCAGACAGCGTGGGACCCCGAGCCATTTCTTCATTTATGAAGTTATTATTCGCTCCATCTTCTCCACAGTTGTTATTGGGATCTCGTACTATATAGTGAGTGGCCACATTACCCAAGGGAGAAGTCCAAATTGCAGGCACCAGAGCTTGAGCTTCCCTGGCCGTATGGTCTTGTTGACGTCTTCCAGACTGTTGGAGATGTCCTGCTTTATTTGCTGCACTTGGTCTTTGTCCCTGAGGCTTGTGTCGTACCATCTGCCCAGGCCTTTGAAGGGCTATGACATAAACCCGGAAAAACAGATCGGTCGTGAGACAAGAATTCATAACAAATTCATGTATGGATGCCCGCAGGTACCTCTTTTTGCTCCTTTGCTGAAATTGATTAATCAGTTATTAGAAGTGCTTGCGATGGTTGAACATCAGGGAGAATTTATCAGGTGATGTTTATAATTGTAAGCTATAATGTATCGTAATGCAAATGTTAGAATGGGTGTTAAGTTCGCCTCTTAGTGCTTGAGAGAAAACTCAGACCCAAGAGTGTTCAAAGCACTTTCCTCCGAGCTTTAGGTCCGAACCTCCCGGAAACTCTGAGCGTTTTGAAGGCGGCATGTTACTCCTAACAGAGCCCATCTACAGAGAATATTCTTATTAGACACTCTGCTGCTACTGAACTCGATCGCTTTCCACAGCAACCATGACTTATGTTAATGGAAAACTAGAGTTGTGGTTAGAGCTGTAGAGGAAATGAGCTGTAACAATTGAAAAATATGTTGTAATAGGATAGATGATAATAATAAAAGTACAATTATATGATATGGCACTAGCAGTGCTTTTTAGTAATTTGGGTAGTATAAAAGCAAAGGAATACATAATGTACATAATTCATTCATACATAACGAATACTTAACTGGAATCCAAGACTGAAGTCACATGTATTAAAAACGAGTAACTTTATTACGTGGTGACTGTAGACAGCAAAGGGACGTACCATGTTGATGACAACGCAATACACTATATGAAACACTAACATACACACAAACATACACTAACACACATAGAATATATGAGACAACTTCTACTAACTATATAAACAATATAATAATGACAAAAGTTATAAGGTGTAATAAACTCGCTAAACTATTGGGTTGGAACCATTGCGAAAAGGGCAGCAGTGGTTTTTGGGATGAGGAGTTCCTCACTCGTTCACAAAAATAATGTACACAGTCTTGTACCTTTGCCTATTCTTCCGTTTTCCAAATTATTTTTGCCCCGAATCAAACGTTTTCTGGTCACGACTACCTTGATCACAATCGGCATGGTTCCAGGCTTAAAACACGATAAAGTTTTCACGAAAAGTGGACGGTGAAAATCCATGGGAAATTTACTTCTGGAACCAGAGCTGTTAAAAAGGGGGCGGTCACTGTTGCGCTCTTTAACTTATTCCAAACCACAAAACTAGACCCTAAAACAAAACCAAAGAATGAAAACTTAAATGTAAATCCAAATCATATAATCAACACCCTCACCCTGAATCCAAACCTCACTCCAAAACCAAAGCAAAGAATCAAAACTTAACTCTAAAACCAAATCAAAGTATCAAAACTTTAACTCCAAAACCAAAGCAAAGAACCAATCCCTATGCCACACTTCAATAAAAAATGCTTCTTTCAAATAGTTTTTACCTCTGAAATGGTCCACAACCTCATTTTAATATCAGACGACCCAAGGTCGCTGTTATTCAGAAAGAATTTAAAGTAGCTATTTGAATGGAGCCACAACTGCAGGCTGTGGCCTTGTTGTTGGTAAACAAGTGTTCAGGATCATCCGATTCTCGAGTAGTCTTCCCCAAACGCTAAAATTCCTCTTGCACATCTCGTGCATATTTTGCTGGCATCGTCCTCTCCACAGCTGAGATATGCCTTTGCTGGATGGTGTAGTGAATGCTGTCACCTAGCACCAAAGCTAAAGTGCTGATTAGAATGTTCTTGGCCATTCAATTTTTATATACGTATGGCCATTTTATTTAAATCTTCTTTACCTGCAGGTCAACTGTCTTTCAATTATGTTATATTTAATTAAGTGCATTAAATTTGTCTTTTAAGCGATGAGAACCAGCATACAATCTTTATTGGTGTCACTAAAATATGGAAATAGTGCACAATATGGAAGTAAATATGTCACATCGGATTTAGAAAAATAAAAAGCCTTTGAATTTTAAGCACTGAACATTTATTCGTTGAAATAATGCATCTGGATTTTTTTGCCTCTGAATTTAACGCTTTAAATTTTCAACAAATCCTTTTCACCTTTATTTTTCAATGTTTAAAAATTCAAAATCAAATATTCAACGTTAAAAAATTCAACTTAAATATTTTCGACGTCCCCAAGTTCGGCATGCCAAAGTCAGCTTCAAAATTCAATGTGATAATTCAGTGTTAACATCCGAAGACCCAAGAAAGAGCAATCAATCCTAGATTCTAGACCGCGGTCAAGCAAGGAGAGCGGAAAACCCGTCACTGACTGGGTCTTTCTTTCTTGATATAAACGTTAATTCTAAACAGCATTTTACACAGTATTCTATAATAGGAAAATGCTCAAAAGGTACATCAATGTCATTAAACACTGACTGTAGCTATTTATGGGGAGAGAACGGTGGTGGACCTTACTAAACGCTCTATCAATTGTATCGGTCTGTAAAATGCAAATCAAATCGAATGTATTTATCAATCACATTTAATAGGGTGAGTTGGGGAGGTTTTATGTTTTATTAATGTTTTTGTTATAATGCAGTTATAGTGTTTGATTGCAGGGACTTGGCTGGATTTGCATGCAGCGAAAGGTGTAATTGTAGTGGATTAAGGAGCCCAATTTATTAGGGCACCAATTTGGGGCGAATCGAGGTCCCTTTGCCTACCTTTGGTGTGATGCTGGGGCGATCTGAAGCCCCCTGCCCACTCTGGAACGAGGGCGCAGAGCCGAAAGCATTGCGTACTGAGTGGCAACTGAAGCGACAGCAGTCTGTAGTTCAAGTGGAAGCATGGCGTGCCTTGGAAAGAAGCGCCCGACAGCAACCTGCTTTTAATGTGTCATCCTCATCTGTATCATGCCACTCGTGTGGAATACTGTCGGCTCTGCATGCTCGTTGCGCTCTCGTTATGCCACCACAGAAGCATATTAACCAATTTGCTCCAGCCATTTAACGTGCGCCCGGTGTCACAAAACGAATACCCCCATACGAATAATCCATGACGATACAAATGTAATCGTTTTAAGTGTGTGCATGTTTCCGTACGTGAATGCATTTCTACGCTTCAAGCTCTTGCATGTTGCAGAAAATGTGCAACAGCACCCCCTGGGGTCACACTTTTCGTTGGGTCGCAGAATTCTGTGCACCCGCTCGCCTTCCTTGCTTGATCACGATCTAGCATTGATTGCTCTTCCTTGGGTCCCCTGATGTTAAGGTCGAATTTTATGCATTGAATTTCGCATGTTGAATTTGGGGACGTTGAAAATATTTAAGTTACATTTTTTAACATTGAATATTTGATTTAGAATTTTTTGCAGTTGAAAAATAAAGGTGAAAATGATTTGTTGAAAATCTGCAAAAATCCAGATGCATTATTTCAATGTATATACTGTATATTCAGTGCTTAAAATCCAATGGCTTTTTGTTTTCAAAATCCGATGAGACAGATTTACTTCCATACATAACAAAGTTGATGTAAAATTCAAAGTTCAAAGTAGCTAAAGGAAGTGATCAGTCTGTTTGGTTTCATTGCAGGTAAGATTTGCACGCATCAGCATTCACACTGAATGGACGTGTTTTTCCTTTTGAATATATTCCTACTATATATATTATGTAAATTAGTTGCAGGAGTTGAACATGCTGACCTGAATGAAAATAATTGTACACATAAAAAATGTCTACAATTTTGATGTTGATGGGCGTTTAGCTGATCGATGTTTGTTTGTTTGTTTGTTTGTTTGTTTGTTTGTTTGTTTGTTTGTTTGTTTATTTGACAGGGACAGTGCATATTAATAGACATTTCTGTAAATATGCCAGATTTAGCCAAAAGGTTAGTTTCCATCTGCAGTCCATGGCCAGATGTAACAATAGGCTCCCTAAAAAGCAAATAAGCAAATAGCAGAAAGAGTTTAAAAAAGAACATAGAAAAGCAACAGATAAAACATTAATTATAACCACATACAAGTATTCAGTAGTTCAAGCATTAAAATACATGAAGCATGCAGGACAAACAAGAGTCAGCATCAAACAAACACAAATTGAAAAGGTAGACTAGGACTTATAGAGGACATCTATATGTGTTAGACATCGAGGCAGTAGCCCACCAAAGCAGACAGTACATGCACAACAAACTAACAAAAAGTCGACATGACAATAGTACATGAAGCAGCACAGGAGAGACATAGAACGAGTTACAAAAAGCATACAAACAAGCAAGCATACAAAGTAAGTTGCAGGACAAATTCACAGACACGCTGACACAAGGAGGCAAGAGCAGGCGGGTCAAGTTTAGTGCTGGCAGATCATATTATCAATCAGCCACTGTTTCAGATTAGAACTAAATGACCGATATGTGTTTAGGTCTCTGATACATGTTGGGATGTTATTCCATTCACGTGAGGCTGCAACAGAGAAGGCTGACTGACTAAAGGTACTTTTCCTAAATGGAATAATGCAGTCCCCTCTCATGACTCCTCTTGTGATCCGATGTTGGTTTGTTCTAATAGTTACAAATTCTCTAAGTGGAGGAGGGGCCATGCCATGTATGATTTTGTAAAAGAGACATGCATTTTTGTGCTTAATCATGTTTTCCCAGCTCACTAGATTGTGTTTTCTTAAAATTGCACAGTGATGGAATTGCCTTGGTTTTTTGTCCAGAACTTTCAGTGTTTGTTTATACAAAGACTGTAGTGGTTTTAGTGTTGTGTGATTAGCCTGAGACCAGCTCGTCAGACAGTAGCTCATGTGAGAGAATATCATTGAATGCATGTACATCATGGCTGCCTGGGTGGACATAGAGTTTCGTATAAATTTGAAATTGGCTAGATTGAATTTGATCCTTTTGCAGACAGTTTTTACATGTGCCCTGAAATTAAAGTTGGAGTCCAGAATAATGCCAAGGTATTTAAATTCCTTAACAATTTCTAATTTTTCTGCTGACACAAAAACATCTGGGTTTTCACTACAGTCATTTGTTTTGGAGAAGAACATACCAACAGTCTTAGACACATTTAGTTGGAGACAGCACTGATTGAGCCATGCTGTAATTTTCAGCATGGCCTTTGTGAGTTTGGCAGCAACTTCGGTTTTTGTCAATCCATGCACATACAGCACAGTATCATCAGCATACATTTGAATGTGGGCCTCTGGACACACTGACGGCAAGTCGTTGATATACAAACAAAATAAAAGTGGACCCAGTATGGATCCCTGTGGGACACCAGTGGACAAGGAGAGGGTGTCAGATTGCTGGTTATTTATTCGAACAGTTTGAGTTCGGTTAAAAAGGTATGATTCAACCCATTGACGTGCCTCAACAGAAAAATTAAAATTGGATAACTTGGATAATAGAACCTTGTGATTCACAGTGTCAAATGCTTTGCGGAGATCAAGAAAGACAGCACCGACAACGCCACGCTTATCCAACAGTGATTTAATTTTCTCAATGAAAAAACAATTAGCCGTCTCGGTTGAGTGGTTGGATCTGAAGCCAAATTGCATTGGATGAAGGGGGAATGAGCTGTTGTTCAGGTGGTGTATGATTTGCTCAGCTACACACTTCTCTGCTACTTTAGACATTATAGGGAGGATGCTGATCGGCCTATAGTTACAGGCGGAATGATGATCACCAGATTTGAAAATTGGCGTGACAATTGCAGATTTCCAAATACTTGGAAACTGCCCTTGGGATATTGAAAGATTAAAAATTTTAGTGATGGGATTGGCTAATGATGAACCGATATCTTTAAGCATCGTTGAGTCCATACCAAATGAATCTTTAGCTTTTGAGGGTTTGAGGGATCTAATAATACCTGTGATTTTTATTTCTGAGACAGTGTTTATACTGAAGGCTGGCTCCATTGTGTTTACTGAAGACACATTAACATGATCAGTCGAAAAGCCCTTTGCAATAGTTGCTACAGAATCAACAAAGTATCGATTAAGAGCTACTGCTACTTCAGATGGGTCCTTGGTCAGCTTTCCATTCAAGTCAAGTTCAATTGACCTTCCTGCGCTATGATGTTGTCCCATGAGTTTTTTTAACTGAGTCCATATTACTTTCGGATTACCCCGTGCCTCACTAATTATAGCAATAAAGAAATCAGCCCTAGCTTTCCTCAGACCTGTTATCACTTTATTTCTTAACATGGCAAAGTGATATTTGTCATGATAAAATTTTGTTCTAATGGCCTTTTTTAATGCAAGATCACGTTCTTTCATTAGTTTCAAAATGTCTGCATTTATCCAGGGAAGACTGTTCTTTTTATTCCTACTCCTAATGCTACGGGAAAATTCTGCAATTATACTCTGAATTTTACTTGAGAATATTTGACTGCCCTCACTCAGGTTTTTTCCAAATAACAGATCATTCCAGTTAAAACTATGAATAGTGTTTTTAAAAGACTCTTGCATGTTCTTGGGGATTCTAATGCTTTCATCTTCCTTAGTAGAGGAGCTAAATCTCTTTTTTGTTAACTTTCTGACCACAAGAGTTAGATTGTGGTCAGATAGCCCAGTTATCATGTTGTACGTTTTTGAGGTTCTCTCCGGTCTGTTACTGAACACTAAATCAATCTGAGTTCTGGTGGATTGGGTTATTCTTGTTGGACCTTTAATCAGCTGTGAGAGATCTAGCCCATCGGTTATTTGTTTGAGGTTCTTTCTAATTGATCTATCTTCCCAATTTACATTAAAATCTCCCATTATTATCACCTCTTTCTTAAAATGACATTCCTTGAGCATGTTTTGGAATTTTTCATAAAAATCATTATTTGAGGAGGGTGGGCGATACATTACAATAAGAATAAAAGACATTTGTGGTGATAGAGTGATATTCCAGCCAATACATTCCAAATCACAGTTTGACAGCAGTAATTCATTACATTGGATACAATCCTTCAGATAGACCATAACCCCGCCTCCCTTTGATTTCACCCTATTTCTTCTATACATTTGATAGCCTGGTATGTTTAGTGCTGCAGTTGGTGAGTTTTCATGTAGCCAGGTTTCAGATAGACAGAGGAAATCTAAATTTGATTCCATTAGTAGATGCTGGATTTGGTCACTTTTCGATACAATACTTCTTATGTTAAGATGACCACCAAATAAACCCTTAGGTTTAACTTTGGGATCCCATATTATTCTGGAGTGGTTGACAGTTTGAAAGACTTTCCACTTCCTGTGTTTTGTGATTGCCTGATTAATGATTTGTTTCCCATTTACATCCCTTAGCCCTCTGGCCACACGTAGCTTTTTATTTGAGTTAATGTTACACTTTGCTATTGGATTGTTACCATCGATACCAGGAAGCTGTCGGTCAACATGCGTATCAGACTGCACGGCAGACTGAGTCACCACTGTGTAGACCTTTTGCTGTGGTTGTTGCCCGGCTGGCCGTGGTTGTAGCCCGGCTGGCTGTGGTTGAAGTCCGGTTGGCCGTGGTTGTAGCCCGGCTGCCTGTGGTTGAAGCCCGGCTGGCTGTGGTTGTTGCCCGGCTGGCTGTGGTTGAAGCCCGGCTCTCTGTGGTTGTAGCCTGGCTGGCCGTGGTTGTAGCCTGGCTGGCCGTGGTTGTAGCCCGGCTGGCCATGGTTGAAGTCTGGTTGGCCGTGGTTGTAGCCCGGCTGGCTGTGGTTGTAGCCCGGCTAGCTGTGGTTGTAGCCCAGCTGGCTGTGGTTGTAGCCTGGTTGACTGTGGTTGAAGTCCGGTTGGCTGTGGTTGAAGCCTGGTTGGCTGTGGTTGTAGCCCGGCTGGCTGTGGTTGAAGCCCGGCTAGCTGTGGTTGAAGCCTGGTTGGCTGTGGTTGTAGCCCGGCTGGCTTTGGTTGAAGCCCGGCTGGCTGTGGTTGAAGCCCGGTTGGCTGTGGTTGTAGCCCGGCTGGCTGTGGTTGTAGCCTGGCTGGCTGTGGTTGAAGCCCGGTTTGCCGGGGTTGTAGCCCGGTTGGCTGTGGTTGTAGCCCGGCTGGCTGTGGTTGAAGCCCGGCTGGCTGTGGTTGAAGCCCGGCTGGCTGTGGTTGAAGCCCGGCTGGCTGTGGTTGTAGCCCGGCTGGCTGTGGTTGAAGACCGGCTGGCTGTGGTTGAAGCCTGGCTGGCTGTGGTTGAAGCCTGGCTGGCTGTGGTTGTAGCCTGGCTGGCTGTGGTTGAAGCCCGGTTTGCCGGGGTTGTAGCCCGGTTGGCTGTGGTTGTAGCCCGGCTGGCTGTGGTTGAAGCCCGGCTGGCTGTGGTTGAAGCCCGGCTGGCTGTGGTTGAAGCCCGGCTGGCTGTGGTTGTAGCCCGGCTGGCTGTGGTTGAAGACCGGCTGGCTGTGGTTGAAGCCTGGCTGGCTGTGGTTGAAGCCTGGCTGGCTGTGGTTGAAGCCTGGCTGGCTGTGGTTGAAGCCTGGCTGGCTGTGGTTGAAGCCTGGCCGGCCGTGGTTGAAGCCCGGTTGGCTGTGGTTGAAGCCCGGCTGGCTTTTGATGTAGCCCAGTTAGGTGAGGATGTAGCCTGGTTAGCTGTGATTGTAGCCTGGCTGGCAGTGGATGTAGCCCAGCTAGCTGAGGATGTAGCCTGGCTAGCTGTGGTTGTAGCCTGGCTGGTAGTGCTTGCAGCCCAGTTAACTGAGAATAAAGACTGGCTAGCTGTAATTGTAACCCTGCTAGGTGTGGTTGTTGCCCAGTTAAATGAAGGCCTGTTAGCCATGATTGAAACCCAATTAGCTGTAGTTGTGGCCCACTTAGCAGTGGCCCTGTTAACTGTGGTGGTTTAGCATCCAGGTAATAAGAGTTCATTAAAGGTCCAGGATTCATTTCAATATCACCAGCCAGAAGCAGTATCATCAGAACATGTGCAATTCCCAGGAAAGGTTTAAGTTGGTCTGACTGTTCATCTTTACCTGAGGGTAGCCTTGCACGTCCATTGTCCAGTAGTTTTGTGTAGAGCAGGTGTTGACTCTTCTTTGCTGGGTAGAGGACTTGTTCGCTGTTTTTATCAATTTGCTGTGTGAATGTTAAGCACAAGAGTAGATAAGAACATACTAAAGCAATAAAGAGACATGTAGATGGAAGAAGCCGATATCTTTTGAGGTTTTTAGTTGTTTTTTTTGGCATACACACAGAGCCTGCCAACCTGTGTGACTGCACGGCGGCCATCTTGTATTCCTCTGGACCCTGATGTTAATTATTTTAGTCTATGCTATTTCTGAAGACATGTTTCAAGCAAACCACAGTTATGAATGGTTTCTTCACCACATAATGGACAACACTAGTCTGGCTATTGCCAGACCAAGCTCAATCGTTGCATGTTGCTCTCATATGTACATCAACAGATGTACATCTGTTGATGTAGAAGGGGAGTGGCAGGTCATCCTCTCAGTTAGTAGAGTGTGACCTAGAAGGGCGTGGCAGGTCAGCCTCTCTGCCAGTAGAGTTTGATGTAGAAGGGCGTGGCAGGTCACCCTCTCAGCCAGTAGAGTGTGACATAGAAGGGCATGGCAGGTCACCCTCTCAGACAGCAGAGTGTAACGTAGAAGGGCGTGGCAGGTCACCCTCTCAGCCAGTAGAGTGTGACGTAGAAGGGCATGGCAGGTCACCCTCTCAGCCAGTAGAATGTCACGTAGAAGGGGCGTGGCAGGTCACCCTCTCAGCCAGTAGAGTGGGACGTAGAAAGGGCGTTGCGGTCACTCTCGCGGCAGTTAGATAATATCTCTTTGACAAAGAAGCCCTAACTGCCCTTTGGAATCTCTTCACAGAAGGCCTGAATCTCAACACCATAGAAACACAATACACATGCTATGTGCAAAAGCCAGCATTTGATTGATTTCTTGGTCCATTGATGCTAGCCTGGTGAGACTGATTTCACATTATGTATCTTTCTGCAGATCAAGCCAATTTTCAAAGATTTAAAATGTATCGGACCAATCAGTTCATAATAAACAAGAAGTGCCACAATTAACCAATAATGGCAGCGCCCAAGGAAAGTATAGCTATCTCAGAAAAAAATTGAATTACACGGGGAACGTGTGTTTTTCTGAATAATCTAACAAAACAATCTGCAATTCAAAACATATATTTTTTGTCATGCAAATAATGTTCAGTGGTAACCCTTCCTTTTACAGTCCCCTAATTACTAGGTATTTACCCGGTACATGCATGGTAAATTATAGTGTATTACTGGGTAATTACCACTGGTAATAAGAAGGTAAATACAGAGGTAGTTACCGGGTACATACATGGTAAATCATAGTGTATTACTGGGTAAACTGGTAATAAGAAGGTAAATACAGAGGAATTATCGGTAAATTATATTGTATTACTGTGTAATTTACCACTGGTAATAAGAAGGTAAATACAGAGGAATTACAGCTGATGTACTAAGTAAAACCTCCACTATTACCAATCAACTCAACTAAGTAGCGTTGTAACTGTTTTAGGTTGGTAATAACTCTGATATTGTGTACTTCCTAGGAAATTAGGCAACCAATTCTTAGAAACACCTATTATCCAAGGTTTATGTTGGTAACAGCCCAAATGTAATGATGTACTATTAGCAGATTACTTTCCAATAAAATACTTTTTCTTAGTTATTATTCATAGCTACACCCATTTAGAAAGGGTTTATTTGATTTACCACTATGGAATTACTTACCTGGTAACAACCTCTGCAGGAAGTTTTCCTCTAATGTCATGGTACATCTTCTTAAATACTGGGTACGAAGCCGCTTGTTTCCATGGTATTACCAGGTTCTTACCATATCATTTATGATACATTCCATTGTCCATGCAGTCAACACAAACTTGTACCATGTATGTTCTGCGACGTTACCAAGTAAAACACGACAATTTACCCAGTAATTAAGCTGAAACTGTACTGTAAAAGGAAGCCTTGTTTGTTTCCATGGTATTACCAGGTTCTTACCATATAATTTGTAATACATTCCCTTTTCCATGCAGTCAACACAAACTTGTACCATGTACGTTCTGCGACGTTACCAAGTAAAACTCACCAATTTACCCAGTAAGTAAGCTGAAACTGCACTGTAAAAGGAAGCCTTGTTTGTTTCCATGGTATTACCAGGTTCTTACCATATAATTTGTAATACATTATTCCCTTTTCCATGCAGTCAACACAAACTTGTACCATTTACGTTCTGCGACGTTACCATGTAAAACACGACAATTTACCCAGTAATTAAGCTGAAACTGTACTGTAAAAGGGAGCCTCGTTTGTTTCCATGGTATTACCAGGCTCTTAACATATAAATTGTAACTGGTTATTCCCTTTTCCATGCAATCAACACAAACCATATATGTTCTGCAACATCGTTCACCATTAGTTAAGCGCTTTAATTGTTGTTATAAAACCCCAAACCACTGTTGATGAAAGGCTTATTAAAATTAAACAAAATCAAAGGCTTACCTTTCAAACAATGCATATCTCACAAACAGGCACTGAACACTCTTTTTTACAAAAAAAAGAGCCGTCCACGTCAACTCAATTTAAATGTTACTGATGGTGTTTTGATAAAACACATGACAGTGTTAGGGCAAGTGACCACAAGGAAGACTGCTTCAACCTCTACAATTTGAATAAGTGGTGAATGCCATGCAGCAAACTGCCTATGGGAGCATCTTTGTGGTCATTCGCAAACCAATGAGTCCACTCGATGAATGAGAGATGGCTCTTTAGTGTCTTCTCTGTGAGGTATCCCTGCAGTCTCCCCATCTGGGATCTGAAGGCTGACCAAGACCTGGGGTCTCATTTATAAAACTGTTCGTGGGATCGCTACTAAAAGTATACGTACGCCCAAAAGCCAAGTTTTGCATGCGCCAAAAAATATTCAGATTTATAAAACCCTGCGTACGCACACCGTACGCAATCTTTTCTTTATAAATCACAGACTGCATACAAGTGTGCGCAGCTGAATCAGCTTCACGTTCCGCCCTGTACACGCCCCTTTTTAACCATAAATGGTCAATGCAAATGACCTCATGAATTCGATCTGCATATAAAACAGACTCAGATGCAAGTATTATGTCTTGTCGGAAAAACAACGGCAGAAGTAGGTACTGAGAAAAGCAAAAAAGCGAAATTTCAAGGAGGTTGAAGTGGAGACACTTGTGGGTGAGATGGAGGCCCGAAAAGTAGTTTTGTTCGGCGGTCACGGGATTGGGATCGCCAACAACAAAAAGCAGAGTGAGTGGCAACATGTTGCTGCAGCAGTGAACTCTGTCAGTAGCACGGAGCGCACAGTCCCAGAATTAAAAAGAAGTGGTCTGACATAAAGTTACATATTTTTATGTAGCCTACCAATAAATCGTTATGGTCCCTAAAGACCCTCTCCCTCCGAATCCTGCCATTTGCATGGTCCGCCAGAAGTGCCATATGATGCAGCATTACCACGGCGCTCACCTCTGTATTTATAGGGTTACGGTAATAAGACTGACCGAGAACACCTTGGATAATCAGTTTGTAATTACCCACGTAAAATGTTCTTGAACATAACCCCTTTTTAATGCCTGATTTGTCATGAAAAGCATCAAGAGTAACAGACAACGATGGTGATGAGGAGTGTGGCTTGGTTTTCCACACTTGGGATTTAATTGACATTTGATTACATGTTTACAAAGTCACATAAAAATATTATGTTATTGACACATGTTGGACAGATGCTTTATTCCATGCAGTCGCGCCGTCAGTGGACAGTATGGAGAGACAGGATTAAATATAGAGAATTTTTTTTAATTTATATTCTAAGGAGATGTTTCTGGAGTTATAACTGAGAAATAACGCAGTTGACTTAAATTATTCTGATTACATAGATGTAACGCATGATACGGGTTGAAATTAAATTAATGAAGGGCGATGATGAAACATAATCGTTCTTCTCACTCTACAATTCTTCGGTCTGACTTCAGTTCACCACCACACCATCTGTGTCGCCAATTCTCCTTTTCCTCTGAACTATGCGTACGCATGGGTCAGAGTTTGCTTAGGGCTGCGCACATTTTCCCGTCAAGTTGGTTTTTTATAGATCACTACCTTGGCGTGGAAAGTCACGTACGCCAATTTCAGCCCTGTTTTGTGCGTACGCAACGGTTATAAATGAGACCCCTGACCAGGTACCTTCAAATCTCCCCTTCCATACTGTAATAAAGAATCAGAAGACAAGAAAATAAACATTAGGACTGTCAATTAATGAACATTTCTAGAACATGTAGAACTCAACGATTATTTTGTTTATCAGTTAAGAAAGGATGCTGGTCCTCTGGCCATTGTGTTTGGTCATATTGGAAAGAGAAAAAGGCATAGCTATAAATACAGTTAATAGGACGGGAGGGGACAGGCTGTTCGGTAAGCACTTTAGCATCGAGCTAGCGGAGCTTCTGTCATTCAAACAATTCGGACATGTTGCTTAAAACCTATAACACCCAATTTATTAAAATATCCGGATTTAATCGGGCTCTGTCCCATAAATACAGTTCATAGGACGGGAAGAGACAGGCTCTGTTAGTCCCGGTTAGCGCGATGCTGAAGAGCAGCTCTACCGGAGCATGCCACCTCAACAAGTGCAAGTTAGCCTCCGGTTTGATATTCACCGGATATTCGGTTTACCACCCAATCGGATTCATCAACATAAGTGCAATACATTACGGGCTTAGTATGTTGAGGACGGTTTAGAACACCGTATCGCGAAAAATCACAAACACATGTTGTCGCCATCGATGTCTGTGCAACAACGTCATTTACATTCTGGCTGCTCCCTGTTTTAGGGACCGTCAACAAATAACACTCACCGACTGGTGGCAGAGACGTTACCATGGAATTGTTTCAGGAAATTAATCACACAAATACATTGCATTATAGTTAATCATAATGCAGTTAATAGTTTAATATTCGACAAAAATTGACTAAACTATATTTGAAATTATTAATTGCATCCCGTTTAACAATAATGCAATATATTAGACCGTCAACAAATTACACTCACCAACTGGTGGCAGAGACGTTACCATGGAATTGTTTCTGGAAATAAATCATATAAAATAACATAAAAATCACAAAAATATACATTTTGTCACCTAATTGTAGTAGTAGTTGCCAATGGTGGGCTGCTACTTAGTACAGGTAACTTTAATAATATACTGCATTATTGTTAAACAGGATGCAATTAATAATTTCAAATATAGTTTTGTCGATTTTTGTCGAATATTAAACTATTAACCATGGTAACGTCTCTGCCACCAGTCGGTGAGTGTTATTTGTTGACGGTCCCTAAAACAGGTAGCAGCCGGAATGTAAATGACGTTGTTGCGATGGCGACAACATGTGTTTGTGATTTTTCGCGATACGGTGTCCTAAACCGTCCTCAACATACTAAGCCCGTAATGTATTGCACTTATGTTGATGAATCCGATTGGGTGGTAAACTGAATATCCGGCGAATATCAAACCGGAGGCTAACTTGCACCTGTTGAGGTGGCATGCTCCGGTAGAGCTGCTCTTTAGCATCGCGCTAACCGGGGCTAACAGAGCCCGTCTCTTCCCGTCCTATTAACTGTACTTATGGGAGAGAGCCCGATTAAATCCGGATATTTTAATAAATTGGGTGCTATAGGTTTTAAGCAACATGTCCGAGTTGTTTGAATGACAGAAGCTCCGCTAGCTCGATGCTAAAGTGCTAACCGGAGCTAACAGCCTGTCCCCTCCCGTCCTATTAACTATATTTATGGCCATGGACGCTGGAAGTGGGGGGGCTGCAGCCCCCCCTGGTGGCGAGAGGCTGAATGTGAAATGCAAAAACCCCCGTGGAAATAAAATAAATACATAAATATATCAGACTATTATTATACTATTGTCATTTTATTGACATAACTCAAACAACATATTTGACTATAAATGTCACAAGCAGTATAAAAACCCTCACTGAAGTCCGTAGGTCCACGATACAAACCTTCTTGTCTTCTGATTCTTTATTACAGTATGGAAAGGGAGATTTGAAGGTACCTGGTCAGGTCTTGGTCAGCCTTCAAATCCCAGATGTGGATACTGCAGGGATATCTCACAGAGAAGACACTAAAGAGCCATCTCTCATTTATCGAGTGGACTCATTGGTTTGCGAATGACCACAAAGATGCTCCCATAGGCAGATTGCTGCATGGCATTCACCACTTATTCAAATTGTAGAGGTTGAAGCAGTCTTCCTTGTGGTCACATGCCCTAACACTGTCATGTGTTTTATCAAAACACCATCAGTAACATTTAAATTGAGTTGATGTGGACGGCTCTTTTTTTTGTAAAAAAAGAGTGTTCAGTGCCTGTTTGTGAGATATGCATTGTTTGAAAGATAAGCCTTTGATTTTGTTTAATTTTAATATGCCTCTCATCAACAGTGGTTTGGGGTTTTATAACAACAATAAAGTGCTTAACTAATGGTGAACGATGTTGCAGAACATATATGGTTTGTGTTGATTGCATGGAAAAGGGAATAACCAGTTACAACTTGGTAAGAGCCTGGTAATACCATGGAAACAAACGAGGCTTCCTTTTACAGTACATTTTCAGCTTAATTACTGGGTAAATTGTCGTGTTTTACATGGTAACATCGCAGAACGTACATGGTACAAGTTTGTGTTGACTGCATGGAAAAGGGAATAATGTATTACAAATGATATGGTAAGAACCTGGTAATACCATGGAAACAAACCAAGCTTCCTTTTGCAGTACAGTTTCAGCTTACTTACTGGGTAAATTGGTGTGTTTTACTTGGTAACGTTGCAGAACGTACATGGTACAAGTTTGTGTTGACTGCATGGAAAAGGGAATGTATTACTAATTATATGGTAAGAACCTGGTAATACCATGGAAACAAACAAGGCTTCCTTTTACAGTACAGTTTCAGCTTAATTACTGGGTAAATTGTCGTGTTTTACTTGGTAACGTCGCAGAACGTACATGGTACAAGTTTGTGTTGACTGCATGGATAAAGGAATGTATCTATCATAAATGATATGGTAAGAACCTGGTAATACCATGGAAATAAACGGCTTCGTACCCAGTATTTAAGAAGATGTACCATGACATTAGAGGAAAACTGTTCCTGCAGAGGTTGTTACCAGGTAAGTAATTCCATAATGGTAAATCGAATAAACCCTTTCTAAATGGGTGTAGCTATGAATAATAACTAAGAAAAAGTATTTTATTGGAAAGTACTATGCTAATGGTACATCATTAAATTTGGGCTGTTACCAACATAAACCTTGGATAATAGGTGTTTCTAAGAATTGGTTGCCTAATTTTCCTAGGAAGTACACAATATCTGAGTTATTACCAACCTAAAACAGTTACAACTACACACTACTTAGTTGAGTTGATTGGTAATGGTGGAGGTTTTACTTAGTACATCAGCTGTAATTCCTCTGTATTTACCTTCTTATTACCAGTGGTATTTACACAGTAATACACTATAATTTACCAGATAATTCCTCTGTATTTACCTTCTTATTACCAGTGGTAATTACCCAGTAATACACTATGATTTACCATGTATGTACCGGGTAAATACCTAGTAATTAGGGGACTGTAAAAGGAAGGGTTACCTCTTCAGTTTCTTTCCAGAATTTAGAAACCAGTCCTGAACAGCTTCTCTCTCTCTCTCTCTCTACAGGAGACGAAGGCGTGGTGTTTGGCCATTCTGTGGAGACGTCGCATGTCAGAGCTGAACCCTTCCAGGACCTCAAGTAAGTCCCACACGCCTCAGTCAGAGATTCTTCTGAGGTATAAATGTTTGCGTGTCTATCTAAGCTGAATTTACAGTCCTGTGCTCCCCACGTTTCTCAGTATCCACATTTTGATTCAGAGACCAGCTGAAGAATTGCCTGCAGTTCTGCTTCCACTGCACATTTACATGTAAACAAGGGGGCAGTATATCGTTTCAGAATTCAAATGCACATGAACCGATGAGCAAACCGGGAAAGGAGTTGGGAGATCGAGTATGCTCCATCGACAATAAGTTGAAGAATGAATTCATTTGTATGAAAGAGATGTTGCAGAATCATTCAGATGCACTGATGAAGAGCCGTTGATGTACTACTCCCTACCTAAAAGAAGGGGCTTGCGCAGTCCGAGCAGCCACGTTGATCTGTGTGCATTTTGCATACATTCAGGAAATTTGATTTGGCCTTTATTGTGTCTATGTCTGTTGTCTGTGTATATATCAATAGCGTAGCCAGGATTTTTCAACAGGGTCGACTTTTGTGAAGTATACAGACAATTGTTTTTTTACATCATAATTTTTTTATTCCGATAAAGGCAGCAATTGTCCCAAAATTAAACAACGCATGATTTCATCACAGATCAGACAATTAACGGCAACCCGCTGGCCCCCGGAGCTGAGCTCTTCCTGGAATTCAGCTCCGGCAGGAGTCTGGGAGGCTGCAAACGGCTACAATCCCGTTCTTCTCTACGTCATGATTCAATCTGTGCTTCAGATTGATGTGGAAGTGGAAGAACCAGAGACGTCGGAAAACCCGACGCTGTCGTTGCAATTCATGAAATCATCCGGAGGCCCACACAGGTTTTGGAAGTGATATTATATACAACTAGAGTTTTCTCAACCTCTAGTTTTAATTAAACCCATGTCAACAATGTGGAAACCCCAGTCGATAATGTAACAACTTTCTGAGCACATAATATAATAACATTTTGCCTATAATTTTACAATGTATAACATTCGTTTACCTACATTTAAATATTTTTTAACCATTCAGCGAACAAAAGGCTTCAGGCTGATTATCATTTAGGGTTCCACACAATGACATGCAGAAGCGTCATCAACATGCCCACTGAAGTGGTGTGAGAAATACAGAATTTGTTCTCCTTATTCATCCTCATCCTCATCGTCATCCGCTTATCCGGGGTCGGGTCGCGGGGGGAGCAGCTCAAGCAGGGGGCCCCAGACTTCCCTTTCCCAGGCCACATTGACCAGCTCTGACGGGGGGATCCCGAGGCGTTCCCAGGCCAGTGTTGAGATATAATCTCTCCACCTGGTCCTGGGTCTTCCCCGAGGTCTCCTCCCCACTGGACGTGCCTGAAACACCTCCCAAGGGAGGCGCCCAGTGGGCATCCTTGCCAGATGCCCGAACCACCTCAGCTGACTCCTTTCTAAGTAAAGGAGCAGCGGCTCTAATCCGAGTTCCTCACGAATGGCTGAGCTTCTCACCCTATCCCTAAGGGAGACGCCAGCCACCCTTCTGAGAAAACTCATCTCGGCCGCTTGTACCCGCGATCTCGTCCTTTCGGTCATCACCCAACCCTCATGACCATAGGTGAGGATAGGAACAAAGATCGACCGGTAGATCGAGAGCTTTGCATTGCGGCTCAGCTCTCTTTTCGTAACAATGGTGCGGTAAAGCGAACGCAATTCCGCCCCCGCTGCTCCGATTCTTCGGCCAATCTCACATTCCATAGTACCCTCACTCGCGAACAAGACCCCGAGGTACTTGAACTCCTTCACTTGGGCTAAGGACTCATTTCCTACCCGGAGTAAGCAATCCACCGGTTTCCTGCTATATAAGGTCATTTACATTTCCTATGGAAAAAATACTCAGGGGTAGTATTATTCAAGAGATTTTCAGGGTACAAATGTCAGGATATGTTGTTCACACATACGGCCCATCAGGAGAATATCAGGACTTACACGTGTGTCTGGAAGTAGCTAGTGTGTGAGCATTTGATTACATTATAAAATTTCTAAAATTATGGTAACAGGGGTAATCGTTGCAAGTTCAGTATACTATGCATGCAAATCAATTATTAAATAGCGTTTACTGTTATTCAGGGGAAAAAGGGCTTTGACATTTTAAAATGCAAGGCAACTACTATTGCTTAGTTAAAAATATCAATCATCATTGAGATTAAACATTGCTTCCAGTGTCCTGGCCAAGACAGGCAGCAGTAGCCTACAGTCACACATAGCATACAGATAAATAAAACAACTAAAACAGTCCGAAGGGGGGAGGGGGGATATCAATATTGCAAGACATTTGGGGAGGCTCAAGGAGGAGGGTAATATTAAGTTTGAGCAACAAAGTGGAGTCTTGTGGTGGACTCTATAGACATAATGCACCATACTGTTTTATTGACATGTTTTCGTTCTGTGTTATAGGGACAATGTCTCTTTAAGATCACGTGAATTATGTGTTGATATGCCGGTCGTTGTAATGTTTAATTTGACTTTTTTTATATTACAAAATGAACCACCCGCCGTTGCTTTTTCGTTGTGTCTCCCTTCTTTTATCGCAATTTCTACAGTCTATGGACAGAATGTGTTACCTAGGAGAGTTTGTCGACGGCGGAGCCGTTATGGTTAAAACCATAACATATTACCTGGGGAGTGTGTCGCTGTGGTGTGTGCTTGTGTGTGTGTGTTGTTATCTGCGCATTTGTCCATGGCGGAGCCGTTGTGTTTAAAAACATAAAGTCTTACCTGGGCGAGTGTCGCTGCGGTGTGTGCGTGTGTGTTCTTAACTGCGTGTGTGTCGATGGCTGAGCCGTTAATTTTAAAATACATGACGTCTTAGCTCGGCCAGTGTGTCGCTGCCTTTGTCGTGTGTGCACGTGCGTGTGTGCGTGCATGCATGTGCGCTTCCATGTATGTGTGCACATGCACCAGTGGAGGCTTCTCCATTGAGGAGAGGGAGGAAGATCCTCCCTAACATTGTTGAGAATAAAAAAATTTAGATTGCCCAGACTACTGTAATGAGTTAATGCCCTTAAATATGACTACTTTATACTTTAATGCCTTTGAATTCATAATGTTTGTTTCCCTGGGTAAAGGGACATTAGGTCCCCCTATCGCCTATTGACAATTACATCAGGGAGGAAGGTCCTCCCTCAGCCTCCGTTGACTCCCATTCATCTCCCCAAAAGTACTGGCGGCCGGTGAATAACATGGGTTTCAATGGGAGAGAGGAGGAAAGTCCTCCTCTGAGTGGGTGTGACCGGCATCTGATTCGCACAAAAATCGATTCGGGCTGCGCTATGAACCAATAAGCAGGATCCCTGGCTGGTGAGCAGTGTTGCCAGATTGGGAAGATTTCCCACCCAATTGGGCTACTTTTAACCACGTTAGGCTGGAAAAATTATCAATGGGCGGTAAATCTGCCCAATCTGGCAACGCTGTCGATAAAAAACCCACTCTGCCTGCAGTGCCGTTCAGTCTAATGGGGCTTTCACACCAAAAAGAACCAAGAGCCAGTTCCGGGCTGGTGCTAGGGCCAGTTCCAAACAGGTATCAGCCTTATCCCAGTTATGAACCAGTTGGTTTCACACCGGCCAGAGCCAGCCAAGGAGCCGGCGAGAGCAACGTCATGACGTCACTGCAAACGTCTCCGATCAACCCTGGCCGGAACTGTACAATAATAAAAAGAACCCTCGCGCCAGCTTCAAACACAACAACAGCAATTTCGTCTTCACGTCAATCCGTGTATGGTTCGTTCTTTGAATATTCCGATTTAAAACAAAATCAGAAAAAACTATTAACAGAGTCGTTTTTGGGTTTTTCTGATTTGGTTTTGAAGCCAAAAAAGGGCGAAAGGAATGTACAAATAAACAGTATTTTTCAGTTTTTTAAATCAAAACGGGAAAACGGAATGATCCAGTTGCTTGTTTTTATTTGCGTGATATTTAGATGAAACCGCAATGAATGCCGGGAAAAGGGCACGAGATAAAAAAAAAATACATATAAAGACGTTTTAAACGTTCCATCGAGTCTCTCGCATTCTACAATGGCCAGCTTTATTGTTTTCTGTGGGAGCCGGCGACTTAGTCTGCGAGTGGACGATCTGAAACTAAATCGGTTACTAGATTTCTTCTTCGAAGGTTGTGCTCCACACAGAACCTCCTCACCATCATAACGGAGCACTTCGGGGCACCAGATTGCTTCAGAGCGGTACTGATCACGTCGTGTGTCTTTCCAGTGTCAAATAGTTCACGAATAAAATCACCATACGGTTCAAGTGTGGCCATAACTAAGGCTAAACATAATTAGACAGTGTATTGCTGGTTTAGGTGGTTGGCTCTTTTTTCTTCGCTGCGTTCTGCCTTCTGGTGTAGCCTATAACTATAAATGTATCTATTTTTGTTTTTGTTTTTCTGTTTCGGGTTTAAAAACCAACACACAAACACAAATAAAATGCGGTTTATTTGTTTATTCCTTTTGCCCTTTTTCCGATTCAAAACCAAATCAGAAAAAAAACGAAAACGACTAATTGTTTTTTCTGATTTTGTTTTAAATCGGTAAACCATAAATCTGTGTATTGTTAAAACTAACCATACACAGATTCACGTCCATTGTTTACTTCGGTGTTTTAAAAATGCCGGTCTTCGTTGGTCTTCCTGTTTATGAAGGTAAGGATAACCCCACCCCCAGCCCCCGGCGTAAAAGCAGTTCTAGTTCTAGCCCAGCTCAATCCTGGGGCTGGAGTCAAACCGGTTTTTAGAGGCCGGAGCCGGTTCTCTGGCGGTGTGAAACCAAAACACTGGCCCTAGCTCCGAACTAGCCCGGAACGGGCTCCGATTTTGCGGCGGTGTGAAAGGCCCATAAGAGACGCAAAGCAGGTGAAATCATCTGAAGGATAACGAGATTCTAACATTTGCGAATAAAGTGTACAATGGAAACATTGGAAACAGAGGACATTGTTCAAGTTTAATTACAAAGCATTCCATTCATTGAGTTACAGTGTTAAGTTAGCGACCAAAGAAAAAAATCGAGATCACCAAAAGTAATGGCAACGTCAGTATTGTGGGTGCTACATGGTTTTCTAGGTACTCATGGCTTACTGGTAGCATTACTAGCAATCAACTGTATTGCTGGCCCTGTTTGCTAATGAATAATGGCAAATCTCCAACGTGGGCTGGTTTCACTGATGTCAAAAATCTTTATAGGGCAACCAAACGCCACGACAATTGTCAAGTTCACGTTGGTGCTGCTATGCGACATTCCTTGCTAGGCACCATGCCTATAGATCAGGTTGTTTGAAATAATGTTCTCGTTCTTTTACTAGTTTGTTACTCTGACCGTTCTGTTTGATATTGTGGAAAGGGTGAATGATTCATAGCATGATTTTAAATGGCATCACTTTTGGTCTTTTCTTAAAACAATTGTAACTGAAAATAAACATAGGTAAATTACAACCAATAACTTCAGTCATTGAGGGCAAAGATTGGCCCAGGTTTTTTTATTTACTTGTACAAATCAAGAGTAGGCCTGATTTGACTAATGGGCTTTGCATCCTTTCCTTCTGCCCTTGTAGTCCATTTCAAAGACATGCTGCCCACCAGCTTACAAATTACAGTGATGCCACTGGTGGCTTTGTATCAATTTTATTCACATAACTATCCCTCCCTACTATTTTGTAGTTCACCAAAACAACCTGAAACAACTTGAGTCTCACATTCTTATGCCACCACCAACAGTGCAAACAGGCCAATTGCAACCAAGATCTGTGCTCCTCTGGATTGTATTTTGAATACTAAACGACACGTCAATTTCTTTGACGACACTGGTACTTCCACAACAAGTAAAGATTAGCCATGGTTGAGAATGAATTGCCAGAACAGAAACACGGCGGTCACAAGGGGAAGACTCTTTCAAACTCAGGCGACCAAGCATAACGGAATCGCTTGAAATTCCAGCGATTGTGGACACACAGGCCTCGACATTAACGGTTGCCCGCTTGCCCGGGGCAACCAAAAGTCATATTTGCGCAAGTTGAGATTGATTTCTGGTTGCCCGAACGGGCAAGTGGATTTTGGGTGGATGTTAATATAAAGGCTATTTATTCAAATGTTTTTAGAAACTGCAAAACAACCTCTTTTGCCGCAAAATAACACAAAATATAAGTATTTGCAATTGATCAGCGCGCCGTCTTCTCTTCTCTCGGAAAGCGAGTTAACAGACCCGCATCGCTTCAGTGCGAATATAGCCCCGCCTTCTGTCACTCGCAGTGCGTTCTCTGGCCGTGATTCGAAGGTGTTGGCTAAAGGTTAGCCAACAAAGCTAGCATCGCAAGTGCAGCAGCGTCTCCGCGAACGGTTTAGGTAGAAGGAAAATGGAGTAGTGATGGAGGAGTGCAGTTTGGAAGTACTTTGGATTGAGGCAAATTACCAAGGAAAGTCATATGCAAGAACACGGTTTTGGGTTTCATAACTGTGCACATGCACAGCAATAGCGATCTTTTTCACGAAATTGGACCCTCACAAACTATATATTACATGAAAGCTGAGCCTCCACTTATTCCAACAGTCCAAACAGTGTTGCCAGGTGGGAAATGTAGGATTATCGTACCAGAGACATAAAATTATCGTATTTTGAGGGAAATTATCGTACACCGGTCATAATCAAAATAACAAGTCTATTGATGCGCTATATAGTCACTCGAGTGTTGAATAGCATCTAACAGGCACTCACGGCTTTGCGTTGGTACGGAATGGATTCATCAGCAGCCCCACAGTTGCGTTAGGCTAACGTGTCCCCCATAAACAATGACGGGTGGGAACTAATGAGCCAAATCATGAGGCCTGGAGGCCACCCACTGTTAGGAAATAGACATAGCACCAGGTTTAAAAGGGAAATAGTATTCATGATAACTGACAAGAAAATAAAGATCTGGTTTCACATATTGAAATTTTATTTTCAGAGAAACAACATTGTCTCTGTCCTCAAAATGACAACAATTCACAAAAACTGCACTTAAAAAAACTTAAAAGTGCCTACACCAGGTTCTAACTTAAAATAAAGTGCAGTTCTATGTGATTTTTTTCTTTTATCTTTTCTTTCTCTTTGTGTTTTTTTGATTTGCTGTGGTTTTTTAATACAGTTATTTCGGCCACCAGCTCTGTCTTGCAGCACCGACAAAAGCTTTGCTTTCCGAGCCTGCAACAGGTCTCAACCACCCGGCAAATTGGCTCTCCCACTCTTTTCTGTAAGTTTGTAGGCGATGCTGCTTACTTCGACTCTGCCCCGCCATTTTCTTAGCCTCTCCTCCTCCTCCTTCTCCTCCTTCTTCTCCTCCTCCTCCTCCTCCTCCAGGTTCTTTCATTTTCTTTTCCCCGCTTCTCCAGACCGGGCCGAGCCGTCTCTGCTTCTTCTTCTTTTCTTTCTTTTTTTTTTTTTCCTGCGCAGCGGACTATTCAGCCAATCATTGCCGTTGTTCTGAGGCAAGCTCACATTTAGAAAAGCACGATTGGCTTGAAATTTGTCACATGGAAAGAGATGCCTTCAGGGTTCACAAAAAAAAATCCGACAGACAGTTGCGACAGGCTGATTACAACCGATTACAACCACACATTCACTGAATGGTCAAATTATCGTATTTTTGGCCTTTTTTGGGATTATTGATCGTACATCGTACAGAGGGCCAAATTATCGTACAAATACGATAATTATCGTACACCTGGCAACACTGAGTCCAAACCATATCATTCTGTGACTAAAACTCGCAAATAACAACTTAAGAAGAAACGTCCCCTTTTCTTTTAACAACCAAAAATGAAGTATTACCTTTGTGATTTTTGTCCACAAAGTTGATTCTGGTCGAATAAAACCACCATAAACAGATAACCCAGTGTCTGGGCCAAATTGCAACTAAACATGGTATTTTCAATCAATGAATAAGAGAAGGTTTCTTAGGAAATAGGTAAATTGCCTTCAATCAGAAAACATATTCTTCAGCGCAATCTAGTGGCCATATAGTTGGGTCATCTATAGAAGTTCCGTGACCGTGGAGAGGAAAGGTTTGTTTCTCACTGGATTTGTCATCTATAAAGGTTAAATAAAAAAATTAGCCGGGGTGCCCCTCACAAAAATGTGGGGAAATTTTTGTAGAGCCCTATATCCAAAATGGCTGCTGCCAGCCAAGCTGGAAATTTACTTTTTAATGGTTTTGCCCACAGTGCTGCATAATACATGGTTTCTGAGACTATTTGGGTCAAGAAATTCACAAATGATGTAGATTTATTGATTTGACCTATTTTTGACCTTCAAATTCAAGATGGCTGCCACTTTTGGCTCTTTAAATGTCAATTTTTCAAAATCGTCAGAGAGCCTTAATATTAGGCTCAAATGAAAGGTCTGCTCATACTGAGTTCAGTTAATTAATGAGTATCGAGACAAATAGCGAGTGGGTCTATGATGTTGGGGGAGGAGGTGATTACATTGAGGCAGCAGTCTCATCCCTTGGCATCAGCGATGAGCAGCTCGTTCAGAACTTGGCTGCACGGCTATCGAAGATGATCAAAGTCACACCTACTGTTCCATGGCCACCTTGCATTGATCATCTTGAGGAAGATGAACAGTTGTGTGAGTTGCTGTTGAAGCTTTTGACTTGGCTAAAACAGCCTCAGAGAAAAACTGCCGACCTCAGCCCTGCAACACTCGGTCTGGCTTCCATGATCACCTACCACATTACTGGACAGCGCACTACCACTGCTATCAACCTGGGTGTAAATGTCCATGGCATGACTCGAAGTAAAGATCTGGTAGACACTCTACACAAGAGTGGTGTCTGCATCAGCTATGCAGACCTGCCCACAGGAGATTGCAGATGGCAAGCCAGCTATTGTTATTATCGACAATGATGACTTCAAAATTGACACCCTGACAGGTAACTCAACAGGAGCCCATCGAACAAATGTTATGTATGTGCAGCCAGAGAGCTATAACAAGAAACCAGATGAAGTTCCTGCTGCAAGGCTCTCCAAGAAGAAGAAAATTTTCTGCACAGCTGAGGCAGAAGTGTGCAGAGCTGACAAAGGTCCATCAGTACAGATGCCCACCTGGTAGCAAGAGTGAGCCACCAGCTCGTCCCATGGTAGATCTACCAGTGAATGGCACAGCTCCACAGCGTGCTCGCTCTGTCATACATGCACTGTCTCGCATAGACACTGATGGTTCAAGACCACCACCTCAACAGCAGCAGGTTCCGGGATACAGTGGTGCTCAGTCTTGCCATCATCTACCACACAACAAGAGCAAGCCTTACTACCACACAACGTACAATGAACCTCCAAACAAGTCAGTGATGCATGACATTATGATTAAACAACTGAATGCCATGCACAAGAATAATATTCCCTTCTCCTTTCTCGTTGGTGACCTGCCCACCTACAAGACAATCATTCAGCTCAAGGCAGAGAATGCGCAAATGTTCAAGGACATTGTCCCAATCCTCTGTGCTTTCCACCAACAGATGTCCTACATGTATGCCGTGTATAAGAGATTCAAAGGCTCTGGAATGGCAGACACTTTGGTTACAGCAGGGGTAGTAGTGGAGGGTTCAGTAGACCAAGCACTACGAGGGAAGCACTACAGGCGGGGTGTGCGCTGCATCCAGCTCTGGAGAGAGGCTCTAATAAATAAACGACTGGCAAAGATTCTTGAGCATGAAGAGCTATCAGAGGACATTAAGGAGAATCTCAAGACCCTGCGCAATGCACTCACTGAAACTCAGGAGGCTTTACAGAAAGCTCACAAGGATCTTGAGGAGGATGGTGATGTAAAGGAGCTGATCAACAGAGTTTACGAGAAACCTGGCACAGACATGGGGGACTTTTGGGTCTCGTTCCTGGAGATGACCGATCCCCTTGTACAATGTCTTCATCCATGTCATGCAAGAAATGGTACAGAGTACCTTGTGTCAACATTCAACATGCTGCCTGGACTGATGGCATACGACAACCATGATTATGGAAGGTGGTTGCCAGATTATTGGGCAATGCTCTCCACGCTGTCAGATGAGAGAATGGCATTTTTTAACATTCACTTCACCCAGTCAATGACAGGGCTACCTTACTCCTGTCAGCCACTCGACCTTTGGATTGAAACTACAATGAATCTGAACTCGAAGCTAAAGCAAGGGTGGATTCAGCTTCTACAGAATGAGAAGCAACTGTTCTCAACAATAAGAAATGCAAACAATGTTGCCAGGGTGAAGTCTACTGTGAAGCAGAACCTCAAGTGCCAGCGCCGCCATAGGAAGCATGTTGAATGCCAGCCAGCAAGGATGAAGAAGGATGAGCAGGCAGTTCAGGACCTGCTGGCATGCATGACGGATTTTGAAGCTGAGCCCTTTGACATCTCTTCACCTATACTGAGGTCGCTTCAGTCTGGCCTGGTGGCCTCACCAGAGTTAGTGCATGACCTAAAGACTGCACTTCCAGATGGCCAAGCTCAGGTTGAAACCTTCCTGCAAGAGCGAGTGTTCGCAAAGATCAAGCCTCTCACTGCAACCATCCACAGGAATAAGAGGTGAAATTTCACTAGAGAAATGGTCTGTACACCATCTGGTGCTCATATGAAGGTTGCTCATATGGAGAGATCGGGGCTGGCAGCCCTAGTGGACCTTGCAGAGGGATCAGGAATGATCCAACTTGAGTCAGCCCTTGAGAGGAGAGTGACTCAGGAGTGCCTTTCACTCTACAATGTAGATGGGTCAATGCGCAAGACTGTGAAGAGCAAGTTGTTAGAGCTCTTCAAGCTAGACCCAGTAAGTGAAAAACCGAGAGACCACGTTAGCCTTGTGGACATGGGGCTGATCTGGCGGCTTGCCACCCCCACACCTGAAGACCGTGAGTCTCGGAAGCGGGACGGTTCAGAGTACCACTGGGGTGACTACTTGGATAAAATCTGTACTATGATCTTCTCACGCCACGCCAACGCATATCTCATCATCCTTGTCAATGACATATATGACCTTCCTTTCAGCATCAAGGATGATGAGCACGATCGTCGTGCAGCAAAACATCCAAAAGGCCCAAATGTTTTTCCCAAGCCCGAAGACAGGTTCCCAGGTGCTGCTGAGTTCAACCAACTCATGGTTAATTCCGGAAATAAGGTCAGACTACAGAAACTTGTAAAGGAACAGCTGAAAAGACAAGTGGGTCAAGTGCATGGAGACATCATATACTGCGAGGGAGAAACATCAACCAACCTGAGCACTGGCGTGGCTAATGGGGACTATGTCTTCAGACATCCAGAAGCAGATACAATGCTGCTCTCTGCCTATGCAAAGGTGAGAGCCAGTAAGTACACTGGACCTGTTGTTCTAGACTGCGAGGACACAGATGTGTATGTCCAAGCAGCTTACGTCTCGCAGCAAGTCAGAGGTGATCTGCTGATTAAACGCAAGCATGTGTTAATTAACTGCCGTGCTATGCTCTCGGAAGAGGTTTCAGATATCATCATACCTCTCCATGTGATCACTGGCAGTGACCACACCTCAGGGTTCTATGGGCATGGGAAGAAGAAGGTGTTGGAGAAAGTGAAGATCAATTCTGAGGCAAGAGAGCTCCTGGGACGAATGGGCGAGAGTCTTGAATTAAAACATGACGTCAGAGCGGATATGAAGGCATTTGTCCTCTCCGTCATTTATGCTGAGAGTGCAGATGTGAGCTGCGGGCAGGCCAGAGTTTCCAAATGGCACAAACTGAAGAATAAGAGTACAATCCGTCTCCCACCTGACGATGACTCTTTGAATCTTCATATGGAAAGGTCAAACTACCTTACATATTGCCAGCTCCATTACAATCTACAAGAGCATCCTTCTCCCATTGGTCACGGCTGGGAACTAGTGAATGGAAAGTGTCGACCAGTGCGTCACACCCTGCCCCCCTTGCCCCAGCAGTTCACACCTCATGACTGCTCAGACGAAAGTAGCAGTGATGATGAGATGAGTCAGTGTGGAGACTCAACAGATTCAGATGGAGAGTCTTTTTAGTTAATTCAATAAATAAATTGTTAAAATTTTTTAATGTTATGTTAATAAAAACAACCCCAAGCTAAAGAATCTTCTCTGTCTCCCTGGTCTTCTCTGGTTCCACCCAAGACATCTGATAACCTATGTGTATGTTGTAATTTTACTATCCATAACTGAATTCAGTATGAGCAGACCTTTCATTTGAGCCTAATATTAAGGCTCTCTGACGATTTTGAAAAATTGACATTTAAAGAGCCAAAAGTGGCAGCCATCTTGAATTTGAAGGTCAAAAATAGGTCAAATCAATAAATCTACATCATTTGTGAATTTCTTGACCCAAATAGTCTCAGAAACCATGTATTATGCAGCACTGTGGGCAAAACCATAAAAAAGTAAATTTCCAGCTTGGCTGGCAGCAGCCATTTTGGATATAGGGCTCTACAAAAATTTCCCCACATTTTTGTGAGGGGCACCCCGGCTAATTTTTTTATTTAACCTTTATAGATGACAAATCCAGTGAGAAACAAACCTTTCCTCTCCACGGTCACGGAACTTCTATAGATGACCCAACTAATATGTTTATTTGCGAGTGTTTGGCTTGGTGCATTCGAATATATTTGCCCTGAAATTTAAATAGAGGTGTCAAGTGTCAAAATTGTAAGATATCTACCTTTATTTGTGTCTCAGAGTAAGACATCGCTCCCAAATAATAACGACCAACTGATAATTATTTCAGGTGGATATGTTATCTTCCACTTATGCTGTTTTCCATGGCTTTATTCACTTTAACCAAGTATCATCCCCATTGAATATTTCACTTGCACAACAATCTTTCTTTTGGAACAAAGATGACATTATCGCCCTTGCAGTTGTGGAGATATACTCTATTTACTTTGGGTATGTTCTTTCCTGAAAAAAAACTTTTCCCTGATATCGAAAATGGTATAACACTACTAGAAACGCGATTGTGATTATTCAGTTAGAGCTACAAGAAACGTGAAAGTTAAAAAAGACATATCTTTGCTACTACCTCTGACATTTAGTTAAGTACAATTGCATGAAATCATGCAGGTCTACATATAACTTGGCGATAGCTTTAATAGGTTGCAACGGTGGACTGAAATCACTTCATGGCACGATGTGACCGCTCGATAAATAAGTAAACAAAGGGAAGTTTGTTATTTTTTAAACACAACATGTGTGGAAGCTAACATTCAGCTTCAGTCTGAGCTTGGATGATTTTTCTGAGCCCCCCCAAAACCAGGCCGCATGCCTGGCAAAAAGAGGCCTGTTCAAGATTCTGATTATAATTTGGGCAAGTGAACATCACATTCGGGCAAGTCGAACCTGACCTGTACTTGCCCGATGGGCAAGTGCTTTTGAAACCTTAATGTCAACCCCTGACACAATTTACGGACGTACACTGTGGCCGCCTACATTGCTTTACCCAATCAATAATTTTTTCAATATTTGTAACATAATGATACTTAATTGAAATAAAATCTATCCCACACTATTTTGTATGAAGTTACAATATGGGGTATTTTTTCGTTCCTTGAATTTCAAGTTAATGCCGGGCGCTTCTGATAGGGTGGGCCGGCTGTAAATCATAGTGGCACTGGCCCACGTTGGGCCTTATGTGGCTACGTGCCTGGTATATATGTCCATTTATGCTTGATTTAGTTAAATCTATCCCACCAGAACCAGTAAACTGGTGGTAAATAGTGTTTTTTCTCTGGGTCTGCCTACACTCTTCTAAAACACTACCATGTGTTCCCCTGTCCCACTCTGGCCATGGTGTCTGCAGATGTGGTTTTTGTTATTGCCTCAGTTACGCCTTGCTCAGATGACACAACACACAATATTCAAACCAAAAATTATTGAAGCCATGATCGTAATTAAATATAGTTTGACGTTGAAATCAGGGAACCAGAATACCAGCAGCAATACAACTTGTAGATTGGTTTGCAACAGATGGCTCCCTCTCTAGGTCAAATACATGCTGCTCCATGCATAACCTCAGATTTGTCTGTTGAAATTTTCTAAAGGCCAGGAGGTTGGGTCTCCTTTTAAAGTGCTAAAGGCAGAACTAAAGCTGTGATAACAGGCAGTTCCGTCCCTCACCAGAATGATAAAGGAAACAACATGGTTATGTTTCACCATGACTGCTGTTCAGATTGGAACAGCTTTCCGCCATGGCTCTGTATAGGCCTGGGTCTGGCTCTGTATAGGCCTGGGTCTGTATAGGCATGGGTCTGGCTCTGTATAGGCCTTGGTCTGGCTCTGTGTAGGCCCGGGTCTGGCTCTGTGTAGGCATGGGTCTGGCTCTGTGTAGGCATGGGTCTGGCTCTGTATTAGAGCCCGACCGATATAGGATTTTTAAGGCCGATACGATACGAATATTTTGTGATTTAAAAATCTGATATGCCGATATATCGGCCGATATATATATGTAAAAAAAAAAATCCCGAAACGCGCAACAAAACAAACAGATTTCCCTAACATTGGTTATTTGTAGTTATCCTTTAAATCCTTTTCACTCTTAGCTAACACGTAACAACATCAAAACTGGACATGGTAGTCATAAATTAAGTCATGCTTATCGACTTTAGAGAATTGATGGGGATGTTCTTTTAATTGTTATTCAAGCAATGTATGTCTCGTGACAGTTGCCAACTTAACATGAACACACTTGCACACATGAACAACACCGATGATCTCCGTCGATCTCCGTCATTCACTCTGCCTAACTCTGGCTGAATCAGCGGGTTTGGGGCGTTAGAGCGCCCTCTGGTGGACTTTTTTTTTTTAAATATCTATTCATTTATCGGCCATTATAAATGCCGATACCGAATAATTTGAAAGATGCCTAATATCGGCCGATAATATGGATACAAGTCCATGTTCAGCATAGAACCGCTTACAGAGAGAATTGGACTTTATATCCATAAGCTCATCCTCAGCCTGGAGATGCTCGACATCTTCTTTTGCGAGAAATGGGTCCATCACCCATGCGTCTTTTGAGACATGTTCATTTACATCCGAGAAACGCGAGTGCATCTCCTCCTGAAGCTCCTCCATGTGGCGGGTGAACTGTCTGGCCAAAGCATCAGGTAACTTCCCCCCTGACTGTTGTTGTAGCAAGAGAAACTGTTGCAGGTCTCCCGTTGCCATTTTTTTCATTCTGTACTCTTTGCGCACAAACGCATCCACTGTCTCTTTGCACTCCATTACGTTGGCATCCGCGGACTGCATGCGTTTGCTTCATTGAACAGACTGAAAATATCCGCCAGATAAGTCTTAATGAGAAACTCATCTGTCATTTCTTCAGATAGCTTCTGGTTATGAACAGTTAAAAAATCCCTTATTTGGTTTTTAAGTTCCATGAAACGCACCAATACTCTGCCCCGGGACAGCCAGCGCACTTCAGTATGAAGGAGGAGTGTCTGGTGCGCCTCATCCTCGCACAGCTGCGCAAAGATCCGTTTGTTGAGCGGGCGCGCTTTAATAAAGTTGACTATTTTTACCACAGTCTTTAATGTTACATTCAGGTCTTCACAGAGGTGTTTGCCTGCCAGTGCGTGTCTGTGTATCATGCAGTGAAACACTAAGCAGTGGGGCGTCTTCTCCTTCAAACGGCTGTTGAAGCCCTTGTTTTTTCCCATCATTGCGGCAGCTCCATCTGTGCAGCATGCAACTAAATTCTCATAGGGAAGGTGCTTTATTGTGCTTTGTGAAGTACGCATCAACTACACTGAAAATGTCCTCTCCTCTTGTGGTGGCTGTGAGATTAACAGACATAAGAATGTCTTGTTTCAGCTCGGTTTCCTCAATGTATTGTACATATGCAATGAGAATTGCCTCGTCTGCCACAGGTAGTTTCATCCAGCTGGATAGAAAACGGGCCTGTCTTGATTTTTTCGATGAGTGTGTTCTCAACGTTTCCTGCCATTCTGTCGATTCTGTCTTTCACTGTGTTGTTGGACAGTGGTACAGTCTTAAATTTGTTAGCCACCTGCGGTCCACATAGTATTTCAGCCATTTTAATGCAAGCAGGTTTAATTGGGTGTTTCCCCAATGTTGTGTGGCTTTTTGGCTTGCGCAATAAGGAGAGAGCACTCCAAAGATGCAACCGTTGCCTGCTTCTGGTCGCTTCCTGCTTTGGCAAAACTGTCCATAATGTTTTGGGGCCTGTTTGTGACAACTAGTTCCCTTTTTCTGAGGAAAAACTCTTTTGGTTTACCCACCGTCTCGGGGTGTTTAGTTGTCTGGTGTCGCTTCAGCTTGCAGGGTTTCAAATTTTCATTCGCCAGTTTCTCACTGCAAAATATGCATTCTGCTCTAATTTTGTCCATTGCTTCTATGAAGCCAAACTCAATGTAACTTTCTTGGTACCCCCTCTTTTTCTTTTTTAGAGATTCAGCTTTCTCTCCTACCTGACGCTTCGCCATTTCTTCATCAACTCTTTGTTTATGTTGCTAGGTTACCACTGTGTTTCAGCGGGAGGGATGTTCAGTTTACACATGGCCTTATTCTCGCGATATATATTTTTAAACCTTTTTTAAAAATATATATATATTTAAACGTAGAATGTACAAGAAATCAAGTTCCTTTAGTTTTAAACTTTTCTATCGGGGCAGACGGACACAGTGTGCTCACCTGTGTGTGCGCGCATGTGTGTGTGTGTGTGTGTGCGCACGTGTCTGTGTGTGTGTGTGTGCATCGGGGCGGAACTCCGCTGTGCGCCGTGATACAGAGACCAGGAGAATTGTAAACGTGCGACTATGTAGAGACAGAAATGACATGCCATCCTGTAAATGAGATGAAAAAAAAAAAGAAAATACACTGAAATTCTGAATATTACACCCCTTAAAATCAAGAGGGCTTCGCGACCCCCCGTGGATCTTTGGCGCCCCCCTTGGGGGGTCGGGCCCCCCCGGTTTGGAATCAGCTCTTCTGGTGGGCCTCCCATGGTCTGTAACTTCATAACGTCTGATGTAGAGGAGTCGTGACGTGGTGTATTTGCACTGGATTAGGCCACTAGTCGGGCCGAAAGCAGCAGGAGGAGGAGGAGCGTTTTTCAGGAGAAGGAGGAGCGTTGTCCAGGTCCGGATCTATTCGAACAAAACTAGAGGTAGATGGGTTATCTTTCTCCCCACCCCTTCCCTTATCTTCCCTTACGTTCTAATCTATCTCTTCTCCTTCCATAACACATACTTCTTCTCATCTCTCTCATACGTTCGTTAATTCACCTTTCGCCATTTTGTCATAAAACATTAAAAAAATATCATAATGTAAAAAATCTGCATTTTCAATATTAGGCAACATACTTCTGTTGTCCCCATCACGTTGTCAGGTCGCGTAAGGCTGGTGAGAACCATACAACAATCATTTGGATGTGGAGCTTGTGTGCGTTGTGACGCTGAGCCTACCATTTTGCGTGTTTGTTGTGTTTGTGTTATGGTGCTCATACCTCCTCCTTGGACCTGGCCTGCTCCTGCGTCCCGTCAATGCGAATGCCCCCTTCCACCTCTGCCTCTTGGACATTCTGCTATGTCCTTAATGTCACTGGGTCTCCATGCACGGAAAACGTATGCCGGACTGCCATAACCCCGGTTGCACTGTTAGCGGATGCTTCCTCCTTGTTGTGAGGTCTGCATAGAGGTTGAATGATGGAGCGCTGGCCTGGGCGTTGTCGCCATACGGTGGAGGTGAAGGGGGATTCGCAGCGGTCCGCCGGTGCAGTCCAGGTCCGGGTCTACATCTCGGGTGAAATTGTGATTAAAAATCCCTACACTCTCTACGCTCTCTGTCCCTGGACAGAGAGCACACAAACATAATTTAAAACTTTTCTTTTCCTTCTCTGACTCCAACAACCGTTTTAAGCTAAAACTCCCCATCTCAAGAAAGCCCAGTTTATACCAATATTTTAAACTCTCCAGAGCCGCTTCACCATGTTTCTCCTGTTGTATTATCTATTTTTAGATCCATACACACTATTAGTTACTATTATCTAATATCACTGTAACCTCCTTGTTACTACACATATATACATATTTATTAATGAATGCCTATTATTATTATTTATATATATATATGACACCAACAGCGCTCAACGGGTTTCCCTTTACCCATACCCCAACAGACCCTAGCTGCCCTTTCTGTTACATATCTAACCATACATATATTGACGGAACCGGAATTGCTTTACCGTATGCAGTGGCGCAAAAAGTGGGTATGCACTATATGCGGCGCATAGGGGCGCCGCACCAGAGGGTGCGCCAAAGCGATGGAATATCGCGATGTCACTGATAAGGCGCCCCCCCCGCTCCTTCGCCTCCCCCCCCCCTCCTCCCCACACGGCTCTCCAGTGGGCACCGTGTGGGGAAGAAAAAGATAGGAACTTGTTTGTGGTTATTTTGTTTTACTTCAATCTCTATGCAAGTCTTTGTTTTATGTCAATATAACCAGTAAAAACAGAGTTATAAAGTTGATACTTTATAACTCTGTTAATAATCCAAAAGTTAATAAATTAATAATCCCAAAAAATAAATAAAGATTATTATCGTATCTGAATCGAGACTGAATCGTTCTACACAGTATTGCGATGCATCAAAGAATCGATTATTTTTCCCACCCCTATTGGTTACTGTACTCAAACAGTTCTAACAGAGTCTATTGTTTTGCTTGTAAGCTTTTTGGTGAAGCTAGAGTTGCTGACACGCGCCTTGTGGTGGGGTATAATAACTGGCAGTGTCTTTCAAAGATACTGAAGCACCATGAAACAAGTGGTTACCACATAAATGCTTATCTGATGTGGAAAGAATTGGCATCCCGCTTATGCCTAGGTAAAATAGCGAATTGCAGAGAGCCTGTTGACTAGAGTGATCGACTGCATACTCTTCCTTGCAGAAAGAAACCTGCCACTGAGGGGGACAAAATGCACAGTTAGGACATCCTAGAAATGGAAATGTTCTGGGTATCCTTGATCTCTTATAGCACGGTATGATGTTACACTGGCAGAGCATCTTCGAAAGGCTGCCTCTAAAAAAACACCGGATATCTGTCCTGGTGCACTCAAAATGAATTTTTTAATTCGATATCAGAGTGTGATTTAGGTCAAATTTGTGCCCAGATCAAAGCGGGGGGGGGGGGCGCCTGCTATGTGTCTGCATACCCCCCAGAAAGTAGGCAGTTGCGCCACTGACCGTATGTTCCTATAACCGAGTTTCTTTGAACGAGGCCTATCGTTCAGATATAAGTTTGTGTTACTAAAACATCTTCAGACCGTTCCTGCAACAGATTTTATGTTGAAGCTTTAAACAAGTATTGTGATCTCACTTGCTCGAATTCCTTTTTCCTTTGGATACCGTACTGAAGAACCCCTACTTCATCCCCCACAGGCACCCTTTCCTTGACCCCATTAGTCTGGTTACAGGCAACTGGAGGCGAGGTAGAGCTTTGAGACTGAGACTGAAACCTCAGACCTGACTTGGCAAACACCTGGCGATTTTTCGCGGGATCTTCAGGTTAGGTAACCCCCAAATTGTCGTGGCAATTTCTCTATCAGAGTTTGCGTCTAAGACAGATGAGATATTTAGATGCAAAAAGCACACAATACTTGTAGACATATTGGTGGTCATATATATTTGTAATAACAGTACGAACAAAGATGCATCACAACATGCATCAACAAACAACATAACAGGCATACACTACAATAATCTGAGGCCTCAGATGGGAGTTCGCCCTGCGTCTTACTTCATACTCTAAAGGTACACTCGGGGAAGTCTTATTCACTTGGGTTGGGTTCTGGAGGGGGTCTGTCCCCCAATAAACCGAAAGCCTTTGTTTACCAGATGGTAATCTTTACAATTGAAGCTCCCCAGGATGCCATTCAAGGGGGTGGCGGCCGTGCCATGTAACCCTTTGCTTCCTCAACGCTAGCCAGGGGGTCGAGGAACAGAATCACATCAAACACATCAAAGAATTGCATGGAAACAGATTACATCACAAAGGAGAAAAGGAAGAGGCAGGCAATAAAATGCATCACACGAAACTCAAAGGTTCACACTTTAAATGACCCACAAGGAGTGTAGAAGGCAGGCAATATATATGCATCACACAAAATAGTAACAATACTTAAGTTCATAGATAGACGAAAACGTACCAACATGTAGATTTTCCATCACACTCTGTATAGGCATGGCTCTGTATAGGCCTTGGTCTTGATCTGTATAGGCCTTGGTCTGATTCTGTATAGGCTTGGTCACATCCCCTCAGTTCACTGCAGCTGTACTTGTCTGGAGAAACAGACCTATGGGTCACCATCAACCTGCAATTTACCAAGGAGGTAAATTACCAACAAATTCTTGTTTTCATAAACAATCTGGCAGGAGGCCAAAGACCTAATGTGGGATTATATAAAGGCGCATAGCGTATGGCTGTGTGCGTACATGTGTGTCAGTGTGCAGCATACCTAGGTAATAATAATAATAATAAATTAAATGTATTGGGGTGATCGGGCCTACAACTGAGAAATTCTTGTTCGTGTGACCTAAAATCGAAATTCGTGTGACCTAAAATCCAACGGCCACTAGAGGGTTCCCGCGGCCCAAATTACTACCAGGGCCCACATGAGTTGCCCGGCCCACCGGGAAACCTCACGATCTTCCCGAAGGACACTCAGCACTTCCCTGACAGGAAGAGAGTTTAAACGTTTACTTTTTACACTGCCTTTTTCCAAGCATGGTCCGCGCGTTTACACTGACGTACCCAAATTTACTCTTTCATTCTGATGTAATTGTGATCAGACGGCTTTGCGTTTCCAGGGGCGGGAATTGGGTCGAGGTTTAGCTGCATTGTCTCTCAACAGAGTCAACGCAGTGATATCACCATGAATAGTTCTACCGGGAGAGACGGTGTAATCCGCGAGTTGCTGACCCTCATAGGAGAGAAGGTGATGCAGTCGCATAACGAAAACGGGGAAAGATGGTGTGATCTATGAGAAAGCAAACTAAAGAATATGTTGGTGTTTTTGCACGTGTAAATAGGTTAACGCTTTATATTATGGACCTTGTAATAAGCCTTTGTTAAATTGTAATAAGACCCTTATTATATGCTTATTAACATTAATTTGTGTTAATAAGACTATCAATAAGTGTTAATAATAACATAATTGTGCCATCCTTGGTATGTCTGCTAATACCCTGATGGCCAGCTAAACTCTTTCCCAAAACCCCAAGACTCTGCAAACGTATTTCTCACTTCCACAGGTTTAATGGACGCACATGGGAAAAGGTGAAACTGCAACACAAAAATAAAAAGCCAGAGAAATCAGAAATCTCATCTCAAACTAATCAACAAGAATATTTACTTGTGAAAACATTCTGTTTGGTCATTTCAACACTATGAGCGTCGTCAAATGACCCACGTGTGAACTATTCGTATAGCCGTAGCACATTTGAACTGCCTTGCAATGAAAACTATACAAAAAAACAATGCAATGAAAACTATACAAACTTGTCAAAATACTGATTAGTACCTTAAAATGAAATCAAAATACATACCAACGATGCTATGTAAAGCACAAGATTTTGACAGATTGTTCTGGATTTTACAGATTTGAACGGAACACTGAACCAGCTAGACGCAACTGAGGGTTTACTTCCTGGAGTCACGCAATAGGCCGATTGGACCCGCAGGTCTTAAAGGGAACGCGTCCTGAATAGAAACGTATAGGAAATGCATGTATATTTTACCTGTAACATTGAACTTCTACTCGTAACAAAACACTCCCCGCCTGACGTGGATACACGTCACCCCACAGTCAATGCACAGCCCATCCCATTTCTTTTTTTTTTTCTGTAAAACAGTCCATTTACTAAACAGTCCATTTACTGTTCCTCTGGAGGTAAAATGAGAACTATTTCATTGACTGGCCTGAGAAAGAGGCTAGTGGTTTGATGATCTTCACCTCAACCTTTCGCACTTTGCCATCTTTGCTAGGGAAGGCCTGTGTAATCAGGCCAAGAGGCCATTCATTCCTAGGTGCTTGACTGTTCTTAAGGAGGAAAACACTTCCAGGCTGAATGTTTGGCAGAGTGGACAGCCACTTCTTGCGGGCCTGCAGTGTTGGGAGAAATTGCTTCCTCCAGCAGTCCCAGAAGGTGTTGGACAGGTGCTGAAGCTGTTGCCACTGGGACTTGTAGAGGTCAGCAACTCCAAACTCACCCGCAGGAGCAGGAACGATGTTCGTCTTTTGTGTGAGAAGAGCAGCTGGCGTGAGTAGGAACGAGTCATCAGGGTCCATACTCACTGGAACAAGTGGCCTGGCGTTGATGATCGCTGCGACTTTCGCCATGAAAGTCACCAGCACTTCGTGGGTGAGCTTGTCTTTCAGCTGGAGGAACATAGCGTCCAGAATTCTCCTCGCCAGCCCTATCATTCTCTCCCATGATCCACCACAATGGGATGCATCTGGGGGATTAAAGGACCAGGTGCAGCCCTTGTCTGAGAGGTAAGTCTTGACTGCAGTGCTGTTAATGTTTGAGGCTATCTTCAGTTCTTTAGGCGCCAATGAAGTTCGTGCCACGGTCAGAGCGAATGTGTTTGACCGGCCCGCGTACTGTAAGGAAGCGCCGTAGCGCGTTGATGAAGCTCGAGGTGTCGAGGGATTCAATGACTTCAATGTGCACAGCTCTTATGCTCATGCACGTAAAGATCACTGCCCACCTTTTACTTTGAGCAAAGCCGCCTCTGGTTTTACGTGAGACGTTCCATGTGCCGAACACATCGAGACACACGCTGGAGAATGGAGGATCCGTTGACAGACGATCGGCTGGCAGGTTAATCATTTTCTGGATGCTTAGAGGGGGGGCTAACTCCACATGACCGCTCCGAAACATGTTGTCCATGAAGGTGAGAAAGTGGTCTCTCATCTCAGGATGAGGGGACGAGGCCGGAGCTGATGGACGTTATTAAGGGTGAGAGAGATGTTAGGCAGCCTTTAACTAAAACAGTTGGAATAGGGTTCAGCTGGAAGGTAGATGGTTCGGACATCTGGATGAGGTCAGAGATTTCCACAGCAGAGGGAATTGCGAAGCTTGAAAGTAAACAAGAGACAGGCTGAGAAAGTGGGAAAAGACGGAATGTAGGTTGTGTTAGGGGTCAGTTGCTTGTGGATCTTTTCTATTTTGGTGGTGAATAATGACATTAAAGAGTTACGATAATCAGTTGAGTACAGATGAGGAGCAATGGAGTCTGATGGTCATAGTATGTTGTTGACAGTGGAGAACAGGGCCCTCGTATTTCCTTCACCTGAACTGATTAAGCTTGCGTAGTAATTGGATTTGTCAGTAGAATGAGTGTCCTTGTAGTGAAGAATGTGGTTGTGATATATTTCTTTATGTATGACAAGTCCAGTTTTCTAGCAGAGGCATTTCAGATTATGGCCATTTCCTTGAGTTGGCGCAGTTCAGGGGTATAACATGCGGCAGAATGGGTGAAGGAAACAGAGCGGGATTTAAGGGGAGCCAGGGTGTTTAAAAGACTATTGTTGTAATGTGAAACCAGATCATCGGTGGAGGACAAACTGTCAGTGCTGGGGAGGGAGTTGATACCAGTAGAGCAGGGGTCTCAAACTCAATTTACCTGGGGGCCGCCGGAGGTACAGCCTGGGTTAGGCTGGGCCAAATCAATTATTCCACAGAAAAAAGGAGCACAAATTACCCAATCTAAGATAATGATCGGGCTATCACTAGATCACGTTGGTTATGTAATCGCTGACAACAGGGGACATTTCATGGTGGTTGGTGGTTACCGGTAGCCTGGCACCGCCCACCTACCTACTTCCGCTCAATTTTCATTTCACTTCAGTACTAGGTCTGGGTCTGCTTAATATGAATACGTTCCATGGAAACCAGATTTCTGGTTTCGAACAGAGGGAGGGAGAGAGGGACAGAGGGAGAACAGAGGGAGTGGCTGAGAACGATGACGTCTAGATCGCGCGCCAGTTTCAGTTGTCGGGAGAAGACAATGGAGAAGGATACGAGAGAAGCTATTTGGTCTGTTGTGGGATCGCTGCCGAAAATCGATCAATTAAAGCCGGAGCAAGAACAAGCTTTGCTGAGTTTTGTTGGTGGCCATGATGTTGTGGCTCTTCTCCCCACCGGGTTCGGGAAAAGTTAGATTTTCCAGCTGGCTCCGTTCGTGGTGAAGGAGTTAACTAAGGCGAACGCTAGCAATGCTAACCCGATAGTTGTTGTCGTCTCCCCTCTTGTTGCACTTATGGAGGAGCAAGTGAAGGAGATTTTAATTTTCATCAGTGATGTTTTTGGAGATATTGATGGGGATCTGCAATATGATTCAGAGAAGTATTGGACTGACCCAGATCTCTATTACAGTAACTACTTTGACAATGTTGATGATGATGTTGAAGATGCACTCATGAGCCGTGTCATTAGCTCTGAGTCTGAACAGTAAATTTGGTGATGCTTGTGATCAGAACATTTAAACCCTCTGTGTACTTCTGCAGAATCATGGTTGGCGTCAGTTGTACATATTTTGTAAATGTGTTTGTAATTCGTGCAATTTGACAAAAACTGCACATGCACCTGCTTAATAAAAGTTGACCACAAACATTACCTCTGTCCTTACTATCGAATATTAATTTAGAATGTACAACTGTGCCTTGAACTCTTAAATCAGATAAACAAAACCTGCAGCTATCGTTCAGAGACATCTTCACGCTTCATCTTGTTTTGTTTGTGTACAGTCTGCGTGTGCGCGCAACGTGGTTCCCGGCCGGTCCCGTCGCATGACATACGTCACGACCAAACGCTATGCGATTGGTTATGGCAGATCCAGAGTGGCACTGGGCGGATCAAATCATTTTAAAAATTCTACAGACACCCGCCTCCAAGTGAGTGAACGTTTGTCAATTGAGCAGTTCCAGACCTTCTGTACAAATGAAATGAAGTACGATGGTCTGGTAGGACCAGGCTAGGTAACCGGGACATTTTAGCGTCCTTTGGCTTTTGTCGGGTCTCAGGACACGCAACTCAAAATTGGGTCTGTCCCGGCAAAACCGGGATATCTGGTCACCCTATCACAAGTGACAAAAAAGCGTGGCAAGCCACTTATCAAAAATGTGCGTTTGACAACAACGCGCGGGCCGCACTAACACTAAACTTTGATATCAAGTAGGGGGCCACAAAATATCATCACGTGGGCCTCAATTGGCCCGTGGGCCTCAATTGGCCCCCGGAACGCGAGTTTGAGACCCCTGCAGTAGAGAGTGTATTTAAATTAATGTCCTTAATGTTGCGAAATTAAATAACGCGTGGTAGGTTTGTAATGGAAAGTGTAAGTGTAAGTAAAATATATTAACATGTGATCGGAAATCGGGAGTTCAGCTGCAGTCCAGAGGAGTGACACCAGAACAACAGACCAAGTCCCGAACATGTCCTTTGGAATGAGTCGGGAAATGAATATGTTGCTGCAGACCAAAGCTATCCAGGCAGGATGTGAATTCCCTTGTGAGGGCATTACAGATTTTATCGATGTGTACGTTAAAGTCCCCCAATAATATTATGTTGTGAAAGAGTGAGGAAAGACGGGTAATAGAAGCAGCAAATTCATTATAAAATCAGTATTATGCTTCGGTGGATGATAGACAGTGGCAACTATAATAGAGGTAGGGCCATTCAGTTGCATGGCAATGGATTCAAATGAGGGATGAACAGGTACAGAGACGGGCGAGACTTTACAGTTCTCAAAAAAGATTATCGCGAGACCACCTCCTCGCCCAGAGACTGCCCGGGCAGCAAGGTTGGGTTGTGGGCTGGGGTTATGTCCTGACTCGCCTGCTGGGCGGGTCCAGTGAGGAAGGGGGCCAAAATGTGGGCCAACTGGTCCTCCGGCCATTTTTCTCTCCGGACTGACCTCTCGAAAATTTCGAGGTATGCTTCCACATTGTCCTAATTTGGTGAGGCGGCTGGTGGGCTCCGAGATCAGAGAGGCGGCCGTTTTTCCTCGGCAGTGTCTCTCAGGGCGGCGGCTGTGGTGGTCCGTCCGTGTGGTCTGTCGGCCTCCTCTGGAATGTGTCTCTGGAGCAATGGTCCATCCAGGGAGCGAATTCTGGTCCGGTTCGTGATCCTATACTGGACCCACACATTCTCATTAGTCAGCGTATCCGCCTCTCTTTTAAACCCCTCACCTGCCTCTGATTGCCTTCATCCTTCGCAGGTGTTTCCCATTTGCGTTGAGTGGGTCTGCACTAATGCGGTCCCTGGCGCCCTCTGGGGGAAATAGGTGGTAGACCGCCTGTATTTCCTGCCCCCTGGGCTTCCAGGGCCGGGTTGCCACAATCTGTAGTCCCTGGCAGGTTGATGTTAGAACATACAAAAGCATAAAAGCAGCACAACATATAGTTAGACAAATGATTGACATTGACTTTACATGGACAAGGATACAAACTAAGATGACAAAGAAGTAATGTAACATGCCAGAATAAAAAGGATTAAAAGCGAAGAGAACAAACAAAAACATAAAATAGTTTAACATGGAACTCTTAAGCAGTTAGTAAGCTCAAAATCACAGACAAGAAGGAGGTTAGTATATCAGAACCACAATCAAGGTACCACATTCCCTATGGTTACATGTTTGTTTGTCCAGTAGCCATTGCTTTATGGATTTAGGGAAATAGTTTATATTTAAATTGAATTGGTACACACACGGTGGCGGAGTGGTAATCGGGAGAGTCGGGAGAATTCCCATTGGGCCGTTAACGTTTCGGGCATGTCGGGCTGATTACTGTGGGATAACAATATTGCGTTTATAAAAGTTCCTTGCAGCGCCGTCCGGCAGCCTGAGCTGTGCGCCTGCAACCTCTCACTCACTCAATGGCGCAACACTCACAAACTGTCAACGGTGACCTTGGGTGTCTTGAAAGGCGCCTCTAAATTAAATGTATTATTATTATTATTATTATCGCAACCAAGTCGATTTTGTCTAGAGGGGAGTAACTGATATGCCCCTCCCGAAGTCTTACAGCCTAGGTTGGCCTTGAACTGCGATTGGTCAGAAAGATGTAACAGCTAATGACAACATTGGACTCTCGTGCAGGCTCGAACAGAGTGACACATAAAACAAACATGCTTTTAAGGAGTTCTTCACCCGCTACGTATCCTTGCTTGCCCCAACAAGTTTGTGCAGCGTGCCTGTTGTTTTGTTTCCGGTTAACGCCGTTGAAATTGGTTTGCGTTAATGCCGTTAATACCGCGTTAAACTGACAGCACTAGTAATAAGCATTTGATTTCTTATCCAGTGTTTTCAAAGCCTGCTTATAAAGTCCTTCCACTGATTGCAAAGTGGTTCTAGATGTCTGCGTTCAGCTGGTGAGGCAGTAATTCATATGGGAGAGGATCATGGCATGCATGTTCAATTGAGATGCTTCAGTTGTTAAATAATTCCTTTTGTATCTAAAATTGTTTAAATTGAATTTGATTCTGTTCACAACCTTTTTCACAGTTTTAAAAGTGAGTTTTGAGTCAATTACGATACCAAGACTTTCTATTTTTGTGTTATTTTCCCATTCAATAATGTTGAAATCTGTCTTGATGTTGTGAAGGGAAAAATCGATAATTCCCCTCAAATGCATAACAAAAGTAACAAGTCTGTTTTGAAAATGAAAGGAAGACAGAAACCTGAACAATTTACTTAAGTACACTAACAAAATCTTTGTTCATGGTCACTTCCCACCTCTGAAAGTCAGATTGCATCTATATTACAGAATAGCCCTTATAAATCATTTGTAAATTAAATGAAACTAATCTTGTAAATGAACATGCTGCATTTATGTGGGTAGTTCATTGCATTAGCCGAAGTATGTGATTTACATTGTACTGCTTTGTCCCCCCCCCCCCCTCCCTTACTTTAAGTCCATACATTGCGATACCTTTACTGATTTTGGCTTCTTTTTGACTATTTATGCCATAATGACACAGTAGTAAAATTCAGTGTTTAAGCATTAGTCAGCAGTGGCAGCTTCCACTTAATTGATTTTGTGTGTGTCTATCTTATGAAAAAAACACGCAAGAACTTAAAGATTAATCAATTGCATCACTGTATTATTGACACCTACATCCAGCAAATTCACACAATTCAATACAAATGCACAATTCAATAAACATATTGTCGGGCATCACCAGCTCAAACTATCAACATCTAAACAAAAGCAGGTAAATACAAAAGAAGTATAAAAGCATTTCACATAAAAGCACCAAACACCTGTTTGCGTCTTGGTGTAAAAGAAATGAACTGTGCACAAATTGACTTCTTAGTTAAGAGGTCCAATTTGTCCTGATGGATGTTGCACTGCAACATGGTTCAGCCTCTGCTGTGACATATTTGTGCGTAACCAAGTTTTTAATCGTCGAAGAGCACTAAAGCTCCCCTCTGCCTCAGAGGACGAGACTGGTACCACAAGGAGTAATCTCATCAGAGTTTCGACTTCGGTAAATAATCCTCGCACCTCTGCTGGCAACTCTCTGATAATGTGTGTAGCCTCTCCACAGGAACGGTACATGTAATTGTGTTTGAACATCGGTAGCTGGATTTCCAGCAGCTGGGCATTAATTTCTGGGTAGTCATGAACCACCGGATCAATATTTCCAGAAAGCAAGGTGTTCTCCAGCTTTTGGAGGTTAAAGGCTCGATTCCACCGGACGCGTTACGGCAACGTTACGGCAGCGGCACGTCTTGGCCGCGGTCACCGCAGCAGATAGGTTCCACTCTAATCAATGAGACCATTTCCACAGGGCGCGGCTGCGGAACGTCTCAGCAACGTCCCAGGAGCGGCTCGCCGTGCCGCAGCGCTATCATTCCGTAGCATTTCTATTTTTGCCGCAAGCCGTTGCTGAACCGCGTCAATTTCAACAGAGCAGATCGATCAGGGCAGGAAGTGAAAAAGTAAAAGCCATAGAGCATTCCGGTCAATTTTCAAATTAAAACACAATAAATAAAACACCAACATTATTACGTCATGACCGGTGGCACCAGGTCAGCAGTCAATCAATCAAAGGGTCTCAAATCATCCTTTTTATAAGAACAATGTCAGAAAGGACAAAGCCTGGCATTTAATTGCAGTAGTTTTGGGAGTGGAAGGTGAGTACATTAGGTTTAGGATTATCGCGGGATCTCGTGATCTCGCGGGAATACGGCTGGCTCGCAAGGCAGCGTTGCGCTGCCGTAACGCGCCCGGTGGAAATGCAAGCAGGGCAAAGTCGCGGCCAAGACGTGCCGCAGCCGTAACGTTGCCGTAACGCGTCCGGTGGAATCCCCGGGTAAGAAGACCACCCTGCTGGAAACGTTCAGTGAACTGTGTGTGAATGGTGTCAAGTACCTTATAAAACTCAACTCTGTAATATTCTATAGGAGTTTTAGGACTGAATCCACTTGATTCTCCATAGCACTTGGGTGGTTGTCGAACTCTTGGCATTGTTATGGGTTCTAAGTCTACAGAATTCACAACTGTAGATGCCCTCTCAAAAAGGTGTTGGAAGGCCTCATCACTCCTCTTGCCATTGAGAGTAGACTGAACCTTACAAACAGCAGCCCGCATACCAGAAACAGTCTCTGTCCTTCTCTGAAGAGACCTGTTGAGACACTCTAGCTCTCCAATAACTGCTTGTGCCATCACAAGACCAACTACAGTGCTGCCTCTCATAAACTGCTGAAATAGACCATTTGCAGTGGTTGCAGTGGGAGAGTTAGTCCCTGCCATTTCCTCTAAGGCAGTGAGGATTGAGTCATACTGTGTTAAAACAGAATGGATGGCACCGTGTCTGACGGTCCACCTAGTTGCACAAAGTGGTTTCAGGGCACTTGAGGTTCCGTGGTCAGATATCGCTATCGTATGAAACATATGTTTGAATTTGCCAGACTGTCCACACAAAACTCCTAATTGATTAACCCAGTCAAGGGCATCTCGCACAACTATAGAAGCTGTGCATGCCTTCTGTGCTATCAAATTAACACAGTGTGCACCACAGTGCACATACAAAGCAAGTGGTTGTTTCTTCCTATTGTGAGCCTGTGTTCCAGAATATTTGCCAGACATATTTGCTGCGCCATCATATGTCTGCCCACGCAGAGCTGACAATGGCAAATTTAGTCTGCAGATAACATCTAATACTACATTTGCAAGAGATTCTCCTGTGGTCTCATGCACTGAATACATCCCAATGAATTCCTCATGAGGATTTAAGTCATGATCCACATAACGAAGACATACAGATTCTTGTTCTTGACCTGATATGTCTTGTGTCCCATCAACAATCAAGGCAAACTGTGTGACTGGGAGGCATCTAATAGTGTCAGCTATTCCTCTTATAATGTCTTTGCTCATTATGCCTAGTACCTCGTTTTGAATGAGAGGACTTGTGTAATCCTGCTTGCGTGTCTCTAACCACTTCTGAAAAGCAGGGTCATCCTCTGCCTTTTCTTTCAGATGTTGGGATAGATTACCCTTCTCTTCCACATGACCTCGTAGCGGTAAACCTTGCCTAGCTAAGTATTTGATTGAGCCTACAATCTTCATCAATCCATACCTTGCTTCCTCCTGTTGTCTGGCAACAGCTGAAGAAAGCTGTGAAGCTATAGTGTTACCCTTTTGTGCATAGATGTTCACGGCATGGATATGCAACTGACTTTTTGCATGTTGTGAGAACTTCTGGATAGCTTTTTTCCAATTTCTAAAGCCTACACTCACAAAGGCAGGGTCACACTTGCTTGCATATGTTGGCTGATTCAAAAAAACCTTGGCACAGTGAAAACATATGACTCCTTGTAAAGTGGCACTGTAATGTAACCAAGGAAAAGTTTTGAACCATTTCTCTTGAAAAGACAACACACAGTTATCTCGCTTCTGCACTACTATAAGTTTAGGGTCAGGTTGTGCAGGCTTTGTGCAGGTGAGGATGTCTGAAACATCAAATCCCTGGGGCTCAATATCCTGTAACATATGACATGAAAACTTGTCACTCTCTGAAATAACAATCCTATTAAATGAATGTATTTATCAATAATGCTCTTCACAGCTAAATTATGTTCCCTTGTGTTCTCACCTGCTCATTTGCCTGACTGCTGCCCTCATCATGTGACCCTCTGTGAGGAAACCACAGCAACCAAATTACTTACTTTACACAAGATCTCTCATTCAAAACTAAATACTAGGCACAATGAGCAATGTCAAGATAAGTCAGCACTTTTTGAAAGGGCATCTACAGTTTTATTTACACTTAAAACCCATAACTGGGATTCTGGGATTCCTCAGAATTAAGAGTATGTTACAAATTAAATGAATTATTATTAATATTATTATAACAATGCCTAGAGTTTGACAACCCCCCAAGTGCTATAGTAGAGAATCAAGTGGTTTCAGTCCTTAAACTCTTATGGAATACTACTAGTCAGGGAGCCAAGGTCTCAAAAATGGGTTGAACCTGACATGGTCTGCCATACTTTTTATTTGTGTTTTTTCTGTAAACTTTGACCCTAAGAACAAATAATTGGAGGGTCTGCTCTGCCGGAAATGTCGCGAAAAAAAAAAGTGGTCATTTTAGTGTATGCACCCTATATTTTTTAACAGAATAATGGGTAAAACGTTTTTTTCCCTCAACTCCTCAGTGGATTGGGTAGGCTGTCAATAAATACATTCCAGATACACAGAACACATGTGCTGACAACATCCACTGAAAAAAACCCTCTTAAAACACATTTCTACATGATTTTGCATCAATTTAATGCAAAAGAAATAGGCGTTTTCTCACTTTCTTCCAATATTTTCATCTTTAATTCATTGGCAATCAATTATTCCCCCAAGTTATGACATCAGTCAATATGCCTTTCTCTTCACCAAACAGTATACTCATTCCACAGAAAAAAACTATAAAAATCCAACCAAAATTAATGGATCTGTGATGATTTCACTACTAGTTGGCGATCAACAGGCTTTGAACCTCAATAGAATTTTAGGCTACTCTCAAAATTCCGAAAGAAATATTGAATATTTACACTGGATATTTATCATGGTTGGTAATGTCCACATTATTAAACATCATCAACATAACCCTGAACCCAAAGGAAATGTGTCACACAAGAAATATAATGACTTTCATTACTTTATTGCCTCAGATGACAACTATTACAACTTTAACGGAACAAAATAATTTAGCATAACTTAATTAACTAGGTGCAGGTCCCTGTGAGGTGGGTTAATCAGGAGGGTGGCACACTGCAGATACTGCTCTGGGGACAGACCTTAACCCTCACCACCTGAGGAGACAGCAAACAAGACCGGCAGGCTGGGTTATACAGCAGCGCAGAAAAAACTGAACCCCCCCCCCATCTATCTCTCTCTCACACACACACACACACACGCACGCACGCGACCTTCTGACATGTCCCTGTCTTCAAGAGCAAGTTCAATCCTTGAACATCTGTTGTGGTCCCCGTGCAGACATGCAATGCCACACTTCACATTGGCTCTTGCATAGGAGCATCCTCGGGCACACATGCTTTTCTTGCTGCGGCAGTATTTGCTGTGTTTGAGTTCAGAAGGTTTTGCCTCTTTCAGCATCATGGTTGCCACCAATTTGCCATTGACAAGTTGACTCCCAAAATCAGTGGCAGCTGGGTAGGTTGGCTGAACCATGTGTGCCCGCTTACACACAGCCAACTGATGCAGGGCTCGGCGAAGGTGTTATAGGAAGGCATCTTCAGTTGGTGGGTTAGGGTTAGGCAACGTGGTGGAAGGCAACGCATGTCTCCTTTGAGGCTCACAAAGAGATGGGCTCGCAGTGCATCTAGATTACCACCAACGTCACTCCTGTCATAGAGTGACACCATGTATCACCGTGCTGCTGTTATAACCTCTTCCTGAACATCCAGGCTTTCCTCAGGGTCACCATACCTGCACAGCGGCAGAAGGTCTGTCAGGTTTTTAATAGCAGTTGTGTAGGCCTGTCTTTTTTCTCTTCTGTACAGATAGCTCACTGTGTCACATCCGGTAAGTATGTAGGTGCTGAGGAGAAGGGATGTAAGATCTGAAGCTGCAACATCATACTTCCCCACCAGAGCTTCTGTGATGGTATGAATAGGTAGGAAGATATCCATCGTCTTCACCCTCATTTCCTGCAGCCCATCCATTTGTGTGATGTAGTACATGCACATCATGATCACATCTGTCTGTCGCAACCACTACAGCCCGTTTGTGGTGCAGAAATTGTACTGAGTATGCAATGTGAGCAAACATCCTGGTATCTGCCTCCTCATTTTTCTCACAGGAAAGTTCTGGAAGCTCAACCTGACAATCCGCTGACAAGAGGACGGTGCGACCAGGATCACAAATGATTCCACCAAGAATTTGTGTGCATCCTGCAGGAAGTGAGTTGTTCTAAGTTGCCCATGCTTCCCCCATGTGGTTCAACAGATTAGCTTTATTCAGTGGATTGTGAATGAAGCCTTTCCATTCAGGTATAGGGAGAGTATCATGTTGCTTGTACTCCTTCATTTTGTTGGGGCAGGTCTTCATCCTCTTCTCTTGTTCCTCACCTTTCAGACTTTTAGCAGGGGAGACATATCGATCACCAACAAAGTGGATGCAGTCACACTTGTCTGGGAGGATTCCAAGGAGCTGCCTCAGGTACTTTCCTTGCATTTCATGGAAGGTGCTGCTCCCAAGATGTTGGTAACGTTGAATGAACACCTTGGCATCTACTACCATTAAAACAGGCTTGTCAGACGGCGGTAGTTTGTCCACTTCCCCCCATGAGCTGCCAAGGGATGTCTTTATTGCAGCCAGGTAGTCTGCCTTGTTTCCTTTACGCATTGCATAACTTTGGTCAAGGGACGGATCTGGCTCAAACAGGGAGGCTGGGCAACTTGTCCATTCGTGGCTAAACACTTCCACCTTCCTGTCCTCCTCATAGACCTTTGTGGCTTTGAATGCCATGGACATTGACTTCTTTGGCTTTGCTGCGAAGGTTGAAAGTTTAATTTGGGCTACTTTCTCACTGTCTGTTCGTCTTGCTGCAGCCAGTGCCTCCAGTCCTTTTTCACGAGCGCAGATCAAGTCAGCAGATGGGGCTTTGTGGCCTGTTGAAATGTTGATCAGCTCCTGTTCTTCACATGTGAAAGGATTGATCATCTGGTTGCTGATGACATACATAGCCATAGCTTTGTGGTAGGTGAGGAACGTGCTTCATCAAACTCAGCCATCAAACATGACAGCTTTTTCAGCTGTTCAGTTGCATCAGCACACGCAGAAGTAGCCTTCTCTACATCCTCTTCTGACAGGGCATCTAGGAGTAGTTGGACATTGTTGCTTAGCACACACATGTACTCCAGGTCCTTCTCTTCATCGACCAACCATCTGGCAAATGCCTCCCAGTGTAGGGCAAACATGGCTGCATACACCATTATGTGCGCGTGCAGCATTGCATAGTAGTCTTTCCCGCTGATGATTTTGTTTGCTGTTCCACGGAGACAGACAGCAGCTTCGACCATGATGTCTTCGATTCCAGTGGACTGCATCAAATGCCCAATGGCTCCAAGGAAATTCTGAGCAATATGGAAGCCACCCATGTGCAAGATAAGTTTGGCATACTTCTCTTTGTTCTTCTTTTGCAGACCCAGAACCAGCTCAAAGATTGCTTGATCACATGTGATGATGGCATACTCTTGACCATGTTTTCTCAACACATCCATGCAGTACTGAACAGACTGTTCAACCACATATGGGTTTGTTGGTGACTTGGGGGAGAAAGGACCATAGCTGATCACAGTTGCAGAAGTGGTATCTAGGATGAGAAATGCTTGGAATGAACTCCATGTTGGAGCATCGCAACTTGGTTTCAGGTCCTCCAATAGTACAGTAGGGCAGCTATGCACCAGGTGCCAGAGGATGCTCAGGTGGTCAAGAGGTTCAGCTAGACACACAGGACTCTTCAAATGCCTTTGCTGTAATATATCTCTGTGCTTCTTTGTAGCTAATGCTGTTCCCAAATCTATTTAGGAGTGACACAGTTGACTTGCTTCTGGTTTCCTTAAGGATGTACAAAGCTGTTCCAATGTGTATCGGTGTTGGGATCTTGGCAACTGCTTGGCAGACATCCTGGGCAAGGTTGAGAACTTATTCTTGCTGCTTAGGAGTGACTTTCACCTGGCCGTCCTCACCTAACTCTGGAGATGCATCTGTTATCATGATAAACACTTCAAGGGCCACACCAGCCTTCATACAAGTTTATTTCTCATGATTCCTCGCTTCAAACGTATCCCTGTAGCAGCATTTATTCTCATATATATTTCTTTGCCTAGCAAGTCCAGTTGATATTTTCTCAATTTCTCAAAGTCTCTACCCCATTCCTGTGAGTTATGGCTGTTTACAGAAACCACCAAAATGGGCTAAAACGGCTAAAGCTAGCTAATTAAAGTAGTAATGCTGCTGCTACAGGGATATGTTTGGGATGAGGACTTGTTTGAAGACTGGTGTGGTCCTTTCAGTTAATTACCATTACAATATCCATGTAACCATTCTTTTCCCAAAATGCTGAGGCAGATCATGTGTGTGTGTCTGTAAATGTGCCATGATTCTAAATATCCTTGCTAAATGTCTCCATGCTAAATGCCATGATGCTAAATATCCATGCTAAATGTCTTTCAGAATTTTGAAAGCAGCCTACAATTCTATTGAGGTTCTGAGCCTGTTGATCACCAACTAGGAGTGAAATCATCACAGATCCATTGATTTTGGTTGGATTTTTTTTTTCTGTGGAATGAGTTTACAGTTTGGTGAAGAGAATGGCATATTGACTGATGTCATAACTTGGGGGAATAATTGATTGCCAATGAAGTAAAGATGAAAATATTGGAAAAAAGTGAGAAAACGCCTATCTTTTTTGCATTTAATTGATGCAAAATCATGAAGAAATGTGTTTTAAGAGTTATTTTTTCAGTGGATGTTGTCAGCACATGTGTTCTGTATATCTGGAATGCATTTATTGACAGCCTACCCAACCCACTGAGGAGTTGAGGGAAAAAACATTTTTCTAATTTTTCTGATAAAAAATATAGGGTGCATACACTAAAATGGCCACATTTTTTTTTCGCGATATTTCCGCCAGAGCAGACCCTCCAATTATTGGTTATTAGGGTCAAAGTTTACAGAAAAAACACAAATAAAAAGTATGGCAGACCATGTCAGGTTCAACCCATTTTATTGAGCTTTTGAGACTTTGGCTCCCCGACTATACAGAGTAGTATGCAGTTCACAGAACGTCAGTGTTCTGACAGTGTATGGCATGCACAATTTTGTTTGAGGTCTCTTACCTGGTCATCTGTGCCTCCTGCGCTGCCTGTCTCTGTGCTCTCTCTCCCTCACTTTGGCCATCTGACCCTTTGTCGCCTCCTCTGTCTCCTTCTTCTTCTCTCTCTCTGGTCACCTGACCCTCTGTCTCCTCCTCGCTCTCCTTCAATTGCTCTGTCACCTCCTCTGTCTCCTTCTTCTCTCTCTCTCTGGTCACCTGACCCTCTGTCGCCTCCTCGCTCTCTTTCAATTGCTCTGTCGCCTCCTCTGTCTCCTTCTTCTTCTCTCTCTCTGGTCACCTGACCCTCTGTCGCCTCCTCGCTCTCCTTCAATTGCTCTGTTGCCTCCTCTGTCTTCTTCTTCTCTCTCTTTCTGGTCACCTGACCCTCTGTCGCCTCCTTGGCCATTTCCCTCTCTTTCCCTCTTCTCCTGATATATAAAAAAATATTAAATGGGTTGAGAGAGGTGGTATCGATATCAGTTTTGGAGAATATGTGTTCCCTCACCAAAAAGTTGTAAAGCATTTTAAACTAATTTTGCCCACTTACTAGCACATTTAGACTGCTACACATTTTTGTATAAAATAATAATAATACCATTATTATTATTATTATTATTATTATTAATAATAATAACAATAATGCTGTTTCAATGTTTCCTACGAGCAAGCCTACTCACATGCACCGTCATTAACCGTTGTGTGTGTGTGTGTATGTGTGTGTGTGTACAGTACAGGAGTGCACGCTCAAAAGGAGTGGTGTAACCTCTGAACTAGCCCACAGGAGCTAGCTGTCAATGGATGACATCTCTAAGTAAATTAATGCATTCCCCCAAAAAACTGTATGTGTGACTGTATGGGAGCAAACAGCAATTTGGTCTCTGTACTCACATTGCATTTTACCCACCCGTAACCGAGTACGTTTGAGGCAGTGGGTTCTAGAATCTTAGTTTGAGGACGTCTATCGCTGCCATTACAACGTAGCCTATGCTAATCATATAAAGTTCACATAGTTAGCTAGCTAGCTCTTACAAAGCGGGAAATAAATATCTGGCATGAATCAGGAATTATTCAGATCGTCTGGTTTTACTGCACATAGCACACCAACGATACTGTTTGCATGTGAAATTATGCTCTCAATCGAAAATTATTTTGTTTCTCCACTGATACCTCTTTATTCTGAGGGTTTGTATGGGGAAAGTGAAGGTCCCTCTCCACTTTAAATGGAGGCGTAAACTATCCAGGTAGTGAAAAAATATAGAGTGGATGATAACACCTAACTTAACAATACGGGTATTTACCTCCTTATCGTCAGGATTTTTACTCCTTTTGGCTTTTGGCTCCTTTGACGACCAACAATTAAAAATTGTTGTCTGGCCCTGGCTGCCTTTCAGTGTCCTTTTCATATCCATTCATGGACAGTTAGCATTAGTCTTCTCTTACTATTCATCCCAGCGACCTTGCGAAATAGTTCGGGTAATACCAAGTAGTCGGTGGGCTGGGGGGGGGGGGTAAATTACAGATTATCAAAACATGATACTATCTTGCTGACAAATTAAATTAATAAAGAAAACAAACAAGGTATTAATTCAGAATATTTCATTTTTTTGTTCATCTGAATTATGTGTGATGATATTGAGGGGGTTATATTAGCTGGATCTGATTATTGAGGGGGTTATAACCCCTCTAACCCCCCCGTAAATTACGCCTATGGGAACAGATTACAAAAAGGTACCTTGAACATAACTTAAACACATACTGGCTTCATATTAATCAGCATTTGGTGACATTTCAACAAAACTAAAACATGTAGTTTCACCCTGGTTACATATATATATGTTTAAATATATATATGTATATATGTATATGTATATATATTGTCGAGTGTTCGGGCACCGCACTCGCGGTGATTTATTGGGAACTTGTTTCCGTGAATCGTCGGTTTCACGGAGGCGCTCGGTCCGGCTCGGCTCAGTCGTGATCCGGTCCGACCCAGGTCACTCTGTTAAGTCCCTTCACAACAGTTTACTTTAATACAAATTCAGACCCGTCCGTTTAGCGGGACCAAAGTCTCTCGAAATAATAATAATAGTTAATACGAAATGATGATGTATCTTTTTTGCCTTGTCACCCCCTATACACGTCAGTCACAATCAACCATTGCCTGTACAATGCGCCACTCACCGTGAGGGGATCAGCTGGGAGAGCGCGTCGTTCGGCTTTGCCTGTGTCGAGGAGTCGACAGGGAAAAGGACTCAAACGATTGAGTTAACCTACTACAAATGTAGTCAGGTAGATTTATTTTTAGGTCCAATAAACACAATAACTTTTACAACCGAGTATAGATTTGAAAAGAAAAGACAGTAAAAGAAGAAGAATATAGATGAAAAGTGGCCTATTAAAAGTAGGTACCAACGTTTATCTCGGGTGGATCCCAAGGTTGGGTCTCTAAGTCTAAGTACCAACGTTAATCTCGGGTGGATCCCAAGGCTGGGTTTCTAAATCTAAGTACCAACGTTAATCTCGGGTGGATCCCAAGGCTGGGTTTCTAGAACTAATGGTTTTTAACAACGTTTCCCAAGTGGAGCCCAGGTTTTAACGCTGACACAACTCTCGTGCCCCAGTACACCGCACAACCCCGAGAGTTGCCTTTGTTGAGTTAATCACGCTTGAGACTAAGCTAGTGCTAAAGAAGATTCCTATTAAAAGTACCTACGTCCTCTCGGGTGGAGCCCAAGGCTGGATTTCTAAAACTGAGTTACCAACGTACTCTCAGATGAAGTCCGTGGTTGGATTTCTAAATCTAAACTAGAAAGAAAATAGAGTCTGAACCGAGCGTTACGGTGTCAGAGTCCCTAAGATGAAAATCTATTGCTATGAAGGCCGCTGTTTTTTGGAAGCAGAAGAGCAAGAGCAGAGCAGAGAACACACGGCACCACACCAGTAGCAGAAGAACCAAAATGAACGAGCGAGCGAGATTTCTCTGCAGATTTCCCTGTTTTACTCTCCTGATAACAAAAGATCCTTTGATAAACGTTCCAGAGTTTCCCTTATTTTGCCCGAGGGGCAACACAAGGAGCTTGAAGTTGTGTTCGTACATCATGGGGTCTAAAGGGACACATGTTCTTTGTATTCCTCCAATGTTTCTCCACGAGGAGACATGTTTAAGCATTCAATTTACTACATAAAAGTGTATATAATGTAACCAGCTAGCCCTATGGTAAGACATTTTAAGGCACATAATCTTAACACATAAGAAAATCTAAAGTAAGCAATTTACTTTCACACAAGCAGTTATAAAGAAACCAATTTTCTTTATCCTAAAATATATGTAAGCATTGAAGAAGTTATAAGGTAAACAATTTGCCTTATCATAAAATATACGTAAGCATTAAGGAAGTTATAAGGTAATCAATTTACCTTATCATAAAGCATGTGTAAGCATCAAAGAAGTTATAAGGTAATCAATTTACCTTATCATAAAACATATGCGAGCATCAAAGAAGTTATAAGGTAATCAATTTACCTTATCTTAGGATATATTTGTTACACAATAAGTTATAAAGCAATTAATTTACTTTATCATAAGAGATACACAAAAAGTTATAAAGAAACCAATTTTCTTTATCATAAGATATGAGATACCCAATATATATGGTGATCTTTGTTGAAAGCATGGTGTCACAGCATGATTCTGGAGTGATTCTGGAACGGCTAGGTGCACCAATATAGTGAGTCCTATCGGGACACACGTCATCCTCCCATGCACCTATGCCGTATCAGTATATGTGCATATGTGTACTTGTGTATGCGTGAGTGTATGTGTACTAGTGTGTGGGTGTTGTCATTGTGGGGGCCCCAGTTCTCTGTTTATCTGCGCCAAGGCCTGGGGGGTCCAACTTCATCCGAAGTTGGAGCCCAATCCCAGATGTAAGGGGTTTGGGGTTGTTCAAGGTAGATGATGTGTCGTCCATTGCTGCTTTCCAGGATACAGAACTTCTTTTTTGTGGGGAGATGAAAAAACAGCTTTCGGGCCAGGCGTATGATGCTCGGGTTAGAATATCTCCTGGTTTCCTCGGGGGCGGAGGCGACAAGAGTGGAGTACGGCATCAGGTGGTCCGCTTCTCTGATGGAGTTGAGGGGCCAGATGTGTTGGTAGACCTCACTTAGCTGGGGCCATCCTCGGGGTCCCAGCCGGAGACCGTAAATGTTGTCGAAGGTCCACTCTGGGTCCTTCAAATTGTAGTTGTTCGTCTTGAACCACTTTCCCTCCTTGAGCTGGAACAGCTGGTTCTTGCCTGCTCCTTGTTCCCGGAAAACCACCTCAGAGGGAAGGTGGGAGCCTTCCCCCCGAGTATGTTGGGAGTATTCTGGTCATTGAGCAGAGAGGGACCCAGTGTGGCCCCGTACGAGGGCCCCAACGCCCATCAGGGGTGGAGACCGCATTGGAGTTGTGTCTCTTGGTACCGCACGAGTCCTGAAGTTTGGTCCTCCTTGGGCATGAGTGTTAGATGCGGGAGAGGGAAATCTCTGGCTGCTCATCTCTCTAGGCTGTCTGAGTCCCGTCTGGTTGTCGCCCCGTCCCCTTGTTAGGTCATAAGGCTCCCTTCTTGAGCGAGGAGCTTGGGACGCCCGGTTTAAGAACCACCCATCTAGTCTGTGGCCCCTGGGGGTATTCCCGGGACATTGATAGATCATTACTTCTCTGGGTGCTAGCCCTTGGTTAGCTGGGGGATTCCTTTGGTCATAAACGGGAGAAGAAAGTGAAGACAACACCCTGGCTCTCTTGGTTTTACCATCTACTACTATTCTGTCCCCTGGGTCGCATCGATATTTAGTATATGGGTTAGGGTTAGGAAAATGACTGTCATTAGGATAATGACAGTCATTGTCACTAGGCGAGGAGCTTTCAGTCTCTAAGTTAAACGTTACCCTCCTTGCGTCTGAAGGGGCTTCCGTAATCTCCCCGTCTGAGTTATCCTGTTCCCCCTGAGGCAACTCTCTATTGTCCCCAGTGAGGTCGCCTATTCCTTGAATAAACGATTCTAAGAAAAAGGGGTCTGAGGTGTCCGCGTCAGGGTTAATTTGAATTGGGTTGTTATGGTGATCTTCCATCACCTGGTCGATTACTTCTTGCATTTCTACCGCTAACGTGCTTCCTATATATCCCACGTCACGTGGGGTGTCATCCGAGATTTTTAAAGGTGTTTTAGATTTTCTTTTTCGGGTTGGATAGCTTGGTCCACCTAATGTGGGCCATTCTTCGAAAGAATAAGTGATTACAACGTTGGACATGCCTTCTACTATACCAGCCACCTCCGTGTCTGCCGTAGCTCTAGCTGGTCCGCTATTGTTCTCAGTCACTCCTCCTGTCTCTGGTCTGGGGGTTCCCGGGGATCCATCTGGCTGTATGGGCTGGGTTAAGCCAGTGATTAGTTAACAGATTTTTAGTACGGGAAAGGGGAAAAGGAGTCTTTTGGTCAGAGTCTTCTTGACACTGACCCTAGGTGTTAGTTACTCTTCACCCGTCCCGCTACATAATTAGTATAACAGATTACAGCCCATGCTGGATCTATTTCAACAACCGTACTTAGTACACAGGCTGTGGTTACGATTGCTACCTGACTAGCTATTTTCTCACATTGTTTCCGTAGGCTGCCTTGGGAGTTTTTTATTGAGCTGGTCTAAGTACGTGAGGTAGATAATAACCAAGCTTACAGCCACTCCTAGATTAATGAGTGTCTTGTTCTCCCCTCCTAAATATTCTATGGCATGTCCTAGTACGGAGACAACATCCATGAGAAAATTCACACAAGTCCATCCCCTTAGCTTGACTGGTAGGTACATTTGATATAGGAATATAATATTGTAGGATGGAATGATTGCTCCAGTATAATAAAAAGCTGCATAGGCTTTAAGTAGGTATAGAAATGCTAATGCTCCTCCCATTAACCTCCCTTCTTTTAAGAGATGGAAGCAGGCCAGGATAGAGTACATAACTATAGCACACATGTTTCTATAGAATATGTTTCGAAATATTACCCGGCTTAAGCCAGTGATCTCGGATTCTCCCGGGGTGCAATTGTTTGCTCCCTCCATTGGTATCGAGGTCATATTGCTTGCCATATTCTATCAGGATTTCAGGGCTGCTCAAGTGTTGCTTCTGTCTGGGCTCGGTGTGGAGTGAAGGTAGAATCTGAAGGTATTGGCTGCAGCTTGATTTTTGTCTCTTGTGAGTTTATATGTGTTGGTCTGTTTGTTAGGATAAAATCATGTGGTATAGGCCGTCCTACTTTACGCATCAGGCCTCTCATTCTTCTTAACATGAGTTGATCGTTTGCTGCAGACATTTTTTACAAGTTGCCCAAGGCCTATTTTGATCATATAGTATATGACCCCTAAGCACAAAAGGCCCAGCAAGCCATAACCACACCATATCAATAGGGTCTTTATTAGGGGCCAAATCCATCCTCCTATGGTGTATATTATGCTTTGTGTAACGTCACCTGCTGTTGTCAGGGCAGCTCCACCAATGTGGAGCTGCAGTGACCCCCAGCAGGTTCATGTGGTTCCTCTTGGGGAACCTTTTGCTCCGTGTACATAGCCGTTAACCCCCTCTGGGGCTTGCATGTTGGCTACATCCTTGCTGTATTTTTTTTTTCTTTCTTCAACCCTGTCCATACAGGGAGAAAACATTTGGTGTTGCACTTCACACATGTTCCTGGTGTCACATGTGTATCTGTTGAAGTTTAGTTCTCTAAACTCTGAATGTGGCCCTTCGGGCCCTTGGCCCTCGTAAAGGGGGTTCTCTGACCACTTGGTGGTGGTGCCGTGTGATCCGCTCGCCCCTGCCATCTGAAAAACAGGGTTTAGGTGTGTCCAAGAGTTATTGTTTCGCGATCCGCTTTAATTAAAAATGTGGAACTAGTTCCCATCATCCTCCCATTAAAGCGGGAGAGAAATTGATAGGCTACTCCCAGTCCCTACGGGTTTACAGCAGAGCAACATACAACATGGTGAGGCTGATCGTGAGAGAAGGGGGGCAAGGCAGATACATCATGTTCGCATACAAAACATTCCTTCCAGATAAATTGATTTTTATGACCGTAAGTCATTTCCACAATTGCTAATAATAAAAGTTCACTCCGTTCTATCACCGCAATTTCACTCAATACTCATTTTTACATTTTATTCATCTTTATTAGTATTATTAACATTCGCTGCTATTTTACTCACTACTTTTTCCATCAATTTTATTCCATCATATTACATCACATTTCATATACCATGATTATATATTCTCCATGAAAGAGTCACAACAAATAACTAATTTTAATCCTCCGCTACAAATACTAATTCATAAATAAAAGTAATTAAATTCTCATCAATTTATTATTAGTTTTATTAGTATATTTAACATCGTTAATTCCTTTAGTTTTTTATTTTATTCACAAAATGCAATTTTACTAATTTTATTTAATTTTATCATTGCACCGCATTCCCTGCCCTATGAGGCGCACAGGAGTCCAAATTGCATCGACCAATTCGAATGATGTTTTCACATACATGCCGCACTGTAGACCGTCGCAAAAATCCATAGATTTAGAAGGCCCCCTAGTGGCCGTTAGCTATAGAATTAAAAAATTAGCCGCACCGTTCTTTTAAACCGCGGAATAGCAGAAATTAGGAGAATGGCGCGGCCTACAGTCCGAAAACCACGGTACATTTTATATATTTCTATATATATATGGTTCATATACATATGTACGTACACACACATATACATATCCTTATACATATACATATACATACACACATACATACACATACCCATACACAATTTTTTATTATTATTTTCATTTTTATGTTATTTTATTATTTTTTATTTTTTATTAATTTTTTCTTTTATCCTATATTCTATGTACAGATCTTTAGTCTGTTACCCACGGGATAACCTGACTGCGATGCACGGGCCCCATATTCTTACAATGTATGAGGTTGTCATCGATCGATATAATCACATCTTTTCCCTCGTTAGAGTGTTTGATCGCCCCCACCCCCTTGTTACCCCGACCGCGAGTTATCCACACTCTCTGTCCCACCTTCAGGTGTTTGGTCGTTCCTCTCTCCTGCACCGCTGGTCTTCTGGGGACCAGCGGAGGCAGGGAGAGGTGGGCGTTCAACCTCCACAGGGAGGCTGGGGTGTCCCAGTGAATGGGATCGTTTGCCGTGATCCATTCTTTCGCTCTCCCTACACACCTTTCGGCCACCCCGTTGGTGGAAGGCTTGTAGGGAGCGCTCCATATTGCCTGTATTCCAGCCCCTTCTAAGAGGTCGGCCACGTATTTATTTTTAAAATGGGTTGCATTATCCATTCTAAGAGTTTTTGCACTGCTGCGACCGGCGAAATAGTCTGAAAATTTGAAGGCCACTTGTCTCCCGTTTGCGGCGGTTAAGGGATACACCCTGGCGTCCTGTCCACCATTATCAAGGACAACCAGGAAGTATTTGTGACCCATTGTTGTGCTGGCAAATGGGCCCGCAACATCCGCAGAGTAGTTTTCACCTAGGATGTTACATTGTATGGGCTCTGGGGGGCAGTGCAGCCGCTTTGCCCCACCTTTATTAGCACATTGTTCACATTGAGATTTCATTTTCTTAAATACTTTCCGCATGTTAAGTACCTTAATGTGAGTTTTAAGTAACCATTTTTCAGTTCTTTTAAATCCCACATGTCCCAACGCGCAATGTATCGCTCGTAGTTGATCAAAAGTTTCGTTGCCCGGAATGACGATATTACCCTCTTTTGACCATTCTTTTGGATGCATAAACAACATGTTCCCTATAACCGCCCTTGCTTGGCGAGGGTAGTCCCCTCGGTTCTGTGCCAATTCGTCGGCCATGCGATTCCCGTCACATTCCTGTGTTTGCTCATTTGTGTGGGCGGGTACATGATTTAATTTAATATTCTTTTTCTTCCGCAATTCCTCCACCGTCTTCCATAGACTGGTATGCGTAAGTTCCTTGCCTTTGTGGTTTTGCCATTCTCTTACCACCCAATGACTCAGGCAATCCGAGTAGCTGTTCACCACATATGCACTGTCGGACCATATGTATGCCTTTTTCATCTTCTTTGTATCCAACCATGCCAGGGCTTCCACTAGGGCCGTAACCTCGGCCGTCTGGGCCGTCCCCTGGGTGTATCCTGATCTCTTGGTGGTGACCACCCCACCAGGAGTGGTTGCTATGAAGGCCCATTTTGCGAGCTCCTCCTCTGATACTTTGGAGCCGTCCGTGTATATGTGTACCTCTGGTTCCCATTCTTCTTGGAGCTTAGGGGGTTTCATCGGTTTTGCCTTTGAGGTGTTCAATATGTATTTCACTCTGTGATCCGTGGTCATGATGTGCCATTTCCCATATCTGCTTGTTTGCGCTTTGGCCCCTGCTGTCTGGTCCTTCGAGGCCTGCTGTATGTGGGGGAGGGCTGTGACAAAAAGCACGTAAAGTGGGTCTCCCAGGTTAATTAATTGGGGGTAGAACCTGTAATGCAGACAGAGTTCTTTTTCCTCTGGGGCGTACTGTTGTTCCGTACCCGAGAAAGTCATGGAGTGATAGTAACAAGGGTCTTTCTCTTGCTTTGTTCCCTCACTGTGATTATATACCACACAGGTTCCTCCTTTCTCGGTTACTATTGTCTCCACTCTGATTGGGGATCCCATTTTTCTGGCCATTAGGGGTCGCACTTCCGCCAAACAGTGTGATTTTAGTTTTTCCAACATTTCCAGTTCATCCTCTGTCAAGGGTGAATCGTGTAGAGTCTTGCCGTCCGGTTGCTTCCTCCTGATACGACCTTTCGCTCTGCGCAGTGGGCTGGCGTGTTCTGAGTAACCTGGAATGTGGCCGGCCACATATTCGCATCGACCTAGCAGCGACTCCATTTGTTTTACAGTAGTGGTTTTTTCCTCAAAGGTTTTTTCGAGGTATCCGGGTAAGACGTCCGTTCCCATCTCAGTTATCTGGAACCCTAGATACTTCACTCTGTATTGGCCAATTTCGCATTTTCCTCCACCTATCTTGAGGCCTGCTTTTGTTAGTTTTTGGATGACTCTTTCCAGGACCTCAAGATGCTCCTCCTCAGTGTCTGTGGTGATATAAATATCGTCTATGTATATCACCACAGGTTCTCCTTCCAGTATGTCCTCCACCACTGTCTGAAACGCATTTGGGGAGTTGTGATAACCTTGGGGGAGTCTAGTCCAGCAGTAAGATTTACCTTTGAAGGTAAAGCTCGTTTTCAGCTGACTAAATTTTTCTAAAGGAATACTCCAAAACCCATTTGCCAGGTCCAAGCATGTTTTATACTTCAAGTTCGGCATTGTCTTCGTTGTGCGGTTCGGGTTTATTAGCGATCTGCTATCTCTTGCTGATCTTTTGTTGAGTTCGACGAGGTTGCATACCAGCCGGTATGTCCCATCTGGCTTGGCCACTGCTTGGATTGGTAGGTTGCAGGGGGGGTCTCGCACCTGCTCCAGCACCCCCAGAGCTTCTAGTTCGCGAATGGTTTCTCCAATTTCGATAATTGCTTTTCCATCTATTGGGTATTGGGCCACTCGTGGGGGCATCGCCCCTCGGATGACATGGGGCTCTATTTGATGAGCATAACCCACATCATTCTTGAAGGCCGAATATTCCCCCAAATCTAAAATTTGTTTCAATTTATTCTTATCCTTTATTTCCGATTCGGCTATCAATCTAGTTTTTATTTGTAGTATATCCCTTGGTTTCATAAAGGTGGTGGCACTGCATATCCTGCCGGGTCGGCCTCCCTCTGGTTTGGGGGGGGTTTTCTCAACATGGGTGTCTGCTAAGGGAAAATCATTTACTCCCAGCAGGTTCGTGTGGCCCTCCACCCCCTCTATGGGACCAAAGGTCTTTACGACAGCTCGTTTAAGCTGTCCATCCGCTAATTGTATCGTCATTTGTTTAGCCCGATTGGTCTTTCCTGTGGCTGGATTTAGTGTGGAGATATTTGCCCCTGTGTCCATTATGAATTTATTTTTTTCTGTTTTATTGGGTATTATGGCGTATAGTGTTTCCCCTTCTTGGAATCCTGCTCTCGCTATTTCTCCTTTTATATCTACTGGTCTTGTTCCCTTCTCCATCTCTCGTATTCTTCCTTCCTCCGATCTCTCTCCTCCTTTGGTAACCGCAGATATTCGTCGTTTCTCATGTATGACGGTTTTGTGGCACCCCCTATCGGATCGGGGCCCTGTTGGTGCTGTTCTCTGGATTTTACCGTCTGGCTGCGAGTTGTTGGTCTGTTCCTCTGTTGGTTTTGCCCAAACCCCGGGTGCATTCCGAAAAACTTTTCCAGATCCGTGGAGGTCGCTCCTTCGTCCAGGAGATTATTCACCGCCATGAGCATAGAGGTCATGCCTATTCTAACCTCGTTTGCACTAGCTGACATTGACTCATCGATAGGGTTCTCTCCCGGTGATGGCATGATTTCTGCCGCCCAGTCTGTGACGGTCATGGAGTGGGGGATCCGTACTCCTTCCTTCGCTCGCAACCTCATTCTTATCATATCTCCTTCCATTTGTTCGGTGGTTAGCCCTGCTCCCAACAGCCTCCTTAAGTAATCTCTTTCCGGTTCTTTTGGTCGGCGGTCTGGCATCATTTTCAGAAGATTATTTGTTGTCTCTGCATCCGCCTCGACCCTCGGTGAGGAAGGGTATTCACCTCCTCTTTCCTTGATCGGGGTCTGGGTGTAGTATTCCACCTTGGCAGGAGCTGAATAGCTCAGAGGCCCCATTTTCAGCGGCACGGTTGTAGGAGGTTCCTTTGTGGTATGCTGGTTGTTGTGGAATGGGTTCCATCTTTGATCTTCGCCCTTGGCCCCTCCATAGGTCTGCGGAGGTTCCTCTGTGTGTGGCGGAGTGTTGGAGAATGGATTCCCTCCTTGATCTCTGCCCTCAGTCTCTCCATAGGGGATGGTGTGTCCCTGCCCCTTCCATACGTTACTTCTGGTTGGGTTTGGGTAGGGCTCCGGAGAGCAAGTTCTGTCTCTGTGTCCATTATGAGTGTGAGCGTCCGAATGGGGTTGGGAGTCCAGGTTCTGTCTGGTTTCCCAATCTTCTTTGGCTTTTGTCATCACACTTCTATCTCTTGTCATGCAACCCAAACGATAGGCGTCATAACCACTGGCCATGTATGATTCTTTCCAAGGTTTCGTTATCCCAGGATATTCGCAGACTTGTGTGGAGGTGGGGGCTCTTTTCACCAGCTGTCTCTCCCTCATGGATGGCTCGTACCAGATTGGTTCCCACCGCTCAGGAGCCCGGGGCTCTGGGACTTCTTCGAACCTGGTTAAGACAGGATGTCTACGTGAAGGGTATCTTGGGTCTCTGCCCATTGTCTCGGTTCTACACGGGTATTTGTCAGGGTCTATATCCCTACACCTGTATCCTGGCACTCCCTGCCTCCTTCCTCTCGGTGGGTTATACATTTCGTATTCCCCCTCTCCTTCACTTTTCTCTTCATACCGCTCCTCTTCATACCTTTCTTCTTCATACCTTTCTTCTTCTAAGAAAGGTGGTTGTGGTCTTTGTCTGCTCGTTGACTTTGATTGTTCCTTGGTTGAACTTTGATTCCGGGTAGGGGGTTCCTCCTTTTGTGCCTTCAGGGATCTGTGGGACCATTCTGGGTGTTTATGAGATGGGAGTGTGTGATTCTCTTCCCTTTGTTGCCGGCGGGGTTCGGGATACCGATAGTCTGGTACCGGGTATAGGTCATGAGTCCTCTGCACCTGACTATGCATGGGGTCTCTTCCATGGTTAGGGTTGATCAGTCCCCTAACTGGGATTGGCCTAACCAATATTGGAGCCGGATTTAGATCTGGGGTGGCCATGTCCATTGGTGCTAGATATTGTACTGGAGCATAGTCCCCTTCCTTGTTGACCCAGAATGCCGGATGGTGTGGCCCCACCAGTTCCGAACCCCCATAGTTATATGCGGGGGGCCTGTATTGGTCAAAACCCTGGGTCCCCTGGGCCGGTGGAGCCCCCGGTCGTGTTGGCTCTCCTCTTTGTGGTCCGTAGATTAATTCGGCTTGGGGGGTCCCTTTATTCCGGGGTTGGTCGAGAGTTACTCGATCTGTCAATTGTTCCGTCAATTCTTCATACTCTTCTACCGAGTGGGTCACCAAAGTGAAGCGAATGGTGGGGTTATCCCAGATCAGTCTATGGAAGGCCAAGGTAAACGCATGTGTTTCATATTGGAAACCACCACCTCCAAACACTGGCAGGACAATCCTGATTGGGGGGGGTTCTCCCATATCGAGTACCGTCTGTATTCCTAGGTTCATCACTTCCTCCAGCACCACCTGTTGGTCTTTGACCGTCTGGTGCCCCTGCCTGGGGAGGTAGCAGCAATGCACTATTCCCACCAGTCCATGCTCCTTGTTTGTTTGTAGGTGGGCTGATGGGGTGTGGAATGGTAGCCGGTTATTTAGCCTTTGATCCTGAGTAAATCTATCCGTTAGCGTGGGGAATCTATCCCTCAGTGCTCGAGCGGCACCCGAATCATGAGCTAGATTTGGATTGGTGGGATTCAACATGTAAACCTTTTCTCCTGGTCCTCGGGGCAGAGGACAGCTCCACAGGTCGCCCTGGTATATGGTCACCTGTCCCTCCTGCCATGGTCCTCTTATGAAATCTGAGGGCGCCCATGGCCCTGGTACCACGGACCCAGGTATCTCTATCACCTGGGAGTTTCTTCGAGGAGGGACCGGGGAAAGGGTGTGTGGCGTTAGTCCTCTCCATGGTCCTCCATGTCCAGGTCCTCCCTGAGGCTCATCATATCTTTCCGAGATCTCCCCATCCTCCAGGGTATCTATCTCGACATCTCGCTCCCCTATCTCCGAGGCAGCCGTTCTGCTCATGTTTTAATGAGCTTTTAACCCCCTAACCTGCTTTAATATCTTTTAGGTGGCTAGCCTATTGTGTCCGTAACGATATTTAAGGTAAGGCTGTCTGGTTTTTTCGGACCAGTCAGGCCTCCTAACATAATATAGAAGATTATTCAGGTAAGGCTGTCTGGTTTTTTCGGACCAGTCAGGACTCCTAACCTAATATAGAAGATTATTCAGGTAAGGCTGTCTGGTTTTTTCGGACCAGTCAGGACTCCTAACCTAATATAGAAGATTATTCAGGTAAGGCTGTCTGGTTTTTTCGGACCAGTCAGGACTCCTAACCTACTATAGAAGATTATTCAGGTAAGGCTGTCTGGTTTATTCGGACCAGTCAGGACTCCTAACCTAATATAGAAGATTATTCAGGTAAGGCTGTCTGGTTTTTTCGGACCAGTCAGGACTCCTAACCTAATATAGAAGATTATTCAGGTAAGGCTGTCTGGTTTTTTCGGACCAGTCAGGCCTCCTAACATAATATAGAAGATTATTCAGGTAAGGCTGTCTGGTTTTTTCGGACCAGTCAGGACTCCTAACCTAATATAGAAGATTATTCAGGTAAGGCTGTCTGGTTTTTTCGGACCAGTCAGGACTCCTAACCTAATATAGAAGATTATTCAGGTAAGGCTGTCTGGTTTTTTCGGACCAGTCAGGACTCCTAACCTAATATAGAAGATTATTCAGGTAAGGCTGTCTGGTTTATTCGGACCAGTCAGGACTCCTAACCTAATATAGAAGATTATTCAGGTAAGGCTGTCTGGTTTTTTCGGACCAGTCAGGACTCCTAACCTAATATAGAAGATTATTCAGGTAAGGCTGTCTGGTTTTTTCGGACCAGTCAGGACTCCTAACCTAATATAGAAGATTATTCAGGTAAGGCTGTCTGGTTTTTTCGGACCAGTCAGGACTCCTAACCTAATATAGAAGATTATTCAGGTAAGGCTGTCTGGTTTTTTCGGACCAGTCAGGACTCCTAACCTAATATAGAAGATTATTCAGGTAAGGCTGTCTGGTTTTTTCGGACCAGTCAGGACTCCTAACCTAATATAGAAGATTATTCAGGTAAGGCTGTCTGGTTTTTTCGGACCAGTCAGGACTCCTAACCTAATATAGAAGATTATTCAGGTAAGGCTGTCTGTTTTTTTCGGACCAGTCAGGACTCCTAACCTAATATAGAAGATTAATCAGGTAAGGCTGTCTGGTTTTTTCGGACCAGTCAGGACTCCTAACCTAATATAGAAGATTATTCAGGTAAGGCTGTCTGGTTTTTTCGGACCAGTCAAGACTCCTAACCTAATATAGAAGATTATTCAGGTAAGGCTGTCTGGTTTTTTCGGACCAGTCAGGACTCCTAACCTAATATAGAAGATTATTCAGGTAAGGCTGTCTGGTTTTTTCGGACCAGTCAGGACTCCTAACCTAATATCGAAGATTATTCAGGTAAGGCTGTCTGGTTTTTTCGGACCAGTCAGGACTCCTAACCTAATATAGAAGATTATTCAGGTAAGGCTGTCTGGTTTTTTCGGACCAGTCAGGACTCCTAACCTAATATAGAAGATTATTCAGGTAAGGCTGTCTGGTTTTTTCGGACCAGTCAGGACTCCTAACCTAATATAGAAGATTATTCAGGTAAGGCTGTCTGGTTTTTTCGGACCAGTCAGGACTCCTAACCTAATATAGAAGATTAATTAGGTAAGGCTGTCTGGTTTTTTCGGACCAGTCAGGACTCCTAACCTAATATAGAAGATTATTCAGGTAAGGCTGTCTGGTTTTTTCGGACCAGTCAGGACTCCTAACCTAATATAGAAGATTATTCAGGTAAGGCTGTCTGGTTTTTTCGGACCAGTCAGGACTCCTAACCTAATATAGAAGATTACCTGTTTTTTTAGGCCAGTAGGCGCCGTTCTATTATCGAAGACAAAAACGGCCTGGCTTTTTAGACCAGTAGGACCCGTTGAATTTCGAGGACAGAGACGGCCCTGGCTTTTTAGACCAGTAGGCGCCGTTCTATTATCGAAGACAAAAACGGCCTGGCTTTTTAGACCAGTAGGACCCGTTCAATTTCGAAGACAGAGACGGCCCTGGCTTTTTAGACCAGTAGGCGCCGTTCTATATCCGAAGACAAAACGGCCTGGCTTTTTAGACCAGTAGGACCCGTTCAATTTCGAAGACAGAGACGGCCCTGGCTTTTTAGACCAGTAGGCTCCGATCAATTTTCTAAGACAAAAACGGCCTGGCTTTTTAGACCAGTCGGACCCGCTTAACTTGAAAATTAAATCGAATAAAAATAAAAATTAAAGTGGAACGTTACTCTTAGCACAATTACCTATCTTATCGGACTATTTTATTTTTAGGTGAGATGGTACCTTTAATAAAATTATTTTATTTATTTTTATTTAATTTTTTTTTTTATTTTATGGGGCTAACTTAATTTATCCTTTAAGTCTATTTAGATAGGGCTGCCTGGTTCTCCTGACCAGTCGGGCCTCTGTTTAATTCTGAAGTCAAAACGGCCTGGCTTTTTAGACCAGTCGGACCCGTCTAACTTGAAAACTAAATCGAATAGAATTAAAATTAAGGTGTAACGTTACTTTTAGCACAAATACCGATCTCATTAGACTACTTTATTTTTAGGTGAGATGGTACCTTTAACCCCAATAATGTATTAGGCACGCTAACAAGCAGAAATAACCAAAACTTGATAATTGTAATATAATCAAAAATCATCGACCATTGCCAACCAATAATCAATCATTTCAACCACACACAACAACCATAGCTATCAATGCCAATGAACCTCAATCAATCTTCTCACAGTTCAAAACCAAGACTGCCTAGTTCGTAGATTAGTTACCGTCTTTTTTATTTTAGGTGTGCGGTTCGAGCACTGGACTGCCTAGTTCGCTTGACTAGTCACAGCCCCACGTTGGGCGCCATGTCGAGTGTTCGGGCACCGCACTCGCGGTGATTTATTGGGAACGGTCGCGTACGACACACACACACACACACACTGCTCCGCCGGGGTGTGTTTTGTGTGTGTGAGTCTGGGTGTCGCACGTACGCTCCCCGGGACCAACCCAGGTCGAGCCCGCTTGTTTCCGTGAATCGTCGGTTTCACGGAGGCGCTCGGTCCGGCTCGGCTCAGTCGTGATCCGGTCCGACCCAGGTCACTCTGTTAAGTCCCTTCACAACAGTTTACTTTAATACAAATTCAGACCCGTCCGTTTAGCGGGACCAAAGTCTCTCGAAATAATAATAATAGTTAATACGAAATGATGATGTATCTTTTTTGCCGTTGTCACCCCCTATACACGTCAGTCACAATCAACCATTGCCTGTACAATGCGCCACTCACCGTGAGGGGATCAGCTGGGAGAGCGCGTCGTTCGGCTTTGCCTGTGTCGAGGAGTCGACAGGGAAAAGGACTCGAACGATTGAGTTAAACTACTACAAATGTAGTCAGGTAGATTTATTTTTAGGTCCAATAAACACAATAACTTTTACAACCGAGTATAGATTTGAAAAGAAAAGACAGTAAAAGAAGAAGAAGAATATAGATGAAAAGTGGCCTATTAAAAGTAGGTACCAACGTTTATCTCGGGTGGATCCCAAGGTTGGGTCTCTAAGTCTAAGTACCAACGTTAATCTCGGGTGGATCCCAAGGCTGGGTTTCTAAATCTAAGTACCAACGTTAATCTCGGGTGGATCCCAAGGCTGGGTTTCTAGAACTAATGGTTTTTAACAACGTTTCCCAAGTGGAGCCCAGGTTTTAACGCTGACACAACTCTCGTGCCCCAGTACACCGCACGACCCCGAGAGTTGCCTTTGTTGAGTTAATCACGCTTGAGACTAAGCTAGTGATAAAGAAGATTCCTATTAAAAGTACCTACGTCCTCTCGGGTGGAGCCCAAGGCTGGATTTCTAAAACTGAGTTACCAACGTACTCTCAGATGAAGTCCGTGGTTGGATTTCTAAATCTAAACTAGAAAGAAAATAGAGTCTGAACCAAGCGTTACGGTGTCAGAGTCCCTAAGATGAAAATCTATTGCTATGAAGGCCGCTGTTTTTTGGAAGCAGAAGAGCAAGAGCAGAGCAGAGAACACACGGCACCACACCAGCAGCAGAAGAAACAAAAAAGAACGAGCGAGCGAGATTTCTCTGCAGATTTCCCTGTTTTACTCTCCTGATAACAAAAGATCCTTTGATAAACGTTCCAGAGTTTCCCTTATTTTGCCCGAGGGGCAACACAAGGAGCTTGAAGTTGTGTTCGTACATCATGGGGTCTAAAGGGACACATGTTCTTTGTATTCCTCCAATGTTTCTCCACGAGGAGACATGTTTAAGCATTCAATTTACTACATAAAAGTGTATATAATGTAACCAGCTAGCCCTATGGTAAGACATTTTAAGGCACATAATCTTAACACATAAGAAAATCTAAAGTAAGCAATTTACTTTCACACAAGCAGTTATAAAGAAACCAATTTTCTTTATCCTAAAATATATGTAAGCATTGAAGAAGTTATAAGGTAAACCATTTGCCTTATCATAAAATATACGTAAGCATTAAGGAAGTTATAAGGTAATCAATTTACCTTATCATAAAACATATGCGAGCATCAAAGAAGTTATAAGGTAATCAATTTACCTTATCTTAGGATATATTTGATACACAATAAGTTATAAAGCAATTAATTTACTTTATCATAAGAGATACACAAAAAGTTATAAAGAAACCAATTTTCTTTATCATAAGATATGAGATACCCAATATATATGGTGATCTTTGTTGAAAGCATGGTGTCACAGCATGATTCTGGAGTGATTCTGGAACGGCTAGGTGCACCAATATAGTGAGTCCTATCGGGACACACGTCAATATATATATATATATATATATATATATATATATATACTGTATATGTATTGCAGCAGACATTATTATACCACTTCAAACCACAAAGGCTTTCATGTTTCGTAGTCTTGAAGTCTCTCCACCACAAAGTAAAGCTGCTTAAATTGATGCCTATTAAAACAAAGCAGTAGCAGTGAGCAGGCACACAGCTTTTATGGTGCGGGTGGCATTGCTCAAAATGTTTGTTTCTTCATACTTACAATTATTTACTGTATATCGCTGGTTGCTGGCAGGTTGGAATTCACTGATTGAAACATTAATATTAACAATCCTAGAGATTCCCTGTAGTTGTAATTAAACACATAGCTATGATGTGGAAATCCCAGTCGATAATGTAACAAATTTCTTAGTGCATAATCTAAGAACATTTTACCTATAAGGTAACAACTTATAACATTTTGGTTTAACTGTTACATAATGAAGCAAGCATAATACATTTCTCCTCACGTTATGACGCAAGCATAATCATTTTCTACTTGTAAGCCTTTTTCAGACATGTCCTCCGCATTTTTGCCGCATTTGTATATAAGGAGATTCGACCCTGAGGGTGATTAAAACTTGATGCTTTAAATGCAGACATCGATGTTCTTTAGACAACAGTAGAATCAACAGGGGGTTTAGGGGGCGCGGCTTGCAAGGGGCGGGATATGACGTAGGGTCTAAGTTCGCAAGAGGCAGGATAAGTACAACCGCTATCGCTGTAGTTGGTTTTGGTTTGACCACCGACAAAATGGAGGCAGAACGGGCAGAACTCATCGCGATCATCTTTAATGTTGCTAAAATGATGCATCATATATTCCGTTGCATCCACAAAATCCGATCTAGGTCGATCGATGAAAAATTGGAGCATGAGTTAGAGACAAATAGAGAAGAAGAAAGAAGAAAGGGCATCGCAAACGAAATATTTATTTGCTTCATTTAACATATAACAAACACTGGAATGAATGGAGTTGATTTCTGTGTTTAACTAAGAAAACAGGGAATGAAGGACAGAACCCTATAATATTCAGCTAACTGTTAAAAAACATATTGTATATAAGGGTGCAGCTGTGAACTGTATGATGTGTACTTATTTTTTGTACTTTTAGGGTTATGATAAGACCTATCTTTTAGCGTTCTCCACGAATGACCCTTAAAATAAATAATAGTTTATTAGATATTATATTTTTTATCCATTCAGCGAACAAAAGGCAACAGGCTGATTATCATTTAGGGGGCCACTCAATGTCATGCAGAAGCATCATCAACACACCCACTCGAGTGGTGTGAGAAATACCGACTTTCTACTCATTCACATTTAAGATCATTTAAATTTCCTACGGAGAAAATACTACCTCAGGGTTAGTATTATTCAGGAGATTTTCAGGTTACAAATGTCAGGATATGGTCAAGTGTTTCTGAAAGCAGCCAGTATGCGATGATTTGATTACATTATAAAATGAGTCAATTTATGGGTTACAGGGGTAATTGTTCCATGGAAAGTGTTGTATACTATGCATGCAAAACAATTATTCAATAGCTTTTACTGTCAAAGTGCATTGACATTTTAAAAATGCATGGCAACTACTATTGGTTAGTTGAAAAGAATAAGAACAAACAGCTGAAAATTGTGTTCATTTACAGAAGCACCTTATTAGTGAAATAAACTAAGAGTACAGCTAAGGCAGCAACTTACCTAACTAAAGGGAAATAAAGCACAGGCTTGTGTGGGGGAGGGGGAGAGGGAGAAGGGAGGGTGGGTGTGAGGGCAAGATTTCGGATTGTACATTGGCTATCTGGCGTGAGAGTTTAAGATGTTCATGTTGTTTTTTTCAACAGAAGAATATGTCATTGAGATTAAACATCTCTTCAACTGACCTGGCAAGACAGGCAGCAGTAGCCTACAGTCACACATCTAATCTATCCAGACCTATGCGGTTTCGTGTTAGGATTTGTGTGGATTTGTGTGGCATTGAATTTTTTATTTATTATTTTATTTGTATTCTTCTTTTAGCTTTAAATAAAGCCCCTTGATAAAAGTAATTACTAACTGTACATTCAAAAGTATTTCTGCTAAATTTAAAAGGTTGAGTCTCCTCGTGACTGAATGTTTGTATACAGTGCGCAGGCTGTATGCGCGCAGGCTTGATGCGCTCCACTTTTTTCTGTGGAGAACCAGCGCCTTGATATTTACTACAGCGTTTCTATAGCTCGATGCGGTTTCGCAATGACTCTGTCTTTACTGAGATATTCCTGAACCCAGTGCCGCTGCTAGCTATTTTGGGGCCCTAAGCATAACTCCTTTATGGCCCCCCCCCCCCCCCCCGAAAAAAAGAATTGGTTTCTGCCAGTTTAACATTTTATTAAAACGCAAAAGTTAAATCTACTTTGTAAACACAGTTCACAGAACAGCCAAAACATACATACAGTACACACAAGTATTGGAATGTCCAAAATCTTTTAAATTAAATAGTTATCCATAAATACAAACTTAAAACCAGAATACAAGTATACAAGTAAGAATTTTTTATTTTTTTTGGGGGGCCCCCTCAGGACTTGAGGCCCTACGCGCAGCGCGTAGTGCGCGTTATGGGAGCGGCGGCACTGCCTGAACCGCATAAAACGAAACCGGATCGTTTTCGACCGTTTCGGCTCCGTGTGGAGGGGGCCTATCTTAACCTCTCTCAGTTAGAGAGAGGAAGGGATGTATCTTAAGATACAGTGAGAATGTATACAGTTCCTTTTAATGTGAATGGTAATTATATAAAGAAGGTTAATATAATTTGTATATAATTTTATATTATATTTATGATTGATATTTCCACGACAAGGATATTACACCATATACTAGTAAATGCATTCTTCGCTCAATTTGTATCCACATTTTAGAAATATCCTGCTCAATACTGTATAGAGGCAGTGGTTGCTTTTGATAGGCTGTTTTAAGATTAGTCTTCAGCTTTCATCATCTCGCTCGTCTTTATTCACCTCCAAGCCATGCCCTCCTGATGGATGCCTGTGTGCTGGTTCCCTCCACAGCATCAGCTGCTGGCTTGGAGCTCCCGGTGTCTCTGGTACTGACCAGCCAGTCTCATTCGCTACCTTCTCACTCAGCCCTTTGCAGATGCTTGTTGGTAGCATGCTCGTTCTTGTTGATGTTTAGTATGGCATGCAGCATTCTGGTGTAGCACCGATCCAGAGACTTTCTGTAGGGTGGGCTTTAGGATCCAGCCTTCAGAGCCATGAAAGGGAACAGACTGTGCAGTCGCATAGATGAAGCTTAGCTTGATGTTTCGGAAGATGTTGGAATTCCTTACACAGCTGTGTGGTTCAGGGCCCTCCATTTTATTAAAACGCAAAAGTTAAATCTACTTTGTAAACACAGTTCACACAACAGCCAAAACATACATACAGTACACACAAGTATTGGAATGTCCAAAATCTTTTAAATTAAATAGTTATCCATAAATACAAACTTAAAACCAGAATACAAGTATACAAGTAAGAATTTTTATTTTATTTTTATTTTTGGGGGGCCCCCTCAGGACTTGAGGCCCTACGCGCAGCGCGTAGTGCGCGTTATGGGAGCGGCGGCACTGCCTGAACCGCATAAAACGAAACCGGATCGTTTTCGACCGTTTCGGCTCCGTGTGGAGGGGGCCTATCTTAACCTCTCTCAGTTAGAGAGAGGAAGGGATGTATCTTAAGATACAGTGAGAATGTGTATCTTAAGATACAGTGAGAATGTATACAGTTCCTTTTAATGTGAATGGTAATTATATAAACAAGGTTAATATAATTTGTATATAATTTTATATTATATTTATGATTGATATTTCCACGACAAGGATATTACACCATATACTAGTAAATGCATTCTTCGCTCAATTTGTATCCACATTTTAGAAATATCCTGCTCAATACTGTATAGAGGCAGTGGTTGCTTTTGATAGGCTGTCTTAAGATTAGTCTTCAGCTTTCATCATCTCGCTCGTCTTTATTCACCTCCACGCCATGCCCTCCTGATGGATGCCTGTGTGCTGGTTCCCTCCACAGCATCAGCTGCTGGCTTGGAGCTCCCGGTGTCTCTGGTACTGACCGGCCAGTCTCATTCGCTACCTTCTCACTCAGCCCTTTGCAGATGCTTGTTGGTAGCATGCTCGTTCTTGTTGATGTTTAGTATGGCATGCAGCATTCTGGTGTAGCACCGATCCAGAGACTTCTGTAGGGTGGGCTTCAGGATCCAGCCTTCAGAGCCATGAAAGGGAACAGACTGTGCAGTCGCATAGATGAAGCTTAGCTTGATGTTTCGGAAGATGTTGGAATTCCTTACACAGCTGTGTGGTTCAGGGCCCTCCATGCGATCACTTTAAAGGCACCCAGTGCAACTTTCGAGGCTTAAAAATAAACATTCAATTTCTAGTCTTTTTTACACGTAGTAAGTTTCAATAACTCCATACCATTACATACCGACATTTAAGCAGCAAAGATGAGACGTCGTTGTGTGGTGAGAACTGATACAAAATCGATAACAACAACAATGCCGCCATTTTCTTTATTTTTTGTAACCTACAATAAATAAAGCAGGCTTCCAGTCAATGGAAAAATGGCTTCTCCCCACCGGCGATTGTTGTTGTTTACGATTTTCTATCAGTTCTCACCACACAACGACGTCTCATCTTTGCTCCTTGAATGTCGATATGTAATGGTATGGAGTTATTGAAACTTATTACGTGTAAAAAAGACTAGAAATTGAATGTTTATTTTTCATTGAATGTTTACATAAAGTTGCACTGGGTGCCTTTAAGGTCTTGCTCTGATAAGGTAACACAAGAGCCCAGGTATTTGAAGTCATTGACTTCCTTCAGAGCAATGCCCCCTGCTGTCATAAGAGGTGGATGGTCGTGGAAGATGTTGGAGATTACCTCGAGTTTCTTGGCCTTTAGCCTAAGACCAACCTTTGCCCGATCTAACTCCCCTCTGGTCCAGAGCTCCCGGGCCTGCTCCACATGGTCCGATACCAGACTCTGGTCCAAAGCTCCTGGGCCTGCTACACACAGTCCGATACCAGACTCTGGTCCAGAGCTCCTGGGCCTGCTCCACGCGCTCTGATATCAGGCTGAGGTCCTCTGCATAGCCCAGGCCTCAGGGCTGTACAGTGCGACAGTTTTGATCGCATTTGCTATTAAAATATATAACGTGCGAAGATAAATACAAGTTCACTCGCACCGGTGCGAAAGGGTGAGAAGGACCCGTGCCGAAAAAAAATACGTCTTTCTGTACGACTTTCAATGGCACTGCTAAGCATGATGGGAGCGATGCATGTAGGGAAATGTATTTTTAATTATAGGCTCGCCAGTTCCGCTGAACTACTAAAAAACTTCCCGACCCGAACATTCACACGTTGAGGAAGAGGCTTTGTAACGGTCGCGGGAAATTCACTTTTTAAGCAAAACAGAAAAATGAAAAGGTATTTCTCTGTATTCGGAAGTTCTTCTTTATCAAATAAAGATGGAAACTTGGAAAAAAATCCACGTATGGAAGAGATTGACCACAAGCACGGAACCGGCACCTTCGGACGAAGCCGACTCCACCCATGACTCCGTCGCGGCCAACGGGAAAACGTACAGGTTTAACCCCCAGTGGTTAAAAACGTTCAATTGGCTGGTCTACGACCAATCCAAGATGTCTATATTGTCTAATTTGTAATCATTACTTAATTTTGTTGAATGTGTTCACCACTTCTGGCTGCTGATGTTTTAAAAGAGGCTCTCATAGTCACTTTACTATTTAATATGTTCATTGTCACTTTACTGTTGTTAAATTTGTTCATATTGTGTTACTTTTGTATATACACGTCCTATTCTGTTCATATAGTTATATCTGAATAATTTTTATTTTTTTACTATAGTATGTGTGCTACCAAAATAATTTTTGTGCTACTGAATTTTTTTGCTTGCTAGCACCAGTGCTACCATTTTAAAAAGTAAGCGTACAGCCCTGGTCCTATGTTCCCCGGTCTGTTACTTTTTCCACCATTACTGCCAAATTCCGGCCGAGATAACCACCATTGCATGTCTTTACCTTTTGTGGAAGAGGGAGGGACGTCGGAGATCCCGACGCAGTCTATTGTATTCATAATATTGTAATGACCACGGAAGAGGCAGTGAATGAATTGAATGAATATTGATTAGACAAAGATTTATTAGGTAGGCCTACCTAATAAACCGAACACACAAGACTGGAAACCATAGCAATGCCGGTAAACAAACCCCGAGAAGCCCAATCCCTACGAGAGCCCCCTGCGCCACGGCCATCCGGAGGCGCACAGAGCTTTTGGCCGTGATATTGTCTATACAATTATATTATGTTATATACTATTATATATAGAGCTCCGGGAGTCGCAAACGGCAGCAATCACTTTCTCCTCCATGCTTCAGTTCACCCGGTACTGCACTGCACTGAGTTGGCCGGTTGAACGCTAATTGGCTGTTACGTTACACATGTCACTCAGTGGCCACGCTGTTGAACGTTGATTGGCTGATTATCGTTACGCGAATATCGCGTCAAAGTTTAAATATTTTTAAAGGTTGATACTGATTGCGGGGAACATAGGACCCTTTTCCAGAAAAGGGTCCTATGTTCCCCGCAACTGTGGGGGAGCATAGGAGGAGATGCACTCGCGTTTCTCGGATGTAAATGAACCCATGCGTCTCAAAAGACGCATGGGTGATGGACCCATTTCTCGCAAAAGAAGAAGATGTCGAGCATCTCCAGGCTGAGGATGAGCTTATGGATATAAAGTCCAATTCTCTCTGTAAGCGGTTCTATGCTGAACATGGATACAAGCGGTTTTGGCTTGTGAAAGGGCCAGGAGTCGCTCCGAGACTTGCTCATCATGCGACCACCAGATTCATCTTGCCATTTGCCTACATACCTGTCAGAGACTGCTTTCAGCGCTCTGGTCACCATCAAAACAAAGGCACGCAACAGGCTTGATGTGCACAGTGACTTTCGTTTGGCTGTTACCAAAGTCACACCAGACATCCCATCACTGGCTCAGGAAATACAGTCTCAGAGCTCTCATTAAAAGACAGGCTGCCTGGACTCTCAAGGTGTGTATGACAGTGAAATTAAAAGGAGATCAAAAATAGAGAAAAATATGTTCCTAAAAGTTTACGTTTATTTAAATAGAGCCAAATCATAACAAGTTCTGAAGTTCTGAAGTTTATAATATTGCAATTTTACACAGGTTTCGTCATTGTTCCATGCCGCCATGTTTCATGTTCCATGTTCTTTTTTATGTTAGCAGTGAATATATTGAAATAAAAAGAAGATACATTCCCTTAGTGTTTTGTAAGTTCCTTTAGTTTTTTTTGTAATGGGGGGGGGGGGGGGGGTCGCCAAAGTTTACAATAGTAAAAATGTGGGTCCCTCAAGAAAAAGGTTGGGAACCACTGATCTAGTCAACTAAACATCACGTTTTTAGAATGCCAGACATCTTCATACATTACATACTGCAATATGAACTTACAGCCATTGCTTTCATGAGCGTGAGAAGGGAAGAGAACATTCACCAAATGACCGACCGTCTTTCTTACTGTGTTACGGTTGCAACAAGTATAAACATCACGTGATCTACTTTAACACTTCAAAATAAGAGTCCAGTTCGCATCATGTAAATATTGCTACATTCATTAAATCATTCAGTACATCCAAGTTTGAACACGAATACCATTCTAAGGGCAGAACATTCATGTTTAATCACAAAGCATTCCATTCATTGAGTTACAGTGTTAAGTTAGCGACCAAAGAAATAAATCGAGATCACCAAAAGTAATGGCAACGTCAGTATTGTGGGTGCTACATGGTTTTCTAGGTACTCATGGCTTGCTGGTAGCATTACTAGCAATCAACTGTATTGCTGGCCCTGTTTGCTAATGAATAATGGCAAATCTCCAACGTGGGCTGTTCATGGTTTCACTGTTGTCAAAAATCTTTATAGCGCAACCAAACGCCACGACAAGTGTCAAGTTGGTGCTGCTATGCGACATTCCTTGCTAGGCACTTAGCTTCCGCTTCTTTTTCAATTTCTAATTCTTCTAATTCTATGTCTAGTCTAGCTCTTTGTTTTTTAATTTCCAACTGCTTCTTAGCATATAGGCTCCCTTGGTTGCGGCTGCTTCAGCCGAAGCTCTGGCTCTGGCGGCAGCCTCCTGGACAGACCTGTAGTAGGATGAGCGCTTGGAGCTAGTGCTAGCTCTCGATGTAGGGTGGACCGATGACTTGGGGGAGGGGGGTCGGCGTGAATTCTCCTCTGAGTTTACCGTTTCCCCTTTGACGACGCTGGATACATCGCTGGTGGCCATGCTTGGGTCTCTCTGCGTTTTCTCTTCTCACTGTAGTGTGTCTTTTCACTATACTGTTCTCCCTGTGCGTTAGGTATCTCTATACGTTATCGCAGTTTAACAGCAAGCCAAACTCAGATGTAGCACACTTGAGTCAGGATCGGAGCGTCTTGCTCCCTTTATTTCCTTTTTTATATTGTGTCAATACCACGAGTGAAACTGTAACAGAAACAACACAAAACCTTAGTTTCCCTTATAGCAGAGGCGGTCCTGGCTGGATTTACGCCCTGGGCGAACCATCCCTTGCAATGCCCCCCCCCCCACCTCGTCGCCAAAAAAAAAAACTTACCCCCAAACCCTGACACCAACACAACAATATATTATATTATTTGTATTATTTTAATATATATCATCTTAAATACAAAAAGGTAACAAGAACAGAGAAAAAACAAGATAAATAAATACAGTATATAAACACCAATGTAAATTGCACAAGGATTCCACAGGATCTAATAACCATGCTTGAAAAATCCCTGAAGAAAGCTAAAAAAAAACAACAACAAATAAAACTACTCTGTGGAGCATTAAAAAAAGATTTGTGCAGTAAACTATTTTTCACCCTGGGTTTTTCACCCTGTTTACAACTGGCATTAACATTACCAACAGGTGTGAAGTGCAATCTAAAACTTGACTTTTCTAGCCTTCTTTGCTGCAAAATCATCAATTACATCATCATACGAAATCTGTTGTGCAACTGTATGATTGATGCTGATGATGGCAAGTCCAGAGAGAGACGCTCCTGGGACATAGTGGACCTCAAGTATGTTTTAATAAGCTTCAGCTTGGAAAAACTCCTCTCTGCTTCAGCTACTGTCACTGGGAGGGTCAAACCAATTCTAAGTGCAGTCCACAGATTGGCGTAGATTTCTGCGAGCTCTTTCTCGTGGATGAAAGTCAGCAGCTCAAGCAGAGTCATCGACTTTGATGGGAGGTCAGGGAAGTTCTTTAGCTCCTGCACAAGCTCTCTGCCATCCACGTCTGAGTGTCCTTTAAAGTGCAGTGTAGTTTGCAGGGTCTCACATTCTTTTTGCAGCTCTTTGTCTGGGAGGTTTCTGAAATTAGAGAGAACTCCAAACTTCTCTCTAATATTCTGCAGTGTGGAAAATCTTTCCTGAACAGCTGAAGCTGCAGCATCAACAACCACATTGAAAAATGTGACCTCCAGCTTCTTCAGAGCATAATTTAAAGGCTCATCAAATGCTTCATAGGAGAAGTGACGCTTTGTGGATCTCAGTCTCTTCTGTTGCAGAACAGCCTCAACATTCATTTCTTCACAAATATCCTTGGCTGACATCTGTGCTGTCACAAAGCCTGTTGCCCTGTAGCTTTGAAGATCTTTCTCAATCCTATTGAGAAGACTGACTGCTACGTCAACTTGCATGCTGGGAGACTGCATCAGCTTGCTCACATGGTGTGTCTGGCTCAAGATGTCGTACCACACCACTGTACAGATGCTGAAGCGGTAGGATCCCACCTCCTCCGACAAGGACTGGGCCTCAACCTTAATGATGGGATCTTTAGTGTGATCTCTCACCTCAATCAGTGCCTCTCTCACAGCAGCTGCCTGATATCTCAGGGGCTCAACACTCTTCACTTTACTTTCCCACCTTGTGTCAGTCCACATCTTCAAAGTGATGCCCACATGTTTTTTCAGTATGGCCCATCTCTGAGTGGAGGCTGAAAACAGGGTGAAAAGCTTTTGTAAGATGCCAAAATAATTCAGGGCATCAGTGGAAGCCTTAGAAGCATCGGCCACAACCAAATTCAGGGTATGAGCCCCACATGGCACAAAAAGAGCTCTTGGATTCATTTGTAGAAGCCTGGCTTGAACACCCTTGTTTTTCCCCTTCATGTTTGCCCCGTTGTCGTAAGCCTGTCCTCTGCAGTCCTCAAAAGGAACTTTGAGCTCCTCTAGTCTCTTGAGAATCAGGGATGCCAAATGCAGACCTGTTGATTCCTCTGCCTCCAAAAACCCCATGAAATGTTCCTTTATGCAGGGCTTCTCCTCTGTCAGTGACACCACACGAATTACAACTGACAGCTGTTCGGTGTGGCTGATGTCTGGTGTGCAATCGAGAATAATTGAGAAATATTTTGCCTGCTTGATGCCACTCACCATTCCTGAAATGATCTTGCTGCTCATCAAATTAACCAGTTCGTTCTGTATGCTGTGACTGAGGTAGCTGGGGTGACCAGAGGTACTTTTTTGGACCCGGTTAAGGTGCTCTTTCATTACTGGGTCAAATTGTGCCATCAGTTCAACCTCTTTGAGGAAATTGCCATTAGATGGCGTGAACAATGTTTCTGTACTCCCCCTTAGTGCAAGATTTCTCACTGCCAGAGACTGCACAATCGCAGTCAAACGGGTCAACACTGCTCTCCATCTCATCTTCTCAGCCTCTAGAAGTGCCATCTCCTGGTTATCAATTGTTTCCCCCTTTTTCATCCTGACTGCCAGTTCTTTCCATACTTTCATGGAGTTGAGGTGTTCTGGACTGTTGTCGTGAGAGCAAATAACTTGCATGTTTCCAGTCTGTCAGGCCTGAGCTTGTTAAGTGAATTATCCTCTTAGAAAAGAGTTTGCAGCAGAAGCAGAAAAGGCTGTTGTTTTTCTCTGAATAGACTAACCAGCTTCTGAGAATCTTTTCACCATTAACCAATGTTTTCTTGAAATACTGGTGGTGGCAACTTCTTCCATCCAACTCATTCCTGGGGAAAACAAAGTCAGCAGGTACCTCACTTGGTCCTCTGCAAACCAGAACTGAAGGCCAATTAGCAGGGTCAGTAGACACAGGCTCATCCTCAGGCACAGGATTTGGTGGGGTTTCGGGTTGAGGCATTTCTAATAAAGAGAAAATGGTATTGTCATTAGTATACATGCTATTCACAGCATTCATAGCATTTGCAAAAGTAACAATTTATGCAAAAACGCACACATACAGCCCACACACACACACACACACACACACACACACACACACACACACACACACACACACACACACACACACACACACACACACACACACACACACACACACACACACACACACACACACACCTGAGGAGTCCTGCAAGGAACATGTGGCTGATGAGGAGGTAGATGGCTCCAGGACCATCCCTGAAAAGGCCTGTGTGGCTGCAGAGGTAGATGGCTCCTCATCAGACTCCAGGACCATGTCTGTGGCTGCTGTGGAAGTATCTGACTCCTCATTTTGGCCAGTGGGTGCTTGTGCTCCAGTTCCAAAATATTTCAGAAGTGCCCCTGAATTTACAATTAAGATACAATTTGTAAGTTAAATCACACTTGTGTCACACAGTTACCCAATTAAAATTACCATAATGCACATTTTATTAACATTTGTTTTAACATCCTACTAACTAAACATAACACACTACAAATTATTTAAAAAGCTATATCACATGTGGCTTACAAAATACCATGTCATAGGCCTATTAAAAGTTATTTAAACCAACACTATGGAACTTTTAAATTTTCATAACTTTTGTGATGATGATACATCGACTTACAACAAGTTGAATGACACCTCTGTCGTGGTCTGAGGGGGTCTGTATCTCTTTCTCTGGCACTAAGCAACTTTGAGGAGCATGGTAGGAACCCGGCTCTCACTTAAGTTTCTTTGTGTTGCAAACACAAACTAGACTAGGTTGCCTATGGGTAAAATAAGTTGCATGACATGATGCCTCAATTCTAATAGTTAGCAAAACTAAAAACCAAATTCAGCGACACATATATTAGCAACATATTAGCAAGAGGCTAATAAATAGTTAAGTCCTTTGGGGGACTTAGCTAATAAATAATTCTGTTTATTAGCAACTTGTGCTATAAGGCTTATAGCACAAGTTGCTAATAAACAGAATGGAATGAACCTAGAAAGAATAACTAGGACTACGCGCCGAAAGCGAGCCTGCCCACAGCAACAATAGGCTAATCTAACGCAGGCGCATACTTTGCATTAGCTGATCATCTAGTTAACTAAACATTTAGAATGCCAGACATCTTCATACATTACATACTGCATTATGAACTTACAGCCATTGCTTTCATGAGCTTGAGAAGGGAAGAGAACATTCACCAAATGACCGACCGTCTTTCTTACCGTGTTACGGTTATAAACGGTATAAACATCACGTGACCTACTTTAACACTTCAAAATAAAAGTCTGGTTCGCATCATGCAAATATTGCTACATTCATTAAATCATTCAGTACATCCAAGTTTGAACACGAATACCATTCTGAGGGCAGAACATATATGCTTAATATTTACACTTAACCTCGGTAATTTTGCCAGAACGTTAAGTAGTAGGCTACATGCATGTTGATTAACATTTATTCCATAATTTCCGATTCCCTGCCAAATGACATAACAGACCATCTGACTTATCGAACGAATCAAACAAACAAATCAAACAAACAAATCGTGATAGTGAACGAAACTGAAAGAACTGACTCCCGGATAAGAATCGTTATGCCCATCCCTACATAGCATACTACACTTTCCATTGAACAATTACTACTTGCTACCATAAATTGACAAATTTTATAATGTAATCAAATGCTCACACACTAGCTGCTTTCAGACACACGTGTAAGTCCTGATATACTCCTGATGGGCCGTATGTGTGAAGAACATATCCTGACATTTGTACCCTGAAAATCTCCTGAATAATTCTACCCCTGAGGTAGTATTTTCTCCATAGGAAATGTAAATTACCTTATATGTGAATGAGGAGTAGAAAGTCCGAATTTTTCACACCACTTCAGTGGGCGTGTTGATGACGCTTTTGCATGTCATTGTTCACTGAATGGTTAAAAAATATTTAAATGTTGGTGAAAGAATGTTATACATTGTAAAAGGATAGGCAAAATGTTATTATATTATGCGCTCAGAAATTTGTTGCATTATCGACTGGCGTTTCCACATTATTGCTATGGGTTTAATGACAACTAGAGGTTGAGCGTCCGCAACGTGCGCGGAAAAAACTCTAGTATAACTAGAGGGAGCATTGTACTGTCTGCGCACACCCCTTCTGATGCCTCTCTCTCACTCCCTCCCTCTCTCTTTCTCTCTTTCACTCGTTTCGTTCTGAAGAGCACGAAAATTGTCTGAGAAACGCACCCATTCAAAATATGTTGGTTTACATTTCGTTCTGTGTAGCACGAAAAAAGTCGGATAATCGTTCTCTGGGACATGATTCAATAGATTAACGTTTGTGCGCATGAGCACAAAATCGTGTGATACTGGGTTGAAACTTAACCCTGCTGTGTTTCCAGGCTCGAATCGCCCACCCGGACCCTGACCTTGCAGGCCCCTCGGGGGGTGGAGATCAACGCCGGTGTGGGAGACTTCCAGGCCTCCTGCAGAAAGGACCTTCTACTCCAGTCCTCAGAAGGAGAGGTGGGTGTCTGAACAGTGACAGTGTGTATATATATGAGAGAGAGAGAGAGAGAGAGAGAGAGAGAGAGAGAGAGAGAGAGAGAGAGAGAGAGAGAGAGAGAGAGAGAGAGAGAGATTCCAAGAAGAGTCAAAACAATCTATTATTTGCCATTGGCTCTTTGTGTGTGCATGTGTTCTTCTGTAGACGTGAGAGCATGTGTATCTCTGGGTTTGGGTCTGCATTTGTCTGCGGTTCTCCAAAGCGTTGGGCCAGCTTCATTATGGTACCTTATTAGGCTAATGAGCGTCATCAATCCAGGCGACCTTGTCCTCCTTTCCCTCCCCTCCTTCCTCCTCGCTCTCCCCCCTCACTCTATTTTGGAGAAGTGACTTCATTAAAGCGGTTGTAATGAAGTTTTCTGTCAGCGTTGGCTCCTGGTGTGTGTGTGTGTGTGTGTGTGTGTGTGTGTGTGTGTGTGTGTGTGTGTGTGTGTGTGTGTACATTCTTCGTCTGCTGTCACACAACGTCCTGCCAAATTGCTTGAGAACTTTGCGTCTGTGTGTGTTTTTTTGTTTGTGTGCTATGTGGTGTGTCCATTGGAGCATAGTGTGTCATTAACTCAGTAATTAAATAGAATGGGCCTCCCTCTCTGCTGTCGCAGTCATGCCAAAGCAAACACACACAGACCCACACACGTACACACCTAGACATAAAGGGCCCAAGTTCAAAATGAGTCGACCACAGATAAGTTTGAGACTGTAAAACAAATCTCATCCTACCGTCAAGCATTTAATAAAAACTGCTTCGACTGCAACGAAGGCTGTCTTAGAGCTTTTGTACCCCAGGTAACCTCCTTCTGCAATGGGGTAACAAACTGGCCCCCCATAGCAGAAGGAGCATTGTGATTAATATTGGATTTCCGCAGAAAAAAAGTTCAAATGGTGTTCTTCAGAGAGAACTATCAACAATAAAGCACTGTTCAACTTGAAGCCATAACAGGCTGAGAAGAACCCTGAAAGCAAAGCAGAACCAGGTGCCCTGCACCACAAAGAAGCTCACCTCCCTCCTAAATGTACCAGTAAGATAGAGAGACTGGAAACAACCCAAGGAGAGTTCCACAAGGAGATGAGACAAGAACCCGCAGGACCTAGTGGTACCCCGCCGGCCACCAAACACTAAGAAAAGCCACAATAGTTTAATACCCTGAAAATACAATGAAATGCGTTCCTCTCCGACACCAGGGACACTGCCGCAGTCAGAACCCAGCTACTCAGGCTGGCCAGCACTGGTGAAGCTTCTTCAGCCAACGAAGGGCAAGGGGGAATGGAACTACAATGTCCATGCTGCTCAGGCCTGCAACAACCACAGACAACCGTTTCTTTGGTTGATCAAAGCATCTGATTCATTGATTTCTGTCGGAATGTAAAGAGGATTTCCAAACCATGTGAAAAAAATAAAATCTTAAAGGTTGGGTATGGAATTCGCTTTTTTGGCCATTTTTGCAAAATTACTTGAAATCCTTATCATAACCCACTTACAGCCACTGAGTTAGAAGTACTGACATGAAAATTAAACAAGTCAATCATCTGTGGAACGGGCAGGGCTCGAAAAACTCCAGCCAATGATTTCCATTGCCACCGAGTTGCATTGGACAGTAAGTACGTCAATCAAACGGTCGTACTGCACTCCCCCTCCCCCGCGCCCCGCGCGCGACCCCTTCGTGCACGTACTCAAACCTCGTGACCCAGAGCAAGCTTCTGTTTGTTGTTATCCTGCGGTAGCTACTGGAGCTAGCTAACTAGCAAATGACTCGCTCTCGCGCATCTGTGTTCGCTCGTGCATCATTGCGCGTCCATGTACTTGGAATGGGTGGAGTCAGAGTCAGCGTTGAAGGAGAGGGGGTAGGACCATTTGAGTTGTGTATTTTCAAAATCTGCTGGCATTTCGCAAATCCCATACCCAACCTTTAAGTAAATTACCTACCCTATCTTTATTCGAGAAGAATGTTGGAATAACTGTGCATGTATTGAGGATTTATCTATAACAGAGGGTGATTATGCTGGATTAGAATTCAGGAGTATAATGACACTTGAATACATTTGTAAAAAATGATATTATACCAGCACACACTGGCGGCTGGTGATCAAAAATGTTGAATACATTTAATGGATTTGATTTCCTGTATTCTGAGGCATTTTGGGAATGGCCACTACCTATTTACCTACTATTCATTCAAATTCATAGCCTACATCCTGACTTGCAGGGCCTGGACAAGCTTACACTGCATATACAGACCTACTTTATGGCCAGTCCACCAGCCATTGCTATTTTACCCATTGTTGTTATTATTGAGACAAATCATGATCACTGTCCTATAGTGTCCATTTTTTGTGAGTCTCAATGTCTACTTCAAATGCAGTTAGAAATATGGGACAGTTGCTTCATTTTGTTTATATGCTACAGGCCGAAAGACTAAATTAATATGTAACTTACTTGCTCCTTTTAAGTATAACATTGCTTGGGGAGTCCAATTCCTCCACTGAAAAGGTTGGAAAGTGTTTACAACTCTCTGCTAGTTAGCGATCTATCTCTTCTCTACATGTAGTTGTGTTGCGCGAATGCTACGGAGGGAGGTTGCCTATTTGATTGATTCGCCGAATTGTCCAATCATGTGATGTTCACAAGAAGAAAAGCGAGACCATTGGCCTGGGGCGCACACTGGTGCGACCCGAGGGCGAATTTTCTTGCGCCAATGAAAAGCTGTCTCTGCTTGATAGACAGCAAAAAGTTAGCGAGCTTACATTGACTTCAACGTGGCCGTGACTGAGAGGAGGGCTTTATTGCGAATTACCAATAACTAGCCTAGCCCAAATCATTGACGTTCAGATGCATTTAAATGGTTGCTGGCAGTGACAAGTATGTCACACAATTAAACGAGGATTAACGCTATGTATCTTTGTTGATTTATTTCGTATTGATAGAAGTTGAATAGTTGGCAGATATATTCAAGTGAATATTTCACGGAGGGGCGGCGCCTTAGCGCCCTCTATTGACCCACCGCTACTGCCAGCAGAGCCTCAATAATTGGTGTGTTATGTCCTACGATGACTCCCTTGTGAACAGTGTCTATTTGTATTTATTTTATGCATAAATGTTAGACATTGTTAACTTTATCCCCCCCCCCTTAAAATCATCTGAATGTCCTGTTCTCTGGACACTGCACTCTGTCTCTCTCAGACATCTTGTCATCTCTGGAGATCTCTCTGTCGTTGCAGGACTACAGAACAGAATATAGATCAGTGAGATGACACGTGATGCCCTTAGAAGACCACTGTCCTGTGATGTCTGCCTCCACTGCCTGTCATACAGATGATGCCCTGCTCATCCCCCCCCCCCCCCCCACCCCGCCCCGCCCCGCCAAAATGGGGAAAAGGGGAAATAGGCGCCATGCATACCAATGTCTCGGTGAAAGGCTCTGGGCTCATGTTTTTAAATCTACTCAAGAAGCCAGACAATTTACCTCTACACAAAGGAGCAATTATTATTAGCAATAGTTGTCATCCTTTCATAACACGGCTCTGACATTAGCAGGGGGTTACCTGTGGTGAACTGACCGTGGACGTACACGTGTGCTGCAGTCAGGGTGTAGTAGAAGACAGACGGACACGGCTCCAAGCTAGTAGACGTTCCATCCCGACAACGGGGGGATGTTTGACAGCCTGAAGACCGCTCAGACAGGAAGACAAACGCTGACACAGCGAGAAGGGGGAATAAACACACTTGCTTTCTATTCAAAATCAGCAGAGAGCACAGACAGGCATTGGAGGACCAAGACAGGTGTCACTCACAGCCCTAATGATGGTTCTGCTCCTTCTATATACCAGGACAGGTGGAGGAATTAACATACACACCAACCCTTTTCACTGATGGAAACAACTTTATTTTCCCCCAAGTTTCCCAAGTGTGAATCATCTCCATCAGATCATGATACAGACAGACCCGCAGAGAGACAGACAGACAGACCTAGAGAAAGACGTAGCTTCATTATCAAGACTGAAGACTTGAAAAAACACTCTTAAGCTTGTTAGTCGAGCAGCTATACACAGTATAGCTATATAGGTATTGACATGTGTCGCTAGGGATTTGATCTGGCCTTAATGAATTGCTTTGTTAGCTAATTTGCCTACGTTTGATGTATTCTGTATCGATCCTGCTTTTTCAAGACTCCCAGAGGCCCTTAGTTGTCTTTTTTCAGTCAGAGTTAGCCAGTCACTCAATGTGTGTTTTTGCCTTCCTGTCTCCTTCCCTTCCCCCTGGTTTGTGATTCTCTCAGCAGACGGATCACCTGGAGCCCAGGATAGCAAAGAGGAGCTCATCTCAAATAGCGCTCTCTTTCATCCCCCATCCTCGCTCTCCTGATGCGCTGATGCTGCCAAAATGTATCAACAGACAAGGAAATATAAAAATGTAAATGCTGATCAGGAATCAGATACTGCCTTGCCTGATTGTAGCTAATGTAAAACAGTTGTTTAGTGTGATAATAAGCAGTGATCCTGGATCAGTCATGAAAAGACAGCATTTCCTCTCAATGAATCTATTTCTTCTTACAGGCTATGTTATTTGTGCAGTAAAAATGCTTGTAATCATGATTTGTGTGCACGACTGCACGTATGTTTTAATTGTTGCGCTGTGTCACATGAAAAGCTTCAGTGAATAAAGCTCTTCTCCAAACACACACTTTGAGGCCCCCCTCTCCCCCCCCCCCCCCCCGCTCTTTACTGGGAGTAAAGGGGGAGGACACAGAGCCCATGGTGGACATGCTTAACAGCAGCAGTACTCAGGCAGCATTACACCCTTGAGCCACATAGGCCGTGCTCGTGGTTGATCTTAAATTAAACAATTGGATGAGAAAGAACAACATATCTAATTATTTATATTGTCTCAAAAGATATGAAAATAAAATAATGTTGAGAATTTGTCGTTCAATATGAACATGAACCTGCGCTGCATTCACAGCTTCTATGGACTGCTCGCCACTGTTATAATGCCCTCCGAGCCCGGGGGCCAGCTGGGATTCACTGGTGGCGAAGCACACCTGGGGCGGCTTCAAGGTCAAGGTCAAGATTCAACTTTATTGTCCCCGTGGGGAAATTTGTCTTGGGCATAGTGCATCATTGCTTTCTTATCCTACACAGAGTACAACAGAACAAAAACACAACCACAGACACAAACACAACCAGACAAACCAACATTTTAACATCGAGAACTTCTCCATGTTCTCGATGTTAAAATGTTGGTTTGTCTTGATAGACTTAAATTGAACCTTGCTGTACAGCATAGAAATCTACAGTATGGGGATAAAGTGCAAGTGTTTATTGCACTATAACTTATGGTCAGAGTGCTATGTGCTAAAGTGCTTAGTTCTAAAGTGCTATGTGCTAAAGTACTATGTGCTAGCTTAGCATCACTCTGGCTGACATTGCCAGGGCTTTCCCCCCGGTGCCTAGCGAGAGCCTGGTGGGTTAGCTACCACTTCCCTTCCTCCTCAGCACCCCATCGGGCCACTTCCTCCGTGGTGCTTCACTCCTTCCAGCCCACTCTTTGTTTGGTTCCTTATATCAGACGTAAGCAGAGGAAGGACTTTCTCAGGGCTGCCATTTTTATTTCTTACATAGGCTTTGAGCATTCATAATCACAGGATTAACAATGATTAAGTGGTATCACTCCCTATTTTTTCAAAAATATTTATCAACAAAATATTTTTTTGTCATCGTCACACGATTTACGTTGAGTTATTCTTATCCTAAAAGGGGTTGGATTGCCTTCATGGAATTAGTGGAAAGTACTTTTCTCAAACTCTAAAGCAACGTTTCAAGTTTTTAGATTGACGCAGTGGCTGTGAAATTAACTAACCATAACCTCTATGTTCGCCTATCTTACATATTTGGTGTCAATTTCTGGGGTCAATCTTTCGAAAACCCAGTCTAGTCTGACTAGCCTGCTAGCTTTAAAAATAGGTTTGACTTGTGGGCGACTCTGGTTATGCTCAATGTGATTGCGACACATTTATTTGACCATATGCTGGATGTAGGATGCGCTGGATTAGTCGCAACATGTAAAACAAGCAAAAGGGACTTTAATGGGAATGGAGCGGCTAGCTGTAGCTAGTGCAGGGTGCAGAGGAGTGGTGTAGTGTGGGAGAATCTGAAGCTAGGCTGCTGAATTCTGGGTAAGCCTCAGAGGATTGATGGCACATGCAGCTGGACCAGCCAGGAAGGAGTGGCAGTAGTTTAGACACAAGATGACAAGAGCCTGGACCGAAAGCTTGGAGACCTTCTGGAAGAGGTACTGATGCGTCTTCCTGATGTTTTGTAGAATTAATCTGCAGGAGTGGCTGATCACGGCACTGTTGGCAGCGAAGGACAGCAGGTCATCCAGAGTCAGCCCCAGATTCCTGGTCATCCGAGTCACAGGCACCACAGAGATGTGGATATTGAAGGAGAGATCTAGGATGGGACATGCCAGATGTGTGGAAGTGTGAACTGAGCGAGTGCAGAGCCTGAGATTCCCAGTTCTTGGAGGGTGGAGAGGAGGATCTGGAGGTCCACCGTGTGGAAGGCTGCCGAGAGGTCAGAATGACAGGGAGGAGGGTCTGGAGGTTCACCATGTGGAAGGCTGCTTAGAGGTCAGAATGACAGGGAGGAGGGTCTGGAGGTTCACCGTGTGGAAGGCTGCTTGGAGGTCAGAATGACAGGGAGGAGGGTCTGGAGGTTCACCGTGTGGAAGGCTGCTTGGAGGTCAGAATGACAGGGAGGAGGGTCTGGAGGTTCACCATGTGGAAGGCTGGTTAGAGGTCAGAATGACAGGGAGGAGGGTCTGGAGGTTCACCATGTGGAAGGCTGCAGAGAGGTCAGAATGACAGGGAGGAGGGTCTGGAGGTTCACCATGTGGAAGGCTGCAGAGAGGTCAGAATGACAGGGAGGAGGGTCTGGAGGTTCACCATGTGGAAGGCTGCAGAGAGGTCAGAATGACAGGGAGGAGGGTCTGGAGGTTCACCATGTGGAAGGCTGCAGAGAGGTCAGAATGGCAGGGAGGAGGGTCTGGAGGGCCACCAGTCCCCAGAGTTCCAGGCTGCTGAGAGGGGGGCTGTTCTAGCAGTCTGGCGTTTCTCTGTCAGTGCGTTTACATGCAGAGTCATTATCGGATAAAGAAATGAATAAGACCTCACCCAGACTTTTAAAATGCATGTAAACACCTTTACCTGATCTACTTCGGACCGAAATCGGTGCATGAACGGACAAGCGAGATCGGATAAGAACACCTAGATAGCTCGATGATAGTCCGGTTTCTACCTGCATGTAAACCTGCATCGTATCTCGTATCGGATTTCGAGTTCTGCGCATGCTCGAGATCTTGCGGCCGAGGGACGTGAGCCGGAAGTAGAAGGAGATGGTAGTCGTGTTAATGTTGCCATAGACATATAAACAATTCTTATTTCTTTATAAATATAAATATTAAATTATTTCTTTATATGTTTTTGGTTGTCGCCGTCGGAAAACGAGAAAAACTGTGATTTATTAAAAAGGTGACGCAGAAAATGGGAGAAGCCGGTGTCATGCCATTACCCCCTACAAGAAGTTTATCATCATCAATATGCATTCAGTACACACTACGCTTCAATTTCACCCAAGGCTGAATTAAAAGTACATGTTTTCCTAAACATTGTTCATCAACAAGGTTGTAAAGTATTAACTTCGGGCACATCTGTCAAAATAAACGCTTTTTTTCTTCGGACGTGTATACGATCTTTAGTCATTCATTGCGAAGCGATCGAACTGACGGGGATATGCTCTGATATTATGAATCTTAAAGACTGCGTCGGATTCTCCGTCTCCCTGGTACTTCCACAGCAAAGACTCGGAGTGGGGGTTATTTCGGCCATTTCGGAGAAGAAATTGGGGGAAAGGAATTTTGGCTTTGACTCTCTGAGGTCAAGATTGAAACGCTACATGGAGGGGAAAGAGATTGTTGCCGTATGCGGGACAGCTGTCAGTTCACTTCGGGTCCATGTCATTTCTCCGACACTCCAGTGTTCCGACCTCTCGGTCGTATGCGGACTCCACCGGCTGGACTCCTCCCAGTGACTCCTCCGGCGGCAGAGCCGCCGGAGGAGTCCGCATACGGCGAGAGGTAGGGACAGTGTCGCGTCGGAGAAATGACATGGACCCGAAGTGAACCGACAGCTGTCTACTGAAAACTTCTTTCTCGAATGCCGACTGTGTTTGTTGTTATTGGGATGTAGAGGTCAACCGGAAGTGACTCTCTAACCACTTGTTGAAAGGGCTACAGCCAGGGCTGTAGTGGTCAAATTAGAGGTGGGTAAACTATGAATTTTGTGATCAGGCCGACCTCGACACAACGCAAGTGTTGCGACTCTTTAAGGCTAGCCTGGCTAAATTCCATTATGTTATCAATTAAAGTCATATTAAATCAATCAATGACAGTCAATGAATGTGTTTGTAGTTTATTCAAGTTATTCCAATTTCAACAGTAAAGAAAAGTATGTGTAGATTAAGAACTATCTATCTATGGCATGTGTGTATGTGTGTGTATTAGTATGCATGCTTTTCGCAGTAGTGCCCAGAGGGCCTCCTTGTCCTCCACGTCAGGTCCTGCCTTGCAGGGGCGTGTTCTGGGGTTCATGGCTCACCTGTGCTTCACCAGCCAGGACTTCACATATGTGTTGGATTGAACTTTGTGAGTGGTGGGCCATTCAGTTGAATAAACATCAAGGACGACACTGTGACCAAGTGCAGACTGCATCTCAGGGGGCACACTATGATGTTCATTAAGCTGAACCCCCTCTCACACTCAGCAGTGCTAACTGGAATGAGATGGTCGATATTCAGGAGTGGTGCAAGGTTTTCTGGAATGATGCTTGAGTTATCCTTAAAAGTCTGAACCTTTGGGCAAGTTGTTTCAACTTGGATTCCCCATACGGTTCCTCTAGGGGAACAGGCCAGTTTGCTGGGAAAATAACTCTAAAGAAAATAAATAATAAAATAAAAATATTTATAATATATAAAATAAAAATATTTATAAATATATTTATTTTTATTGGTTTAACCGCCAACCGCCCGAATTTTAAAAAATATTTTTTTTGTCGCGTCATCCGCCCGATCCACGGTTCAGCCGCGGAGTCCACGGCTGCAACCGCCAACCTCGCATCTCCAAATTGAGGCTTTAACATAGCGACCGAGCTATAGCGAAGTTGATACGCCAAAACCGAAGTTTGATATGGATAGTAAAACTCTCACTGACTTTCGCTCATTTTGACATGGGCAGTACACGGATAGCATGACTACGCATTGGCCAATCTGAATGATCGTAGTCATTTAATAGTTCGTCAAGTAAAATTGATTTATAAATCACAAAAACAACTCATGTAAATTGATCATCTTCAGTCTTACTTTGTACTTGAGGCCTTTTTCGGGGATCTGTTGGAGTGGGAGCACTCGAAGGTCTCTTCAAAAATCGCCTGATATCCATGGCTAATTAATGACAGGTAGGCAGGCATGATAATCCACAACGCGTAGGGCCATGTGTTTACATACTTCCTGTTTACATATTTTCCTGGATCCTGATTGGTGTTGCAGCCGCAGCCGCAAGGCACTGATTGGAGGGTCACAGACCATATTAGCATAGGCCTACAGCGCAGATGAAAATGATTCAGATTACAGCGTTTATTTGTTCAACCATATGAAACTTTGTCTTAGGTTTTTTAAAATGATACTAAATTTATTTCCGATTATTCCAACGGCAGAATACAAGGCACAGGGAACTTTGAGGTGCGTAAACGCTATTTAGAGGTGCGTAAACGCTATTTCCTAAATTCCAGAGGTGCGTAAACGGCGTTTACGTGCGTTTACCCTCCACTACAGCCCTGGCTACAGCGCCACCTAGGCTAGCGGATTATGCCATGCTCCGGCCATTATCTGAGGCCATGTACATTCGGATAATTGACACGGTCAGTTCGAGTAGCAAAATCGTATAAGGCCTATTCCGATCTAGCCGTCCCATGTAAACGCACTGTTTGATGGGTTGAGGACAGTCCCCTGTCTTTAATCCAGACCTGTGAGGGTCCAACTCCAGAATGTTCTATATGAGATGGGTGAGGAAAGGGAGGGCAGCCAGAAGAAGGTCTGAGGGGTTATTGTTGTAAGGTAGCTGGACGTTTGGAGGTGACCAGGGATAGTATTTCAGTGACAGTGTTTGTAAGGAAGTTAGGGTAGGAGCTGAAGAGATAACGATAAGACGCTGTGGTTACAGCAGGTGGCTGGGAAAGGAGGAGCATATGTCATCTATCTTTTAACAAAGTAGGTAAGGGGCCTGCCCGTAATTCCGACAACACATTGATCCGACGTCTCAATGGTCCGAAATATTTCCCATTAGATCGACATGCCACTATGCCGACGGTTCAATGTTCCGAAAACGGAACCCATTGGTCCGAAGGTCCGTTTGTCAGACTTTTCAAAAAGGAGGCGCATTAGGCCGACGGTTCAATATGCCAAATAGGCCTACATATAAAGAGTTTTATACCACGCTCGCACTCTCGCTCTCTCTCGCTCTCTCTCACTCTCTCTCCAAAGTACAACATAGGCCTACATATCACGTTCATGATGAATATTGGAGAGCAAAGTGACAACGCTTCACTTCATTGCGACAGTGTTTCAGCCCCATGGACAGAGAGCGTAGGTCTAATTCTCAACACGGGCACGAACACACACACACACACACACACACACACACACACACACACACACACACACACACACACTTGACTAAGTACACGGTATGAGGTATAAGTTTGACTAAATCAATACCAGCGAAATTATTTAGGCTAAAAGCCCACTGTAAACACAGTAAACAACACATATAGGCCCACACACAGCTACTAAAGATAAAAAATGTATTTGTTTTTCATTCACCGTTTGACTTCTGTACGGGAAAAGTATTAGTCCTTGTATAACGTGCGCTTCATAAATTCACCGCTTGTGACCTTTCAAGCCCACAGCAACAGTCTGGCTTGGTGAAGTATTTGATTTCATAATCACACATGTAGAATTGAGCCTCGGCCTATTCGCATATTGAACCGTCGGCCTAATGGGCCTCCTTTTTGAAAAGTCGGACAAACTGATCTTCAGACCAATGGGTTCCGTTTTCGGAACATTGAACCGTCAGCATAGTGGCATGTCGATCTAATGGGAAATATTTCGGACCATTGAGACGTCGGAACAATGAGGCGTCGGAATTACGGCATGGCACCGTAGGTAACACAATCACTCAATGAGAGGGAGGGGGGGACGGTGGAGAACATAAAAAGAAGATAGAAATATGACAAAATAACCGTTTAGAATAAATTGCCTTCCAGGTGACTTATAGATGACAACCCCCGCACTGAAAATGGTATGACCCACAGCCTATCATACTATCTCCCTCCCACTATCATACTCCCTCCCTCACTAGCATACACTCTCTCTCACTATCATACTCTCTCTCTCTCTCTCTCTCTCTCTCTCTCTCTCTCTCAATCATACCGTCTCTCACTATCATACTGTCTCTCACTATCATACTATCTCTAACTATCATACTATCTCTAACTATCAGACTCTCTCTCTCACTATCATACTCTCTCACACTATCATACTTTCTGTCTCACACTATCATATTCTCTTTATCTCACTCGCTCTCTCTGTCTCACTACCATGATCTCTCTCACACACTATCATACTCTCTCGCTGACATTATCGTGCTCTCTCTCACACTATCATACTCCCTCTCTCACTTTCATACTCTCTCTCTCACTTTCATACTCTCTCTCTCTCACTATCATACTCTCTCTCTCTCACTATCATTTTCTCTCTCTCTCTCACTATCATACTCTCTCTCACTTTCAAGCTCTCTCTCTCACTATCATACTCTCTCTCCCTCCCTCACTACCATGCTCTCTCTCCCTCACTACCATGCTCTCTCTCACACACTACCATGCTCTCTCTCACACACTATCATACTCTCTCTCACACACTATCAGACTCTGTCTCACACACTATCATTCTCTCTCTCTCTCTCTCTCTCTCTCTCTCTCTCTCTCTCTCTCTCTCTCTCTCTCTCTCTCTCGTGCGCATGCGTGAGCGTTTGTGGAGGTTGTGAGGAGTGTGTCGGAGCGCGACTGGTTTCCCTAAAGGTTTGGTTTTTACATACTTTTTCACTTTTTTTTTGTATTATTGTCACAAGCACATTTGAGCACTGTTACAAGGTTTTTAAAAAATATGGCGACAGCCAGCGATAAGGTGGTTGTTTGTTGTGCAAAAAAAATAACACGGGTTTGAGAAATCTCTCACGCCGGCATGGCGTTAAGGTGCCGTTCGGCGTGGAATTTTCGGTGAAGGAATGTGGGTTAGCGGCTGGTATCGCCTTAACTGAAACACGCAGTGTCATTCAGGAGACACGTGTATATGATCCAAAAGGCAGGAAGTGATGAATTGAATTTGGCTTTGAGGTTTAAATTTGATGGTTTTGATTACACGATTTATGCGACTACAGAAGCAACTAGAACTGCAAGCAGTTATGCAGGGGTCCAAGAAATGTGCATTTCGCCGGCACAACGCGAAGCATGTGTTCAAAACAAATGGGCACGGCGTGTGCCAAAAGATGCAGCTGACTCCAGTGAATCTGTGGATATAAAGGTTTTGACTGTGGGAGGTTCGGTGTGGGAGTTATAGCCCAAAACGCGTTTTCAGAACATTCCATTGGCAAATTAGGAGACATACAATGTCGTAGTTTTTTGGCGCCGCCTTGTGGCGAAATTTTCCGAAGACAATTTTTTGATGGTTTTGATTACACGATTTATGCGACTACAGAAGCAATGAAATGCTTCGGATGTGGTCAGGCGGGTCACGCTGTGCGCAGCTGTCCGGATAAAGTGACTGCGCCGTTGCCAGGGCCGGCCGCGGCGGTGGAGCCGGTGGGGCAAAGGGCTCTGCCTGAAGTGGCGAGCAGTAGCGGGATGTTAATGGTCGTTGGAGGTCTGGAAACGGAGCAGCAGGCTGAGGTGCCAGAGACCGATAACAGCAGTGCACCCATTCGTTTTGAAATCGTGAATATTTCAAACAGTGTTGATCCAAAGTCAGATGAGCAAATTCAGTCTCAAAGCATTTCGGAAACAGGAAATGTCAACATGACGGGGGATTTGTTTAATGAGGATCAAATAATGGTACAGGAGGATGGTACTCTTCTTAAAGTTCCACCCAAAAAAACGGACAATTGAAGATGACACAGCAGGGTCAACATCAGATAGTGAGAGGGATTTCTCAGACTCGTCTCTTCCAGAAAGACTACTTCCAGGTGGACAGAGGAGATAGGGTTATAGTCTAGATCAAGTAAGAACGTTTTTGGAAAAAACTAAAGGCAAAAGAGATGTTGTGGTTGAAGATTATTTTCCTAATGGTTTTCTGTTAATTGGGACTGTGAGGAAACTAATTAGACAGAGGGGGAGTGATGGCCTTGTAGAGACAGAGGTATATAGCCTGAGGAAACTGGTGCGAAAGCTTCAAAGAAATGATGAAGATGAATGGCCAAACAGTAAATAACAATCTGTTGAGCGGATATAGGCTTACACTATTGATACGTTGCCTCTTGTTTTCAAAAAATTTCATAAACATGAGTAGATTTAGGATTGCGTCTTTAAATCTAAACGGAGCAAGGGACGTTAAGAAGAGGAATTTGCTGTATGAAGTCCTGAAAACAAAACATTGCCATTGCTTTTACCCAAGAAACACACAGTAGCAAGGACATTGAGGTCGAATGGCAGAGAGAATGGGGTGGGCAGGTGGTTTTTAGCCATTTGAGTTCAGCATCTGGGGGAGTTGCAATACTTTTTTTCGAGTTCATTTTTTTTTTATTATGAGGAAGTTGTTAGGTTCAGCTCCTCAAAGTCACTGCTAAATATGAAAAAAAATATATATTCTATATTCTTAAATATTTACTCACCAGTTTTGCAGAGGGATAGGCTAGTGTTTTTAGATGAATTGTCAAGCACTTTAGAAGGCTGCAACTCAACCGATTTTTTAATAGTAGGCGGTGATTTTAACTGCACCATTAGTGATTTGGACAGGAATCACATTGAACCACATCTACAGTCAAGGAGAATTTTAAAGTGTATAGTTGAAAGCTATGATCTGGAGGATGTGTGGCGTTCTAAACACAGTACTTAAAAGAATATTCCTGGTCCCACTGCAGAGATAATTATCCATCACCAGGGGCCTCATGTACTAAGGTTGCGTACGCACAAAAACGTGGCGTACGTCCTTTTCCACGCTCACGTTCATATGTACAAAACGTGAAATGATCGTAAAAATGTGCGGTCCCCACGCCAGCTCCAGAGCTGTCGTACACACGTTTCTACAGCTATTGTTCCTTTGGCGACACTTAGAGGTGACGCTGGGAAACTGGGAAAAAAGGTGAAAACAATGACTCAGAGTGATTTGCACATCAGAGACACACTAATGAACAATTAACACACCTTGCAATTATATGGGTGGCTATAAAAGCATGCGCAATGGATGAAGAAAATTGTTTTAAAAATGGCTGCGTTAGCGTTGTTAGAGGACATCGCAAATGGTCAAATCCGAAGGGCGCTGGAGACGCCGGGGCCGACGGAGCAAACCGTGCCCTCTCCTTGCTTGTCTATTCAAAAATAAAAAATTTAAGTTAATAAACACGAGTCAAAGTCTTTAATATCCTGGCATCTTTACGCACGACTTATGTGTATTGCAAGCAGCCAATTGTATGACCAGTATAATTACAGCATTTATGACTTCAGCATATTTACCTTGGGGATGATCGGTGTCCCCTTCATGGGCTCCCACCACTCCGGTGAGAGCTGTGTCACCGATCAAAGCGGCCACTCTCAAATCGAAGGGGGAGAGTTCCCCCACTCCCGTCCCCCCACCTGTTGCGGTCACGCTTCGGCGGTGGGCAGAAACCCTCCGCTTCACCTCCACCTTGAGGTCTGACCACTTTTTTTTAATTTCAGAGTGTGTGCGCTGCTGAGACCCCACTGCATTGACGGCCTCGCAAACACACTCCCACTCACTTCTCTTTTGTTTTGCATTTATCCCTGTTGACAGGGTTCCAATAGCATATGCTTGCGCATTTCTACCTCGTGGAGCAAAATCTCGAGCTCAGACTCTGTGAAGTTTCGTTTTTTGCCTCTGTTCATGGTGCCAGGTGATCGGATTAAGAGGTGAATCTCAGGTCCAGAGGCCTATTTAAATGAAATTGCATATTTAAATGAGGGCGTGGACAGGGAGGAGTTTGGCACCTCGGCATGTGCGCTCAATTCCACGTTGATCGAGATGTCCAAAAGAAACGTGCTTGGATCCATGCGTTCGCACACTTTGATACATCTGAATTTATTTGTGCGTAAGACAGTTTCTGGGTTTTGGCGTACGCCAAGTTTCAGTATGAAATCCACGCAAGTCTTAGTACATGAGGCCCCAGGGCTGGACTGGGACAAAAAATCGGCCCTGGCATTTTTGACCCAGACCGGCCCACCACAATTAATCGACCACCCACCAATACACATTTATCGCGGTCCCTTAAAGATGACTGTTCTATTGAATTGAATTAAAATGTGTTTATTTTTTTTATTTTTTTTGAGCACCTTAAAAAATAAGCTTCAGCACAGGTTCTGTGTGCAGTGCTCTTTTCGTGCTCCTCTGTACGCTGATGTACATGTCTCCAATCTGACATTCCAGTAGTGAATATGCTGGCATCAGTCCTCTTCCCAAATGCCAGACAGACAAAACAGAACAATTTCTGGCGTTCCGTGCAGTATGTGAGCCACTTCCTGCTGGTGCCATCTTTACAACTGAATACCTTCTGCACAACTGGATTGCTAGTATTTTGTTGTGGGTGGTGATCCAAAAAAGCCTCTAAAATGGAAGGCTCAGGACGGACAAAGAAATCAACGTCCTGCTCCTTGCTCTCTCTCTCTCGACGACTCCTCCTCAGTGGATGGTGGCTAAACCTGTTTCATAAATGAGGAGACACACACAATTGATTGAGGTTGAAAGGATTTGTCAGTTAAAGCTAGGGTGGGTAATTTCTTTACTGTAATATTTGGCAAAACTGTCCTAATAGCCAGTCAGCTATATGTAGGTGAAGTGCTCTGAGAATATCTGCTCATAACTTTGCTCTCCCCTGCCTCTGTGGGCCGCACCCAAAAATTGCCACCGCTCATGTACACTTTGACCAATCAGAGCGAGGCTCAGATTCTCCGTTCTTATTGGCTGTGGGACTGTCCGGTCACCTTGGCAACGACGTTGGTGCGTCCCTGCGTGAGCGTTCACGAGCCTAGCGGTCTGACAGTTTTGTACTACTACGGCGGACAACAAATGAATAGCCGTGTCTTCATCAACGGCCCATAAATTTCCCATTCCCCGGATACCATCAACTAACACCACTAAGACAGAGAAAAAAAGAGGAAAGACACTTGTTGAAAGGACAGCTACTAAAAGGGAGGCGGAGAGAGCTCGAAATAAAACCAGAGTAAACATCGGCGTGGCTTATGAGCGATGGAGAGAGTTACGTGACCGGAGAAACTTAAAATCGGACGCTGAGATGGCTATATTTCTTATAGACAGGTAAGGAATTGTGCTATCCCTCCATGGTATATTGCGATGAATATGTAAAGTGTCGGCTGGTATGGTTTTTTACTAAGCAAAGCCACGATAACCGTTACATTACGGTTCTGTAATGTAACCATTTCAATACGGTTCTGTAGGATGTCTTGCATCAGCCGATGGTTCTTTTCCCGGTCCGTTTTATAGGTTAGTTATGGTCACACCAACCCTGGCTGTCGGAATAACACAGAGATTGTGCTAACACGTGGCCTAGGCTTCAACTCAACTGTGGATAATGTCCGAGTCACGTTTGTATAAAAGCTACGTTGACACAACTGCCAAGATAAGCACTGCGAGGGATATTCCATGTATTGTTATAACGTTGTTGCAAGCTAGCAGCAGCCTAGCTCAGTTTCGCGATCGCTTTGAAGTGACGGTTTCCTTGTGTGTAATCTGGCTTTCTGTGTTATTTTAACAAATATATATTTTTTTCAGCACAGTACTGTACATACACAATGATGGACAACGACAGTAAAGAGATCATATCGATTGTCAATATTGATAAGAGGGAGACCTAGAAGAATTCTGTTATCATGGAGAAGGAGGTTTTTTTTTGTTTTTTTTTGCTTTTGTTCTTATGCTAACGAACTACAGTTGCAATTAGTTTGCTATCTTGCTTGGCTGATACAGCTACCTTTCTTAGGCCTACCAGCGCAATGGCAATGATTTTAAGATAACATACATGGTATGTCTGTGAGTAAGATGTTGATGCTATATATGTACTTATGTAGCAATCAGCACTAATGTTTAATTACCTCGGAATCGGACATGGTGTTTCGTCTTCCTATCAATGTAACTGAATTCACATGAACGCGCATAACTGACGTTCGGTGGGAGGAGCTACAGCAGGTAGCGTGGCAGGGACGGGCCAGAAAGCACACGACGGAATCTCAACGGCTGTTTTCTCCAAAATCGCCCACCCTAGCTTTAAAGAGGTGGAAAGATGCATTCAAATATAGTTATATAGGCAAAATGCACAAATTGTTGTTTTACTAAGTAAACCAATGTGAAAAAAAGTTCACAAAAGTAATGGTGTACTTAATGTGTATCATTCTAAAGTACATGATGGTATAGAAAGCAGGTCTAATAAAAGATGCATTACTCAACAGCTTGTAAAAATTAAATACAATTCTGTGGTCGTCTAATCTTCTGAATGTTTCTAAAAGACAAAGCCTAAGGCCTCAAAAACTCAAAGTGTTGTGAAAGTAGAAAGTGAGTACTTTAAGTTGCATATTTGAGTGAACATAATTTTCTTCAATTACTGTTAACTTTGAAATATATTAATATATTTTTTATGTTCTGGTCAAATTACAGTCTGTGTTTTTAAATTGCATTTAAATTATATATAAAAATCATTTGTTTTCCCCTGGGAATAAATGTTTGTCTAAATTTTATTTATTTAGCTTATAGCATAGGCTACACAAAAGCTGGCTCATAAACAAGTTTTATCTATTTTTGTCCCAAAAGAGCTGTTTACCCATATGGCCTTAGCCTAATAAATTAATATGGCAACTAAAACATGCAGCTTCCTCACTTTAATGATGATCAACTAGCAAAATAATTAAACTTTTTCAGTCCACCAACAACAGAGCTATTTAACTCCCCAAAGAAAACACAAGAGCTAGCAAATGTTTAGTAGGGCTAATTGTGGTGTTAGCTAAAATAGCCACTTTAAGCTGGCTCTGTACACCATGATGTTATAATCCAGGCCAGGCATTTAGCTGCAAACTACACTTGCTGTGTTATAATTAAGCAAGCTGGCTACACATTTTTCTTTTAGCAACATAACTTAATTTACAACTTCTTACCACTAGTCCAGCAACTGTCCCGCTGAGCGGAGAGAGACTCCCAATCTCCTCGCCTGAGCCCTGGCCGGCGCAGCCGCCAGCTATCGCTGTTCTTGGCCTCGGCCACCATTCATTCCCCTCTTCGACCCCGCCGCCGGCATCCTGCTCGGCCTCTGCCGCTGCAGAGGGCCAGCTCCAGCTGTCGCAGCAAACATGTGCGATATTTTTCCACATTTGGGCTTGTCTTTTTTGTCTCTTCAGTTTTTCCGCGCCTCCTTTACTTTTCTTCTCCATTGTTTTTTAGTGATGTGATAGATTGACAGCCGGGGCCTGACGGGCGGGACCTCGCCCCTCTGGTGTGTGTGTGATAGGGCCAGGCCCAGCCCAGAACCAATCATGATGAGTAATGGGCCTTTCATGTTAAGTTGACACTGACAGGCAGCCCGCACACACAAGAGAGAAAGGACCTCGGCCCTCGGTAGGGGCGGGCCGGGCCGGGCTGGGCCCCGAATTATTATTTGAAAAAATATATTTATTTATTTATTTATTTATTTTAAACCTCGTCGGCCCAAAAGGGCTGCCGGCCCACCATGCCCGGTATGCCAGATGGTCAGTCCAGCCCTGTGTTTATTTATCTATGGAGCACCTGGAAGTTGGAGAAGGCGAAATATAGCTCTCTTCAACAATGGTGGGATATTGGCAAGATACAAATACAACAGTTTTGTAATCAGTACACTTTTAACTAGGGTTGAGCACCGAAACTCGGTTCCAGTAGGGAACCGGTTCCAACGTAAACGGTTGTAACTAGATCGAATAAGAACGCACATTTCGGTTCCACATAACGGTGCCTGACGTTTTTTAACGCCCTCTACCCCGCCCCCATGGTGTTGCGGCGTCAACTTGCGTTAGTGCTGGGCGCTATACCGGTTCACACTGAATAACGGTGTGTATTTTCGTTAGGATATGATTTTTTTTATAAACCGCCGTACCGGTGTATTTGATTACACAACTTTCGGAACGCAGCGCTGCGCGACACTGTTTCAGACCCTTTTCAATGTTGCGCTAAACACGCATGGTACGACTACTTTCTTCATAGGTCCATGACTGCGAGGCGTGGTATTTCAGGCCAACTGGTAAAAGAGTGTGTCACGGCTTTCAAACATATAAAACATAAAGCCGATGGGCGCCTCGAGACTCGAGACGGACTTGTCAACGCTCTGTGGCATCGCTTACTTGATGTTGTTTTGATTGAAGGTTGTAGTGGGTGAACGTGAATGAACGTGTGTGTGTGTGTGTGTTGCGAGCGAATGTAATTTTAAAGTAAAAAACCAACAAACTTAAAGCCGATGCATGCATCCAAAACTTTCTGTTCAAAACCAAATAAACAAATCAAAAACAGAGTCGTTATACGCTTCAAATACTTTTTCTTTTTAAAACGATGGAATTAAACGCGGTACCGAGCGGTTGAAAACAATGTTGGCGTCTCCTGTGGCTGCCTTGCGCATCTGATTAATATTACTTAATATGACTTTGGCAGTAATGTTGCGCCATGATGCGTGTCTGCCTGGTTAAAGCGAGTAATTAATATTATTTGTAATTATTCTTTAAAAATATATTTATCAGTCACAGCACACAGAGCAGCCTCTTCGGGTAAGTCGAGTAATTTAATGCCAACCGTGAATCTTGCATATCAAGTAGGCTATCAAACACCGTTGCCATTCAACACAGTGTCCGCTGACTTTCTGCTTAATGTGAAACTCATAACAAGTCGTGCATGTATGCAAGTGTGTGCCGTTTTGTTTTTTTAAGTACCGGTTCGAGAACCGTTTTAGCACCGGAACCGTTTGAAAAGTACAGAGTAGGCACCGGTATCGGATAAAACCCAAACGATACCCAACCCTACTTTTAACGTCACTAGAGACACCCTCAGATCAATCAAAGATCTAGAGGTAGATATTGTGGAACTCCAGACTACGTACGGATCCACAGGAGATCGAGGCCAGATGCATGCACGCAAAGCTAAAAAAGCCAAGTTGGCGGATCTGCTTGGGATCAAAGCACAGGGAGCTTTGATCCGGTCTAGGTTACAGAACATTGCGGAGATGGATGCTCACTCAAGATTCTTTTTGATGAGACAGAGCCGTCTCATCCACTGTCTTACAGTAGATCTGCTGATGGATGCGGACTCACAGAATCATCTGATATTAGGAGAAGAGCTGCAGAGTTCTTCTCTCAATTAAACACCTTTGAATACAGCGACAACCCAGACGGTCTAACGCTTTTCCTCAGTAACCTACCTCAAATATCTGAGCAAAAAAGAGCTGAAATGGGATAACCTATTACAATGCAGGAGCTAACAGTTGCACTAGAGGGCATGAAAAAGGGCGGAGCACCAGGGATCGATTCCAGTGGAGTTTTTCAAAGCTTTTTGGCCCTTTCTAGGGGAAGACCTTCTGGCTGTTTTAAATGACAGTATGGAGAAAGGTTGTCTTCCTCTTAGTTGCAGGAGAGCTGTCCTCACTCTTCTACCTAAAAAAGGTGACCTCTGTGAGGTGAAAAACTGGAGGCCAGGAAGTTTGCTGTGTACTGATTACAAGATTATCTCGAAAGCATTGGCAAATCGTCTGAGGGACGTGATGGATCAGGTTGTTCATATTGACCAGTCCTATTGCATCCCTGGCAGATCGATTAGAGATAACATTGTGTTAATTCAAGACTATTTGGACATCTCAAACTCATTGGATCTCCAGCTTTGTTTTATTTCTTTGGACCAAGAGAAGGCTTTTGACCGGGTGGAGCACCAAAACCTCTGGTAAGTGTTGGAGGCTTCCGGTTTCTCCCCTGGTTTCATTGCTATGATCAGGGTGCTCTATAGTGAGGTTGAAAGTGTACTGAAAGTCAACAGTGGGTTAAGTGCTCCTTTTAGCATTGGCAGGGGTATTCGACAGGGTTGTAGTGTCTCGGGTATGCTTTGCTCAATTGCAATCGACCCTTACTGTGTAGGCCTAGGAAAGAGATGAGAGGGGCCAGGGTAGTTGATGGTATTGCTCCGTATTTTCCCTCTGCATACGCAGATGATGTTATTGTAGCTATTAGGGAGGATAGTGATGTTCAAACATTGACCCATATTGTGGAGCTTTATGGGGAAAATATCATCCTCAAAAGTGAATCGGGCTAAGAGTACTGCATTAATTGTAGGAAAATGGCAAAGAGAAAGACCAAAACTACCTGAAGGGCTTTTATGGGTCACAAATGGCATCAAGTACTTCAATTGGGGGATGAGTCAATGGTCATAAAGAACTGGGAATGAGTGGTGGAAAGAATGCAAGGCACTTTTAAGGAATGGAGATGGCTCTTACCTCGTACGTTATTTAGGCGCACCATTATTGCTAACAATCTTGTGGCACCTGTATTATGGCATCGACTTAGCGGTTTAGACCCCCCAGCTGGTCTTTTTGCAAGGATTCAGGGCATTATTCTAGATTTATTTTGGGATAAGTTGCACTGGATACCACAAGATGTTTAACATTTATCTAAAGGAGAGGAGGGCAGGGTTTAGTCAACCTTGAAAGTAGGAAGGGAGCTTTTAGACTAGAGTTTTTATAAAGTCTTCTTTATGGACCACCAGACTTACCATGGAGGCCAGTTGCAGAATTGATTTTAGGTCGAGTTGGGAATTTGAACTTTGGTAGGGAATTTTGCACTTTTGACTCATCTTTCTTTAATCTTAAATGTTTTCCACTTTTCTATGCAAGTGTTTTTAAAACGTGGAATATGATGGATAAAACTACTTTGGACTCTAATCCATCACTTCACAGGCTTCTAAGGGAGCCAATTCTAAAAGGAGCACAGCTGGAGATTCCCTGGCAACCTGGATCTCTAATCAGATGTGGTGTGGTGACAGTGAAAACCTTTGTACAACTGACTGGAGGGAATATAGCTGACACAATGGCACTGGCTGCCAAGCCGGAGATCCACTCGTTTTCATCCCGGAACAACTTCTTGCAAGCCTTAAGGTACGGCCACACCAACCGCGTTACTCGCGTAAGACGCGTATAAAATCTGCAATTTTTCCATAGGGAACCATTGGTTTACGCGCGTATGAGCTGCGTAGATGCGTTACATGCACTAAAGCAACATTTTAGCCGCGTATGAGCTGCGTATATACGCACCTAACGCACCTACGCGCCTACGCCCGGAGTTCAAAAAATTTAACTTTCAACGCTCCAACGCGTGATGCTTAGCCGCGATAGCCAATCAGCGTGGAGCTTGACCCGACGTCACTGGCAGAGAGTAGTGACGCTTGCACAGAAGCATACGGCCGACATTTTTCTTTATTCTGGGTGGAAATAGTAACATAGTTACGCCATTAAATGCGTTTATGTAAACATTTTTAGCGAGAAATGTGCATTTTACTTTCATAATGTTCGCTCGGTGAATGTGAAGGATGTTTGGTTTGATAGTTATGACGAAGAGGGAACGCTCCATTCACTTGCATGGACAGCGTCTCTGGTTGCTATGCAACCTCAACGTCTTGGCGGACTATAACCCTATATCTCTGCTGATCAACACTACGAATGCTGGAAACACACCAGACACACCATGTGAAGTTATTTAACCCGATTATTGTTATTTATATCTGAGATTATTTAATCTAACCCGATCCAAGCTCTATCATGCACCCAAACACGGCAGCGTTTGGGTTTCCTTCCTCGGACTCCTAAATCCAGCGCAGCCACAGGCGCGTAGCTGCGTAGGACCATTTTTGACACAAAATGGTCAAGCAACAATTTAGCTGCGTTACGCGCGTAAATCTTACGCGGGTTACGCGTTTGGTGTGTTCGTACCTTTAGGAATGCTGTATCAGAAGGGGAACATAAACTACTTGAAGATGGGAGATTGATTAATTTCTTGTTTGGGCAAGCAAAACTTGCTATCTACTATAGTAGGAAGCAGAAAATAAAAAGTGGTCAAGCTAAAGAGTGTGTTGCAACTTTCAAGGGTTTGGTAAAAGCAAGGATTTTACTAGAATTATTATGAACAGATGAAAGATCTGGATTCTTGTAAAAAACATTTGGGATGATGGTGTTTTGTTTTCTTTCGTTGATGGTGAGATGTTTTGGAAAAGCTAATTTCGCTTAAAAAAAAAAAGACCATTGTAAATTAAGAAATGTAACAATAATGTAATTTATAAAATAAAAATAAAATCTCTCTCTCTCTCTATCATACTCTCTCTCCCTCACTATCATTCTCTCTCTCCCACACTATCATACTCTCCCACACAATCTTAATCTCTCTCACACTATCCTACTATCTCTGATTCTCACTGTCATACTCTCTCTCTATCTCTCTCACTAGCATTCTCTCTTGCTCCCACACTATCATACTCTCTCTCTCTCCCTATCATTCTCTCTCTCACTATCATACTCTCTCTCCCACATTAGCATACTCTCTCTCTCCCACACTTTCATACTCTCTCTCCCACACAATCTTACTCTTTCTCTCTCTCGCTATCATACTCTCTCTCTCTGACACTATCATACCCTCTGACACTATCATACTCTCTCTCTCTCTCCCTCACTATCATATTATCTCGCTCCCTATCACACTCTCTCTCTCTCCCACACTATTATACTCACTCTCACACTTTCAAACTCTCTCGTAGTTTTCTGCGATGGGGGTTCATTTACCTGTGCATTGTTCAGTCTGCCGCTGTGTCTTGTAACGGAGATTAACCGAGATTTAAAACACTTAGACTAATTTAAGAGAGAGAGTGCAAAAGAAATCGAGGGGTCCGGAGCAAGAATTGACAAAAGACTTTATCGTGCAGAAAAACAACAACGACAACAGCCTGAGTAGGTTTGCAAAGTCACTGGCCCCACATTGGGCTGCAGCCTCACTTATACACGTATAGGAATTTCTTTGTTTACAATGGAGTCACAACGGGGTTTCCTTTGTCCCTAATGAGGTTTTCCGCCTAGTCTCTTCGTCTCAGCGTGTTATCAACCGTGCCCCGGTCTGAGGTCCGCAGGGATTAGCCTTGTCAGTCAAAATGACCCACGCCTGAAAGGTGGAGGTCAACATGACTTGACCCCGCAGTTCCCAGGGCATTTCTGCGTGCCTACCATCTGGTGTGAACCCAGACTCAGGCGTCATGTGCTTTCCACTATTTAAAATATTAAGCCTATTAATAATCATGGTTTACTATAGAATATACTCAATAATTTCTACCACACATCCCCCCTTTGTGACTACTAAGGTCACAACAAAAACATAACAGTCGTTTGGGTCATATTTTGCTCTACATTTGATCATCGTTAAAAACCTTTAAACATGTTCAGGAGTCTCAACCTGATTTAAGGCAAAAAAGATCTATCAAATGTCTAACATGTCTAACTAGAATTCACACATAACACAGTATTTTCAGCATGCATTGAAAATTAGCATTTCAGAATATATGACATAAAAATATGAAACTCAAAAAATGACATTTCAAAAAATAAGTAAATAATAGAAATTAGAAACTAAAATTGTTAACAAGCTTGCATGGATTTGGATAGCTCTGATTTATCATCATGTACTGGTATACTATATAACGTGGGGGGTTAGGGTACCGCAGTTGCTCCTGTTCGCAGCCACCATGAGGGCCATCTCTTTAGAAAGCCTGGATCCTATTACGGATCTGACTATGGGAATGCAGCAGCAGAAGATCAGACCCATCACTGTTAGTACTATTAGGAGCACTACCCCTATCTTTGCGAACATCATTCCCCACATACCAAACTTTGTTTCAAGCCATCCAAACATTCCCTGATCATGGCCTGCGTTTTCCTTTAACTCTTTTCTTAAACGTTTTAAATTGTTCATTGCAAGTGTAAATGATCCATCTGGGGCAGTATTATTTGGAATGAAGGTACAACACATTTCACCAATAAGATCACAAACTCCCCCCCTTTCTGCTAGAAGCCAATCTAAAGCCTGTCTGTTCTGCCAAGCCACAGCGCTTGTGGCTGTCAGCTGTTCGCCCAATGCAGATAATGCATCATCTGTGTAGTTAATGAACCTCTGTTGGTTGTAAAAGATATAATTGATCCATTCCGCATTTTTAGCAATTCCGATTACTGGCAGTAGTGCCTCAAATCCTGCTGCTACTTCACTTCGTGCCTTAAATTTATCGGGTATTCCCCTGGGTTGTCCTATTTTATCAATTTGTATGTTCTCGTCTGCCTCGTATGCTCTCTTCCGCCTATTTAGGTTATCTGTTTCTAAGTTATCGACTACATCTTTTATTGATGGTAGTATTGCAATTTCCGTAACCACTTGGACTTTCGCGCATCGTCCTCTCCACATTTTAGCAAGTATGGGACGAAGAATGTTATTACCGCAAAGCCAAAACTGATCTGCCACCACTCTGTCCTGGCTCACGAATGCTCCATCACTACACAGTATTGACATGTAATTCTCTCTAGACTTCTGCTGAGAGCCTGGTAAAAGCTGAACATTTTTAATCGCAGGTGGCTGATATAACATTTGTTTCCCGTCTATATCGAATAGCGTGACATTCCAAATTATGTTACATTGTTCCTCTGGTATACTACCTACATCGCTGGCATTTTCGTTTCCTTCGTCATTTTGAAAGCATTCTAATCCTTGAAAATTGGTTTGTGTTGGTCGTGTTACTTCGCCTATTTCTTGTGATTGAGTTATATCAAATTCTCGGCATCTTTTCATGATTACATTCCATGGCATTCCGTCATATTTATCTTCAAGATATTTGTTATGTTGACTCGATCCTAACAGCAGAAAACATTTCATTGAACATATAACATACTTTTTCTGATATGGAATACCTTCTGTTCGTGTTGTATTTAAATTGACCTCTATATCATACTCCTGCTGTGTCCGTTCTTCTAAGCAAAATTCAAACGCTGTAGAGCGGCGACCAATGCTTAACAGTTGTTCGTTCTACAAGAGTCTCTTCAAGAGACATGGATGTTGATGTAAAGATCCTTGTCGCCATAGTTTATTTTTGATTACACAAGGATCTTCTGCTTCTAATGTAAAATTAAACGTTCTGTCTGACACTGCTTTAAAAAATATAAATTCTCTCACGTTCAATTGATAATTTCCGTTGTAGTCCCATGTTCTTCCTGACGTTACTTTTAGACACCATTTCATTGAATCAAATTGGATATGTAATTTACACCGATCTTTCCTATGTGCATGTTCATAATTCTGGCGGAGGGTTAATGCACATAGGTGTTCGTCATCCGACATAACAGTATAGACAAAGTCATTGATTTGGTCTTGCGGTGGTATCTGAGCATACAAGACTATTTTCCCTTTGTTGTCAACCAGTCCTGAATGATTTTGGGCCGGATTATCCTGTGTTCCTCTCTGGCTTTCTTCAGTAGGCCTACCACCCCCTAATTCCTGGCCCTTCCAGGTTTGTGTTGCCCCCGTGGTTTCATCCTTCCTCGGGGTCTGTGCTTGTGCCAGCGGAATCTGGCACAACCCGTAAAGGATCAGAAACAGGCTCCCCGTTTTCAGCATCACCATGCTGCTGTATCTCTTGGCTCGACTGGATCTGGTCCTGGGGCAGCTGGTCAGCCCCACGTGTGTCTGCGTCTGGCTCCTCCTCCTCACTCCTCACGTGCAGTGGTTGAGATGATACCACGTGGCACTTCCTTCCACTTGGATGGCTGTTGGTGTTGCGTTGGTGACTTTGTATGGTCCTTCTCTCCTGGGTTCGTTTGTTCCACTTTCTCCTGAAGACTCTGAGATACACGTGGTCACCTGGCTCCACCCCCCTTGGTGGCTCCTTCTCCAACTCTGGAACTCTGTTTTTCTCCTGTTAGTAAATAAGCCTGTGTATGCCAGTTAGTTGTCCCATATAGCGTCTTAATTCAGTTTCCAATTGTTCCAATGGAGGTCCTTTGTGAGGCCCTCGAATGACAGGCGAAGGCATGGGTCGACCCGTAAGCATTTCATGCGGGGTTAGATGCGTCGTTCTGTTAGTTTTCATGCGATAACTCATTAGTGTCAGTCGTAGTGCATTAGTCCTTTAAGTTAGTACTCTAATTTAATTTTGTTAATCTTTGTCTTAAGCGTCCGATTCCTCTCTCCACCATACCTTGTGGTTTGAGGAATGTAGACACAGCCTAATCTTTGTTTGACATGCAGATGTTAAATCACTTGTTTGAGTGTTTTCTGAATAAACGCTGCCCTATTGCCTGAGCTAATTTGTGACGGAATTCCAAACCTTGGCATGACTTCTCTAGTCAGAACCTTAATTACCGTAACCGCACTTTGGTCTTCTGATGGGACTGCTTCTACCCATCTGTTGAACACTGTTTTTTCAAATATTTCACACTTATTCAGCTGGATGTTAATCATTGTTTGCAAGTATGGTGGAGAAAAACCTTGTTTTCAAATTTTTTCTAATTCTCCTCAATACCTCCCCCCTTGCGCAATGGTCAAAGCCATGCGCAGTAAATGATAAGCAAATCTAATAACGCCGTTGGTGCAACCAACGTCGAAACGTGTAACCTTAAGCATCAGCAAACTGAAACCAATCTTTTGGGAAGGGAAATCGAAACCTGTATGTTCAAATCCAAAGCCCAATATGGGTGGGTTTACCATCAGCCGCCTGAAACCACGCTGTTCCAAAGTCATGCACTAAACCGAAAAAACGTACATGCATTAGTGGCCTTCTATACCACAAAGGAAAAATTAAATAAAATAAAAACGCGACATGCCCCGTTCCAAGACTACTTCTGCTGCCATAGCTGACATATCTGACTCCTGTTCCCCCTCCACCTTTCATCAGCCGGCTTTTCCTATGATGGTTGCAGTCCGTCACTCCATGATCAAGTGAGCCAGTGCTCACAGTGACTCTGCCAAGTAATCGTGACTGTGCCTGACTTAGGTTGTCCCGGGCTTCAAGGTGGGATCTTACCCGTCGTTGGCTAACCAGCCTTCCATACTGGCAGGATTATTGCAGGATGCCGTACCTGGGATACGATCAATCCCCACCTATATGGTGGTATAGATCGCAAAGTGGAGGGATGGAGACAGAGTCATCAGCCGCATCTGCCTTATGCAACCATATGTGTGCGTAATGAATACAAATCAGGGCGACTATAAAACAAAAGATAATTTATCAGAGTTAAAATTATTAAAGTGTTGCAGCAGTATTAGTGGCATTTGAAGGTAAACCCACTACTTCCGAATCCAATTTGACAACATAGCACGTATGACTCCTTCCCAGCAGATGTGGCGTCAACCCACCTACTGTCCTTTACTAGGGAGATGTGAAAGAAAACAAAAATCACAATATTAAAACTTGCATTTTCAATATTGCACGACTCACTTTTGTCTTAACCATTACTCAAAATCATAATTCTCTTCATAATCCTACCCGATTGCCCTTCACTATCTATTTAAATTGGACGACCTAATTAAACCTTTTATTCTACCTATTTATTTTGAATGACATGTCATTGTGGATAACCTAAATTAGAAATTTGGATAACGTTTTATCATACTTATTCGGTCTAATTTTTAAGTATTGCCGATTGTTTTTTCTAAATTATAAGATCACTTTTAATAAATTGTCTATTACTTATCATAATCTCGAGGGAAATATTTTATTTGTGTTGTTATCTTGGCACCTAGACCTCGTCAGGTCCAAGCACCAAAATAACATCCACCTATCCACGCAGAGTCCATGGGTTGGGTCTGCTCCTCTTTTGATGAGTCACTTTACCCTGGCGCCATTGAACCCATTGACTCCTGTGGAGTGTGGTGTGCAGACAATTTTTTAACGCTAATTGCTCATGTTTTGGAGTCTAAATAATTATTCCTAAATCCTGTAATCACCATTTAACTTGCTCAGGGACACATCAACACTCAGCTAGGAGAGATGGGGATCGAACCAGCAACCCTTTGGTTACTAGACAACTGCTCTACCTCCTGAGCTAAACGACCCCAGCCACCTCTCCGCTGATTTATTACCTCCGGGTCGGTCCTCATCCGCCCTTTTTGCTTTCTATACATTCCTCTCCCTTCTCCAAACACCTTCTCTCTCTGATCCAACCCGTTGTCTCACCAGTGCTTTGTGTACCAAGATGTAATGATATATACCACATGATATTCCGACGCGATGGAGAGTCTCCAAGAGCCACAGAATCACCAATCCCAGCGGTGGTTCTAGGTTTTTTCTAAAACAGTGGACATGGGTTACATACAGGAACCAATTACAGAGTACATCCAAACGCACAAATAATGTATTAGGCACAATGCAAATTCAATCTCTTTCTCTCTGTTGTCTCTCTGTCCAGCCCCCACCTGCGGGTTTTTTCATTACTTACGTTCCTTCTCTCTAACTTTCTTTACCTCTCTTTATCTACTTCCTTTGCTTTCACAAATCTCCATAACCATTTTCACTTTCAGTAATCCTTTCCTTTCCTTTCTGGTTTATTCGTTTTTTGGACACTCTCCAAAACTAGATTTATTAATCTTAAAAAGGCCATCGAAAGATATGAATCTCCCCAAAGAAAATTCTAACCGGAAAGCCTTCTCCAATCTCATCGTCACTTCTCGTTGCCAATCTACACACTCTTCCTCTTCTCTGTCTCACTCTTCACAAATCACTTCATCTGTCCCCTCTAACTTAACTCAATGCTAACTCTTTCTCACTCACTCACTCACTCACTCACTCACTCACTCACTCACTCACTCACTCACTCACTCACTTACTCACTCACTCACATATACAACTTAAAATAGGAATTCACCGATTTTCATCCTTGGAGCTGTCATAGGCATTAACTGCGTGTGTTCCGAGAATCCTAAAGTTTTGGTGAATTTTCCTGCCAGGGTGAGGTGAGAGGCATAATTTGGACCTACGCAAGTGTAAGTGGCTCCAGTGTGGGCCATCATTGGCGTGCCTCTATAATTTATCAGAACCTGCAGTACTGGTTCCTCATCAGCTTGTTTTGTGATTGCTACAAGCTGACCCTCCCCCTGTGGATTCTCTGGGCACCCCTAGTATCCCTGACCTAAAAAGGGACCCGCCTGTCCCTGGTCGCTGTTACCCTGTCCTTGCTGGGATGGAAAAGGGTTAGTCAAACAATTTCTCTTCATATGTCCTTCCATGTTGCACCCATAACATATTAAAGGACCTCTGCGTTGTCCTTGGGATCCTGGTTGTTGATTGTTTCTAAACTGTCCTCGGGGCCCCTGATTCTGTCTATTTTTATTTGTGGGGTTCCCATAATTATGGATGTGTACATGTGTAACAGGTGGAGTAGGTGACAGTTGGCTCTGAGGCTGTTGTACTGGGAGAGAAAATGCCAATCGTGGATATTGGTTTTGAAGTGCGCCCTGCTGGGCGGCTTGCGAAATTACAGCAGCTGGTTCTAAAACACCTGCCTGTCTCTCCTTATCTCTTTCCTTCCTTGTGAGATCTTCCAGCTGAAGCTGATATAGCTTCCTCTGGACCTCTTTGCTTTGTTCCTGTATTCTTTGTTTATTCTGACGATATTCATCCACTGCATGAACTAAATGGCCATTCAAATTTCTATGAGATCCTGATGTAGACAGTCCAACCACATCCTCTAGTTTGGCTTTGATTTGGCTGGGAAGTGTCTCTATCACAGAGTTTCTAAACATGACAGAGAACACCGGATGTATCTCAGGATCCTCATTCGTCTCCAAGCGCCATCTGTCCACTTGGGCCTGGAGGTAGGATGCAGGATTCTCTGTGTCATTGATGGGGAGGCCTCTCATGTTTTTATGATCGATATGGGTAGGGAACTCCGTTCTTAGTGCGTTCCACATCGCCACTCTGTAGTAATCAAGTGTAGTCCCATCATGCATTCCGTCCATTATGTCCAACCCTCCATTCCTCAGTACAGACTCCATTTTAGATAACCCCAATACTCTTGCCAACAGAGCTTTCAGGTCACCCACTGCAATTAACTTTCCCACTGTGAGCTCCTCAAATGTTCTAATCCATTTAGACGCCCCGTTAATTATGTTAGGGAGTTTAGAAATGACTCCCTCTAAGTCCTGTGAACCCCACGGTTGATAATGGGCCTGTTGTCCGTTGACTAGAGTAGGATAATTTCCCGGAGAAGTTTCGGGTGCTTTTCCTTCTCTCTGTGATCTCCTTAGTTTCTCATCTAACTCGAGTGGTGTGGGGCTTACTGATGTACTGCAGCCAGGCTCCTCTGCCCCTTGTGTCCCACTAGACCACTCCTCCTTTCTTTTGTTCCGCTTCTTTAATTTCCTTTTAGCATTCTTAGTAATGTGTTTTACACATGGTTGTGATGACCCTTCACCAACATGTTCAATGTCATCCTCCTCCTCTCCTTCATTCTCGTTTTCACCCTCACTACAACAAATGTCAGCATTGTTACACTCTTCCCTTGTGATTATTTTTCTGGCCACTCGTTGTATTGCGCGCCACCTCTCTCCCTCCATTTCAAACAAAGCTAGCACTAACCTTTCCCTGTCTCTCATCTCTAAGGCCTTTTTTCCACTTCTGTTAGGTTTGTAGTTCCTTATTACTACCTCCATGTCCCTACACATTATTGGATCAAAAGTCCCTCCCATGGGCCATATCGTGTTTGTTTTAGCTGTTCCTTTCTCCCATTTCTCAGAGATCCTTGTTATCTCATCTCTGAGCAATGGATTATCTTTGCTCAAAATCTCTACCGCTGTTGGTGCCATTTTAAATTATTACTATTAATTATTATTAATTTATTTGAGTTTATCCTACTAGTTAGTTTAAATACTTTATTATCTCTAAGCTACAAACGTGAACTCCTCCCAAGCGCTCGTCTCCCTCCTGAAGATTGGAATGTGGCCCCAACACTGGCCTGCAGGCTCCTGCTCGTCCCCTGTGTGTTTGCTCGTGCACGTGCAGTTAGTCAGCGCGGTGATGTCAAAGAGGATTTACACATTTATTCAGTACTTCAACAAATGAACTATTCTTTATCCGTCTAATTTATTTATGATTATCAACTACTTCAAAACAAATTAACTATTCTCTGTCCGCCTAATTTATTTATGACAGAATCAACAACAAATGAACCGGGTCGTAAAAAACCTCAGAGGACTTAATCCTAACACGACTTAAATACAGACAATAAGCCGGTTCATACAATTTCTTTATCTTATATTAAAAAATGTCCGAATTGTTTGGAATTAATTACAAAATAAAAAGTTGACCGAGTGTATAAACTGGCCTTTTGGTTAACACATGACCAGTCGGATGAATTATGAATCAACCAGAATTTCAAACAAGAACCTATCGCCACACAGCACCAAGATCAGAGTTACAGACTGGCCCTTTCTTTAGATCCAACACTGCAGCGTGATTGGAAGATTAGCGGGTCAAACTCATTCAAACGGAACGTCAAGCGACAAGCCCATTCTTTTAAAATAATGGCCGAATACATAACCACTCGAACAGATCAAGAACAAACAAGAAACTTCTCAAAACACCAAGATCAGGATTAGCTAATCACCTGAAGCGGTATCCCAACCAAGAGACTTATCTATTCAAAAAGTTCGAGATGCCTGTTTCCTCAAAATAGCAAGATCGGAATCAGAAATTTACCATCATTGGTGCAGGATCTGCAGGTCAACTGCACCAAGATGAGCATTTAAAATTCACTAGTCAGCATCCCAAGAAAGCTCCTCAAATAAAAACGACTGAATTCATTCCCAACTGACAACTCAACTCCAAATAGGATACTGTCAGAAAAAATCCTACAGGTCTGTTTCTTTCGACCTGCGGGCCTGCTGGCCCTGTCCTTGTTAGAACTTTCCACTAATTCGTTCCTCCACAAGACAGTCACAGGACTTACAGTAAGCCTATTTAACCAAAACACCAAAACACCAAATAACAACAACTCGTTTACTCGTTTCAAAATAGGGAATCACAATGCGTCTTGGTCATTTAGAACCACAGCGCCTAGGGCATATGTGCGCGCGCACGTCAATCTCTTCCGGAGCTCCCGTCTCTCTCACTCGCTCGTTTATCTATAATTTTAGTTTGTTTGATCAAAGAGACACTTTACCTGCTGCTCGGCGTTCAGACGGGGCAAGAACAGATCAAACGACTCTATCCTATATATGGCAAGACAACTTACCCTTGAGCTCTGGTCGTATGATCCGTTCGCGTCCCGTCCTCTGGCCCGGCAGCTGACGAGTCCCTATTTCCTCCTGGTCGTGACGCCAATATAACGGAGATTAACCGAGATTTAAAACACTTAGACTAATTTAAGAGAGAGAGTGCAAAAGAAATCGAGGGGTCCGGAGCAAGAATTGACAAAAGACTTTATCGTGCAGAAAAACAACAACGACAACAGCCTGAGTAGGTTTGCAAAGTCACTGGCCCCACATTGGGCTGCAGCCTCACTTATACACGTATAGGAATTTCTTTGTTTACAATGGAGTCACAACGGGGTTTCCTTTGTCCCTGATGAGGTTTTCCGCCTAGTCTCTTCGTCTCAGCGTGTTATCAACCGTGCCCCGGTCTGAGGTCCGCAGGGATTAGCCTTGTCAGTCAAAATGACCCACGCCTGAAAGGTGGAGGTCAACATGACTTGACCCCGCAGTTCCCAGGGCATTTCTGCGTGCCTACCATCTGGTGTGAACCCAGACTCAGGCGTCATGTGCTTTCCACTATTTAAAATATTAAGCCTATTAATAATCATGGTTTACTATAGAATATACTCACTAATTTCTACCACACTTGCATCACTTTGTGCTTTTTCTATGATGAAAGCACTAGTTTGGTAATGTGCCAATGTGTGTGTGCTCAGAGACGCGCGAGTGTTTGTGTGTGTGCGTTTGTGTGTGTATGTTTCTCGGTATTTGGAAGTATGCAATGTCAGCCAACGTGGACCCATTAGGTACGCTAATTGGATTCCCACTGTGGCATATCTGTCTGAATTCTGGATTGGATCAGACTGGCCTTCATCCCTTCTTCCTCATTATTTAATCTATCTGCCATCACCCCCTTCCCTCCCTCACTCTCTCGCTCGCTCTTTCTTTCATCTTTCTCTTTCAACCCATCATTCCTTCCATCACCGTCATCTCCTCCTGGTGCTTACTCGATCTCCTCCCTCCCTCCTCTGACGCACCAGGTGTTCCTCAGGAGCAACAGGTTCTGGAACCCCCAGGGTCAGATTTGCAGAGCCGGGCCACACAGGGCCCTCGGTCTTGGCCGTCCCATGCTCAGCTGGGCTCATGGATTGTGGTTTGCGTTCAGTCGCCCCCCACTGGTCACACAGCAAGAAATCACAACACTGTGAGATGTTGGTGAATGAACTACTGCTTTATCTTTAATTTAATAGCCTTTCATGGGCTTTTCTAGACTGGGTAGTCCTGCCCATTCTACCCTGGTACTTGCTGTCCATCTCGTAACATTACACGTACGTTGATTGTTGATAGTCATGCAATCTTTCCATCAGGGCGTTGAGGACGGGACCTGTTGTTTACTGAGCCTGACAGAAGTCCTGGTGAGCCTGTCCAATCCTCCCCCCTCCAGCATCACTCAATACTGGCAGCCGCTCTCCTCCTTTCCTCTCCTCAGGGTCTCCACACATCGGAAATCATTTAGAGTCCTTGGAAGGCTCGTCTGACATAACTCTGACAAAAGTTCAGGGAAAACTGATGTGCAGCATAATAGTCTGCCAATGCCCGTTGTGGTTCTTTCTTTGGCTGTTTAGACCCATCCATTTCATTTCATTGTCAGGTCGCCCTCTCAAATGCCTACACCCCATCTCTCTTCTTTTCTATTTTCCCAAACGCCTTCCCTCTCTCACTACTCCCAATCTTTCTTCTTCCCTTTCTCTCCCCTTCATTCAAGTATTTGCTCAATGAAAGAAAGTAAGATATAGAAAGGCTCTCCCTGTCTTCACATGCCCTTACAGACCCAGAAATATAAAGACTCTTCCTGTCCACTTAAGTCCGGATTCCTGATAGATCGTGAAATAAAAAAAAAAACTTCCTGTTCTCATTAGTCCTGATAGACTCATTAATAGAAAGGCTCTTCCTGCCCTAATATCTCATGATAGACTCAAAAATAGAAAGGCTTTTGTCCTCATGTCCTGATAGACGCAGAGTGAGCCCCTTTTGGTGGTTTTATCTCTGTATCTCTTGAAACTACCTTTTTACCTTATTATCAAACATAGCATACCTACAAGCTGATGATCATTCAAGGAATCAAAACAATGAAGAAAGAAAGAAATACTTAACTGTGGGCATTGGTGGGCCCCTGTTCAATCTTCCTTTATTTTCCATTCAAAGCCCTATAACCTTATTGAATTCTACACTTGAGCAGGGTTAGTTACTACACTGAACATCCCTCCATTAACATTTTCCTCATCCAATCTTATTCTGGTTCTTGATCTTTCCTTCCTTTCATTCACTCAGAACCACCATGAAAGGTTGTAACACAGCAGGTGTTTCCTCCCCCACTAGCCACACAGCTCTTTTCATTGGGTTCAATGTTCACCCTGTCTTCTCTGCCCGTTCCATTTGGTACAGGGATAAGCCTCACATTCTTCATAACATACCAACCACCATAAAGGCAGTAAAGTGGCAACCAACTTGATGGACTTGAACTTGTTTTCTTCCCCTGTGGCTGCAGATCTTCCTGGATGCCATCACCATCCGGTTGGGCAGCATTCCCCACGGCAGCGCGGTGGACCCCCTGGAGGGCGCGCCGGCCGGGACCACCTACACCAAACAGACTGTGTACGAGTTGTGCGCCTGCGCCAACGGCAAGCTGTACCTGTCACCGGCGGAAAAGGGCTCCACCTGTCAGACCACCAGTAATTTCTGTCTATGGAGCTGAGAACGGAGGGGGTGGGGGGGGGGGGGGAGGGGGCGCCACGCCAGGGGACGACTAGTGGGAAGCTAATGCAACTGGATCAACACAGACTGACAGCCTGGCGGGAAGGCGGCCAGCTAGCAGGCCAAATCACAATTCTCATGGACATGAGAAGCGTTTTGGGACTGGCTGTGACCACATGGCCGTCGGGCAGAGCAGATTCCGCTCCTACAGATTCTTTCGTCCTTGATGAGTATGTCCTCTCGGGTCGATCTGGATAGTGACTCCACACTGTAGACAGGGATATCAACTATTGAATTTCCACACTGCAGTGCGCGCTCCGCCGGGTTGCCATTAACAAGAAGCTCGCCAAACACCGTGGACAACAGGAAAGGGTTTGCCTGGCAGATAGTGAATAAGACACACAGACAATGACTGACTGTGGGGTTTGCCCAGCAATAAGCTATGGCTACCTAACAAACCAGATTTATACCAGAAAGGCCTTTACCTATTCCCCTCTCCCCCTTCAAACCCCAATCTTCCACCCTGCCAACTGCCCTCTAAAGGCCGGTTCAGACTAAAAAGACGAGACCATCCCGTTATATCATCCTTTATGGAATGATCATACCAAAAGCTTATACCACCATTTCTATGGTAACGCATCAAGATTCCTTTTCCTGATTCTGTAGTGTGTGCGTTTACCAGTTTGACAGCTGTCAATCAGCACTGTACACTGATTGGCTGAGAGTGGCAGTGCAGTTAAAAGTCTGCTCACATTTGATGTGTAGAATCTTGCAGATGGCCTCCGACTACTGAGAACTACAAATAGACCACTCACCGTCAGACGAAACGTTGTGGAACAGCAATTTGTTTCCCTCTCGTCTTTTTGGACCAAACCAAGCCTTTAGTCTTCTCTTACCTGGTCTTGACTGTACACAACAACAGTTGTTTCATAAGCAAATAGCGTAACTTCTTTTTTTGTCTCCAAAATAAACAAATCTCTTGTTTTTGTTACACAAATTAGATTGCGATTATCTGCCATCTTGGGATTTATTCGAGCACTGCATGTCTTTTCTCTCCTTCTTCCCTTCACCATTATTGTGTTGCGTGGTCCTAATTCTCTGGCCATCTCCCCACACTTCCCCCTTCGTCATCTTACTTTAATTTCCGGTTTCCTCAAATCTCTAATATTTTTATATCAATCTGTCTCTCTCTGGTTGTTCCTTTATGTTTCCGGGTCTTGGTCTTCCCTCTGCCTCCCCCTCCCCCGCCAGCCCATGTCACCATGCTCTGTATATCATATCTCTGCACTCCTCCTCCTGCCAGACTAGTGAAAAATAAATCAATCAAATATACAAAACTGCCATTCTCTCCCTCTTCATGGAACCATATTTTGCGCTCTCAGGACATTCTCAGGACTGTCTGTCTGTTGCTTCATCTCTGTTAGCCTCTTCTACATTATTTGAACCCTACTTCTACTCTTTCTTTCTCCCTCAGCCTTTTGGTTTAACCTGCAGCTCTCTCTCTCTCATTTGCTCTCTTTCACCCTTTCTATCTTGTTCGCCCCGTGATCAGCTCTTTGTTTGGCCTATTGCTCCTTCTCTCTTTGTTGAACTCTCCTGCTCTCTCTCTCCCCTGCTTTCTCTCCCACTCCCACAAATTATTTTCTCTCTTGTAAACCCCTGCTCCCCTTTCTCTCCTCATTCCACTCTTTGACTCATCTCTGACCTTTACGTCCCCCCTACTCACACTCATACATCGCCTTCGCCTCTCGCTAAAAACAAACGAACCCACAGGGAGCGATATTCCTGAACAGTGACAAGCCAGTAAACACCGGAATGGTTATTTTTATTCACACCAAACTGAAAGAAAGCATCTTCATTTCCATGTCAGAGAACCCATGACAGCAGTAAAATAAATTTGGACCGGGGGATGGGTTGTGGTACTATTTTTCTATTTGTCTCAGATGGGTGGGGGGGAGCTCTTTCAATCACCTCAAGACCAAACACATCAAACACACACACAAACACGCAGAGACACACACACACGCACACACAAAAAAGACCACTAAATAGGGGAGGATATGTTGGCAGGGAAAAGAGATTAGCTTGTGGTAAACATGGAGAGGGATCACGTCCGGTTCTCTGGCAGGCCATTCCCGGGTGCCTTGGCAAAAAAAAGCACATCCCAGTTTGAACCATTAAGACACCCTCCACAAGACTCATCTGCAAATCTCTCTGGACAAATGTTCCTGCGATCTTTCTCTTGCGATTCCTTCTGCTCGCTGTCTATCTAGTTCCTCCTTTCTCCTGGTTTTGTAAAACTTTTCAGTATATCCACCTGAAATCAGAGTCCATCCTGGTTTAAAAAATGTACATTTCTGACGTGCCCTTATGGTTTTATTCTTGATACTGTAATAAAAAAAGCACAAATTATGATGACGTGTATATATCAATATCAATACAATAAAAGAATATTGTTCTTAAAAGCAAGTGTGTTGATGTCAATGTAAATATCAGGAATTAATCACAAAAGGGTTTCTCTTAACAATTATTTCTTATTCGTATGAAATGAATGACAATAAATTAAAGAATTGCCGTTCTACTTATTCAGCTGCTCTGATATTTGAGGATGACACAGTTCAACGTAATCAGATCAGAGTTCGAGTTTAACAAAACTAGGACAACGAGAGATAGGTAATGAGTACCAGATTGAGTATCGTTACCCCTTACCCTTACCTTCAATTTCAACTTAGACAACATTGCAATCACGCTGTATTAACTTGGGGAAAAAACAAGTAGGGCCCTATCTTGCACCCAGCGAAATTTACTTTCTACACCGATGTGTAGAATGTATCGTTGCTAGTTTGCACCCGGCGCAAAGCTGATTTTCCCCCGCACCAAACTCGCCCCACTAAACTTGCACCCTGAGAGGCATGTTGGTGAAAAGCAGAGGCGTGTTCTGGCGCAAATGATATATGGTGCTATCGTACCGATAAGGCAGTTGCGCAACTGACCGAAAAATACCTGGTCTAAGGACACTAGCGGAAAGGCCAGATAGTTTTGCAACGTAAGCTTAGACACCAGTAGGCTATACACAGCACAAACATGCAAATTATTTGCCTAAGTGAAATATTATGATGTTGATGTGGATTGTGGAAACATTTTTTTTCCATAGGGGCTGCATGAATGAACACTGTAGTAGGCTATGCCATGCGTTAAAATAATAATGAAAATAATAAAAAATCTTGTTTTAGGGTAACTGATAACGTTAAATTATTTGGAAAAGAACAGCTGATACAGCTGTAATTAGTTGTACTTTTAAATCAATGCATCTGCAAACACTGTACAGCAAACACATATTTTCTTGACACACATCGTGTAAAAGCTCATAACCTTTAGGATTGATGAATATTTGATCGTTAGAAAACAGTTTTACCGCAAGTGAGTGTTTAAAAGAATGACTTGATGAATGCGGGCACGTGTGTGTTCACCATCTATTTAAACACACGCAAACTAAACACGTAGCGCATAATACAGTCCATTGCAATGTATATTAAAGGGGGGACAAATTAATATAATGTATATTAATAATAATAATGTATACAATACTGATAAAAAACAATGTTTGTTAATGTATTGCCGCATATCATTAATTAGTATATGCTACACGTGACCCTCCTAAGATGGCGCAATTTGATTGGTTCGCTATTGCGTGGATAAAACCCACGGCCTTATACTCGACAAAACACGAGAGGTCGAGAAGGACTAGGGTTGAATGATCAAGGCTTTATTGCGACTGAAGAGAGTAACAACATCTTTTTGTTTGCAAAGAACTGCCCCAACCGGGCCGCGATCTCTGAGGTAACCCCAGCATCTGTGACTTCCTAGACCAAACACAGAGCTCTAAAATCAAATCTACGGGCACTCCCCGGTCCCCATTAACATTTATCTCTCCCGCTCCCATGCCCATATTACATTCTCATACATTCAAGCATTACGTACAAAAGAGTTACATATTAAACATTACAGTTACATGAAGTTGCATATTATGCATTAGTTAGGTCTTTAATAAAAATCCATTCACCTCCTTGTTTATTAAGCCGACCTTAAATAACCATGGTTTACCACATGCGTTTAAGAGATGAGTCCTGTGAAAGCAATATTATTTTGAACAGTAAAATAGGCATTTGTAATCGCTAACAATGCCACATAATTTGTCTGTGGCATATACAGTCATAATCATGAAGCTAGTAGCGACAGATTTTGACCGGGGTATGGATAAGTTAACTTAAGTTAACATCTAACTTGAAGCATACGGAATAAAAATTCTATAGTCAAAAAACGATAGGGGGTTTGGCAGATGTCTCTATAAGGGGCCATTTATATGTAAAAAAGACGTTGGGGGTTCATCGGAATGCAGACATTTGTTTGACATAGGAAGGCCAGGTAATATCAGTAGTGTTTAACATTTGGCTCCATTGTGACAATATTTACCTTATATTCTTGTATAATTTATACTTAAAGTTAAAGGTTGGGTATGGGATTTGCGAAATGCCAGCAGATTTTGAAAATACACAACTCAAAATGGTCCTACCCCCTCTCCTTCAACGCTGACTCTGACTCCACCCATTCCAAGTACATGGACGCGCAATCATGCACGAGCGAACACAGATGCGCGAGAGCGAGTCATTTGCTAGTTAGCTAGCTCCAGTAGCTACCGCAGGATAACAAACGGAAGCTTGCACTGGGTCACGAGGTTTGAGTACGTGCACGAAGGGGTCACGCGCGGGGGAGGGGGAGTGCAGTACGACCGTTTGATTGACGTACTTACTGTCCAATGCAACTCGGTGGCAATGGAAATCATTGGCTGGAGTTTTTCGAGCCCTGCCCGTTCCACAGATGATTGACTTGTTTAATTTTCATGTCAGTACTTCTAACTCAGTGGCTGTAAGTGGGTTATGATAAGGATTTCAAGTAATTTTGCAAAAATTGCCAAAAAAGCGAATTCCATACCCAACCTTTAACCTTACTTATACTTATATTTATTATCCAAGTCCTGGTTTCTCAATGGGGCGGTACCGCCCCCTGGAGGACGTTCGCACAACCTAGGGGGGGCGCTTGGAACTTATTTTTTTGGGGGATTGTACACTTTCATGGTTTAATTTTTGTGAAAAAATAGGAACTAAATAGCCTATTTTCATTTATTGGTTTCTGACCCCTCTACCGTCTCAGCTACTTTTTACTGTAAATGCGCAGTGTAACGGTGGTCATACAGCGCGGTTCGGTCCTGCACACGCCCGGACATCAGTTACATCAGTTATCATCATGATCTCTATAGTAACACTGATAAACATAACCCAAGTTCGCGGGTTAACAGTTCAATAACCAACACAACACAATCAAACATGGCCGATTGTCACGGTTTGGTACACAGAAAGCTAGGGTGACTCAAGCGCGAAGCAAAAGCAGGATAAGTTTTAAGGTATTTATTCCTCAGACAAATAAAGTTCCAATAAAGCTCAGAAGATCCAAAAACATAAACTCAGTCCGAAAATTCCAAAAAGCAAAAAACACAAAAACTCTGACCAAGAATCGAAAAAAGGCAATGCACATTGACAGTAAATCCATGGGGTACTCCAAAAGGCAGGGTAAACAGACGGGCAAAGGTTGGCAACAAAATCAATCCAGAAAAAGCGAACAAATCCACAGGGTAATCCAAAACTCAGAATAGAAACAGTCCACGGTCAAAGTACAAGCAATCAGCAATCAGCAAATCCAAAATAGACTGTTCAAGACTAGGGTTTACTCACAGGGGTTCAGTGAAGACTCAAACAGAGTGAAAAGATCAGGCTTAAATACAGTGAGACAAAATGGCTGAACAAATCACATGACTAATTAACAGGGGGCAGGTGAGTCTGCTTAAAGGGCAACATCACCCATTTCCATTAAGCTTTGTATCGTTAGAAACCCCCTCATATTTTTGAATGATCGAGCATCATTCCCTTATTTTCTGGAGAGACTGGAGAAATCCGTATCGATCTCCAACACTTCCTGTTTAGAATGACGCAATATGAAGATTTTTGCGTAGAAGTAAATAGGAAGTGTAAGAGGGGAGGATTCTCGCAAGACTACAACCACTAGTCCCACCCCTCTATAGGGGGTGGGACCCACTGACGCTACAGACCTATTAGATCAGTGCCAGTGGGTGGGACTTCACCAGCAGAAACTAACATCCACAGTGTCTGAAGCTAAGCTAACAGAGGCTGTTGATACAACTGAAGTACAATGGTGGAGGGTACTGGATCTGACATAGAAGATGGCACCATGCAAAAGTTCAACATTTCGAAAGAAATACAAACAAGGACTACCGTATTTTCTGCACTATAAGGCGCACCGGATTATAAGGCGCACCTTCAATGAATGGCCTATTTTAGAACTGTTTTCATATATAGGGCGCAACAGATTATAAGGCGCATAGAATATAAGATAGTGCAGTCAAACGTTTGAATGGGGTTGCGTTATGCATCGACTAGATGGAGCTGTGCTAAAGGGAATGTCAACAAAGCAGTCAGATAAAGTCAAACTTTATTAAGCGTTCTGACAACTCCGTTCACTCCCATGGTAACGATGTTCAAACGTTAATGTGCATATTAACAATATCTCCCAGCCTTGTTCAGTTGTAAAGACGTAAAAGAAACACAGTCTGATACCGCTAATTCAAACGTTAGTGCATAACTCAACATTGTTCGGTTACGTATAACACGTAAAGCTCACTGTTTCAGTTAATTCCCCGTCCGCGAATTCTTCTTCTTCAGAGCCCGAATTGAACAGTTGGGCGAGTACGGCATCCAACTTGCCCGGCTCCATCTCGTCATTATCAGAGTCAGTGTCGCTGCTGTTGCCTGGCAGTTCAGTGATTATTCCTGCCTTCGTGAAAGCTTTGACCACAGTTGAGACTGATATATCAGCCCAGGCATCCACGATCCATTGGCAGATAGTGGCGTAAGTCGCCCAGCGCTGTCTCCCCGTCTTGGTGAACGTGTGTTCGCCTTCTAAGGCCCCGTCCACACGAAGCCGATTTTTTGGTGAATCCGCATAAGGGGCCATGTCCACCAAAATTGTTTTTAAAAGGCGGAGCGCTCCGTGCACTGCTTTCAACGCGTTTGTGCGCGCCGCTCAAAAAAGCGCACGGAGCGTTTTTCGTTTGCCTCATTAATACGCGTCATCGCTTGTATCCATAGATATACAGCTTCTATCTGTTGGCTCCATCATCTGGCATCTGACACCTGGTTGCTCCTACAATTTTATCAGAAAATTAATGCAAGATTAATAGCGGTCGGCAGCAACAACGCCTCCAGGGAAGTGGTCGCAGTGAGGGAGACCTTCAACCGCTATTTCTCATCTCTGCCTGGTCGAGTAACTTGGCAGGATGGAATTGAGTTGATTATTTTTTTATATATTTAAATCAAAAAAGGCGAAAAACCAAAACTAATAATTAAATTTCTTAAATCAATCTAACATTCATGTTGTATGCTGGATTACTTCTGAAGACAAAAACACACCTTTAAAGGCCCCATGCCATTAAAATCACATTTTTCCTGTTGTTCGTTAAATAACATAGGTCAGAATAAGTTTGTGACCTGTGGTAAGTTTGAAATCTATGCAGTTTGTCTGCTGAATGCAATAGCCAATGAAAGGAAAAAGACAGAAGAAATGAGCCAATCTGGATAAGGTGACACTGTTACATAGCGTTGTCAAATTATTATTCATGGCCCTGCCCACTTTGTTGGTTCATAACCGCCCACAGAGAGTCGCGATTGAGCTACTGCTAATACGTGTATGTAGTTCGCTGCGTAGTAACAGGCTAGTTACAGAATTTTGTTTGCAATGGCAGAACGACATCGAACCTGTGTGTTATGCCAAGGCAAAACGTCCACATTGCATCTCCTGCCAAAGACAGAGGAATTAAGGGAGACATGGTTGCAATTTTTTTTGGAGAAATTCCGAAAAACTATGGAACCAGATTGGTGCTGTGTTCGGAGCATTTCAAAGACGATGACTTTGTCAACTTTGGGGAGTACAGCATCGGGTTTGCATCAAAGTTGGTTTTGAAACCTGGAGTTGTGCCATCACGGAGGTTGCCCACTTCTCCAACAGCCGTAAGTAATTTTATCTACACAATGAAATCCTATATCAAAAGTTATATGCAACTACATGATCTATAGGCCCATCTTGGACAACGGTAGCATGAACAGGGGTCATCCCTATGTTCCCCGGGTCCTATGTTCCCCGGGTCCTATGTTCCCCGGGTCCTATGTTCCCCGTTTTTCCCAAAAAGGGTCCTATGTTCCCCTGTAGACATACATACCGGGGAGCATAGGACCCTTTTTGGGAAAAGCGGGGAACATAGTACCCTTTTCTGGGAAAAGGGTCCTATGTTCCCCGCAATCTATCAATCTTTAAAGTGCGTATTGGAAGTTAGATACTGCAATGAAGAATCATATAGGAAAAAAATTCAAATACACGATTTCTTAGTTTTTATTAATAAATCTACACTACAAGTGGCATCTTGAGCCGTTTTTGTGATACAATTTTACTTCCGCATCTCAAACGCTCGTTTCGAGCGTGACGTAGGAATTGGTAGACGGACGTTCTAATCATCATAGACTACATAGGCAACATAACAATGGATAACAGTTTCGGACCACTTCCGTACAATTTTGAGCCAGCTAGCCGTGAGGGAGAACAGCAACCACCTAATAGGGGGAGACACCATGGCAATAGGAGGGAGATAGAGTTGTGGTGTCAAGAGAATCAGTGGAGAATTGGGCAGGTGTCTTGGTGAGTGACTGGCATTAGCTTGAGTTAATATTAGCTAATGACAGCAAATGATGGCCACGGATCAATATTTAACAGGCATAACTTTACTAGTACTTGATTATATATGAATCTACAGGATGTATAACTCACCCACTAATAGGGAACGTGAGCTGGGCTTAGACCGTCGTGAGACAGGTTAGTTTTACCCTACTGATGTGTTGTTGCAATAGTAATCCTGCTCCGGCGGACGGACGGGTGGGCGAGCGAGAGAGTGCGCGATCAAACTGAAAGAAACGAGCGAAGTTAACCTCACATTTCCTTTTGATAGGTGCTTGTGTGGGAAATGCCAGCCAATGAGCTCAGCTGAGGAGAGCATGTGTTGCAGGGAGGTGGATCCCTTCTGGGCTCTAGTGGAGACGCTAAACCCCAGACCAGACGTAACATGCCTGACTCTGCATCCAGGCTTTGAGGGATGCTGTCTGAACCCCTTTGTGCTCCAGGTAGCATACTTGGCCTTCAAACAGGAGCATGGCCCTCTGCAGGCCAGCACACACGAGTATGTTCAGTTGTCCACATTCCTTAATAAAATAACTATAAAAAGATCCTAGTTTACCAAGTAAATAGAGCTCAAGTCACAGATTCTGGGGTTTTGAAACCTGCTGAAACCCAGAATTTGTGACTTGCTTTATATGTTGAATGGACTTTACCAATTTTATATAACTGAAAACATTAAACATTTAAATACATTAATTGGTAGCAATATCAGAACTCAATTGTTTTTTTTTCTGTTGTAATTTACCTTATTAATACCATTAACAATATCACCCTTTTTGATGACTAAGTTTAACTGTCGATATTGTTTCCCTATCCTAAAGGCAGTATCGTTACACCGCATACAGGCAGGTTGTCCGCTGGGCCTATGGAATTCTTGGCAGGCACATCAGGAAGCCCTTACCTGCATGCATTGTGTCTGCCATCAGACGGCAGTTTCCAGAGGAACATGGGGTTTATAAAGGTTTTGGGTGGCCTCATTTAAATGACAGTCAATAAAAATAATGTCTTATTTTATAGAAACTTTTAATGATTCTTTTCTTTTAATATTTAGTTCTTGCAGTTTAAAAACAAAAGGAACATACTGCAATACAAATTTAAACGTAAAATTAACCACAGCAACAAAACTAAGATACAGGATTAGAACTTCATAAAATATTCCTGTGTAGCATACATAAACTGTAGACTAGAACATAAACTTATTTCAACCAAAGCGTGTGTGTCAAGCAGGACCAGGTGGTAACCGCAGGCAAACCTCCAGAAAAAACCTAGGGAAAGAATAGTTTTGTTATTAACTTCATTAATAATAAAATGCAGATAATCAGAATGGGGGAAATAATTTAAGAATCCAGAAGTTCAAGTAAAGAGGGATCTTTCCCTGAATGGATCCATGTGCCAATAGATGTGTCTTTCTCTTGGTTGCAAATGCAGATACCACATAACTCCATGGTCCCACATCTATCTCTGAGATTAAATGTGGCTTTACAATATAGTGTACAAAATACCTAACAGTGTTTTAACACTAATTTCCTGTGTTAAAACGTGTGTGTCGTGCAAGATACAAGCCAACAGCCTCATCCTTGCTGATCATCTGGAAGGATGTGGAAAGGGGGGCAGGTGCAGAGGAGGACAAGTCAGCTGAGCTCTCTTGTAGACTCCTTGGTGACCTGGAGTAGGCCTCAATCAGAGACTCCATAAGGGCAGATGCATAAGCTGAAGAAAGAAAACAAATGTTTAGATCCAATTCAGGGACTTAATAAAAGTAAGTAATAAAGTAATAAAAAACTAAAACAGCTTACCGTACGATGGCTTCTCCTTGACAGGGCGGACGACCCAGCCTCCTTTGCGGAACCTTGGGTAACGAACTCCATATTGAACCTCGCCGTCATGTGTTCGTGCAACCTCTCGACTTCCATTGTGGTTGTAATGCAGGGCTGCCAAGAGAAGCCTGTAGAAAAAGCAATTCACAAGCTGCTCTTATATCCAAGTACCAATTTAAAATGAATGCAGTTGCAGCCTCACTGTACCATACTCATTTCAATATCACACTATTTACCTGCTGTACATCCCAAGGAAGGAGAAGCCAGTGTGCTTAGGTGCAAAGTGGAGGATAAGCGAGTGAAAGGCCTCCAGGGAAAAGGTCTGATGCTGTGGGGACAACTGCCGAACATCCTTCAACAATGCTGTTCTTGTAGTGACACTCTCCAACTTAATAGCTACAGTTGATCCTGCATAAACAACAACATAACATGTGTTCCAATGTTAATAGATGTCCATATTAGTTACATACACTGATTAGGCATGATTATATAATTACTTCCAGTATCACACAAGTTTGAACAGTACTTTGTTTATGTGTGAGCACACTGGGTTATACAGCTCCAGAAAAAATTAAGAGACCACTTCAAATGTTCAGTGTCTCTTGTTTTACTCTTTAATGGCATATGTTTGAGTAGTATGAACATTTTGATTCTATAATATAAACTAATGACCACATTTATACCAAATTAACAATAAAAATATTGTCATTTAGAGCATTTTCAATAAGTAATTCAGGGATAACGATTTAAGAAAAATCCAGACTGGTGGCTTAATTTTTTTTTCTTCGCGGGCTGTATATTGATGGAGTGCTGTGGAACACAAATTAACAACGCACCAACAAGAACTTTGACCTCTAATCATATTCAGCCACACATGTAGTAGTATGTTGTACCTGGTTCCAGCCACTGCTTGTTCCTTGCTTCTCCCTCCAAAGGGAGATGTGCACAGGAGGGAAATCCAGGACTGTCATGTTCATGGATGTCCTGAACATGGTTCACCATGCTTTGCCACTTGGCCTCCATTACATTTGGATCCCCATTAGGTGTGGAAGCTGCAGTCCAGTATAGGTGGTTGACAATCGATGGCCTCCACAGCTTAAGGTCCTCACAACCCCTCTCCTTTGCAGCAGCATCTAGCGCTTTTCCTATGCCTGTTTCAGAACATAAACACAATTTTATGTTTTTATTTTAACCAAGTGTTCATCTAAACAAACCTATAAACATCAAGTTACTTACTTTTACCAACATGCCAGATGTCAAAGAAGTGACTTGTTCCTTCAGGGCACAACTCCTCCCGCACCCACTTGGCAACCTAAAGAATGAGACAACATTTCTTAAAATTAGTAAGGCTGGGGCGCCAGTGGCACAGTGGGTACAAATCTGTCTAATAAAGCAAAGAAAATATCGTACAAAAATAAATAAATTAGTAAGGCTTTTTTGAGCATTTGCTCCTTACAGCGTGTCAAAATCAACAGCCCACTGTAAAATTAATGTAGGGGAACATATAATGAATACACTGATACATATGTCTTTCTTGTTTGTCTTTACCTGGCGATTTCTGTCGGTAATAAGGGCTGAAACTTGCAAGTGTTGCTCCTTGAGAAATGCTATGGTTCGCTTCAAACCCTCCAGCTCACACCAGTTGCTGCTTGGTACCTCTGAGCTCTGTAAAAAACATTAATCAGTCATATAAGAAAGTGTGCCACATCAAAAAGAGAACAACTGATTTGTGTGTCCACTAATGGTAATTTACTTGGACAAGTTGAAGATCCAAAACCCTGTTGATGCGGTCCTCAATCACGGTGTAGGTCCCATACTTGGCACAATGACCAGGAGAGTCTGACCTATGAATGTCATGATGAATAGCTTAATTAATTAAAACATTTAAGCCAAAAAACACTGCAATGGATACTGTTACTTAGCTACTCAGAACCACAAAAATAAACTGAAGGCGATCTCCACACGCGAAGACGGGACACATGCAAAGATTTGGCAAGGATCAGCAAACAACACATGGCACCCTCACTGGCGACCAATAGAAGCTGGTCCTATGCTGCTGGCGGTCACCAGTACGGGGCAAGCCTGAACACAAAACACAAAACGAAACAAGCCCAAAACCAACACACTACGGCACGTAACGGTAACATATAAAAGTATACAAGCGAGGTGTTATACCTGCAGTCACCTGAGAGGATTAGACCCCCCCCCATCTCCTTCAGCTGGCTGACTATGCCAGCTTGCTCATTCTTCCACGCCTGCACAATGGTGGGAATTGTGTAAAGGCGTTGATGGCGGAAGAATGTGTTTGCAGTAAAACATTGAAGGCCAAACAGTTTTAACATCCTAAGTGTTTGTGTAGCCATACAACCAGAAAAGTGGATGGCCCCACTAAGCATCAGGTTGCAGGCTGGCATGTTTCTATGCAGCACTGGCTGGTTCTGCCAGACACGCTCGAACCCACAAGCTGCACAGACCTAAGAGATGTGTATGAAAATGACCATTAGAACTCTTAAACAGTCAAAAAAGTGAATTGATAAAGTAAAAAATGACAACACAAAAAACACACAATATATACAATATAAATACAGGTTAGCACACATCTTTACTTTTATATGAATACAATATCCTCTTACTTGCTTGATCTGAACAAATGTTCCCTGCTGCTGCTCCACGTTACCATGGGTTTCCCCACAACAGGCAGGACAAATGGTGAAGCGAGCCATCAGCTGGGTGAGACAGACAATGAACTTGTCTGCAACTCTGGAAAAACAAAACACTTATTATTTCTGACGGACAGAATTTTGAAAAAACAAAATCTAAAAGTTAAGGAAGTTGTCTTACCCGAAGTCCCACTGACAACCCTGCTGTGGCTCTGACTCCTCCTCAGAAGATGACACGCTCATCTCTTCCACTTCACTCCATGACCTGTCATCTGGTTGATCTCTTGAAACAGAGGATGATTCATCCTCTGTTTGTACTGGACTGGGCAGTGGAATTGATGATACACAGAGTTCGGTCTGTGTCCCCACACTGACCGTCTGTGTCTGTACCTGGATAGCTAGGTTGAAAGAGATTTACTTAATATACTGTAAATGTAAAACATCATATATTCAATGGCCACTACACCTATACAATATAATGCAATCAGATACGACAAACCTGGAATAAAATCTACTTTTACAAAGTATTGTTTAGTTTTTGTAGTCATTTGGTCTGAGGTGTTCTTATTCATGTAAATTAAAGTGGATATACTGTTGAGCTATCCCAGCTATATATAATAGATAATTAATTATTGTGACAGTATGTAAAGAGTGAATATGTTGGCTAAGAACATGTAGAGCTAAAGCTAGATATAAGAGTTAAGTCACACTACCTGATGAACGATAAGGAGGTCTTATGTGACACTGTGAGCCAAAGTGAAGCACAGATTTTGGCTGAGAAGCCAGGGAAGCGACGGCCTCTTGCTCCGAGTCTTCACTGGCTGTAGGCGCATCTGTGGCTTCAAAACGTGCCGTATTTCCCAGCAACTAATAAGAAAAACATTACATATACTATTTCATTTCAAACTGTTTAAAATCCCTGATAGCCGATAGCCTCATAGTCTACTAGTTTATTTAGAAACGGCAACATATCGACAGGCAGTCTAGTGCGCACGGTGCGCACTGACGTTGAAAAACCGCTCATGTGGTAGCCTAGTGCCTGATGTTCGGGAAAGCACAAATACCGCTCCAACAAAGTGAACAGCCTCGGAAACTGTCTCTGAATAACGTTTTAACCACAAGAAATTAGCTTTTTTAGGAGTTCCATAGTCGTCTCAAAGGAGCATCATCATGGCGTCAGCCTGTCAGCGTCAATCACCTAGCCAAAAAATCGCTGACTCACCCCCTATCCCATATATATTTAATTAATTTGTATTATTTTAAAGTTGTTTTATAACATTTTGAATAGTTAAATTGCTTTATGTTCTAGTCGACGGTTTACGGCTAAACAGGTAACTTAATGACGATGATTTCATAAAAGTTTCATAAAATAGGATGCTGTTGCTAGCTAACATTTTAGCATGTTTACAGTATAAACTGATGGATTTTACAAGACAGCAAAGCTGCTTTACAATAAAAGATACTGACCATAAGTCATTATGTTGACTAATGTAGGAAGTTAGTAAACGTCAGAAAACAAAACTTACAGTGCACAGTTCACGTTTCTGAATAGTTGAATCTCTGGTCCGTGATCTTCACTGCCGCCGGTGGCTGAGCCCGAAGCTGCGGCTGGAGCGGCATGAATTGAGGGAACCACACCGGCTTTCAGCCTCACTCGTTTCTCGCTCCGAAAACCCATCTTGAACTCCATCATGTCCCCGGAAACATAGTCCTCTGGTCTAAAGTGAGCCGCGCAAATGAACGAGTATTTGGTGACAGAGGCGAAAAGAAAGTCCTTTCTCTTCACCTGTACAAAATGCACCCAGGCTCGAAAGGCTGCTCCATCCTTTCTCCGATCGGGGAAACTGTGAAATCTGAGATGGTCGGACAGGAGGTCGGAGTTGGAACAACCCCCACAGATACAAAACCTCATCTCACCGATTAGAAAAACCCAAAAACCACAGGGGGGGTGAATACAAGACCGCTCACCGCGGTAACTACTCACAACTACGCATAGAGCTGAGGCAGCAACAGCGACCGCGTCTACCAATTCCTACGTAATATGACGCGTTTGACGTATCACATAAAAAAACAATGGTTTTTGAAGCCTTGCTCAAAATAGCCACTTTAAAACTGGAATTTTTGCCGATATAATATTTTTAACTGATAAAATCCTGCATTTCAATTTCAAAGGGCAATTTTCAGAGAATGTTATGTGTAAATATTTTAAAAAAAAAATAACTTCCAATACGCACTTTAAAAATATTAAACTTTGACGCGACATTCGCGCGATGACAGCCAATCGGCGTTCAACAGCGGCCACTGAGTGACATGTGTAACATAACAGCGTTCAACCGGCCAACTCAGTGCAGTGCAGTCCGGGGTGAACTGCAGCATGGAGGAGAAAGTGATTGTTGCCGTTTGCGACTCCCGGAGATTTTTATATAATATATGTTTTATATAATATATATAATTCAATGTAATTGTTTAATAATATCACGGCCAAAAGCTCTGTGTGCCTCCGGATGGCCGTAGCGCGGGGAGCTCTCGTAGGGATTGGGCTTCTCGGGGTTTGTTTACCGGCGTATGAATAGACTGAGTCAGGTTATCAGACGTCTCTCCCTCTTCCACAAAAGGTAAAGACATGCAATGGTAGTTATCTCGGCCGGAATTTGGCAGTAATGGTAGAAAAAGTAACAGACCGGGGAACATAGAACCCTTTTTTGGAAAAAGGGTCCTATGTTCCCCGGTCATATAGATATCGGGGAACATAGGACCCTTTTTGGGAAAAGCGGGGAACATAGGACCCTTTTTTTAAAAAAGGGTCCTATGTTCCCCAGTCTCATACAAAGAGGGGAACATACGACCCGGGGAACATAGACACGCTCCCCATGAACAGTCAAAGTAGCACGTGCAGCTAGCGCTAACTTCATTCCATGGTAGCCGCCTAGTTATACTGATATGGTTCACACAACGTTTTGACCGCATAGGTCTTCGTCAGACCTGACGAAGACCTAGCTGCTATACGGTCGAAAGGTTGTGTATCTAATACAATCACTGGAAGCAGAAGCGACAGTGTGCGGGTATACTTTTTCTTAGTATCTGACGGACTCTTTACCCTGCACCTGTGCAGAGAGTTATAGTTATTTTATTACAGTGTAAGTTAACATCAATTTAATTAATAATTAATCGATTTTTATTAATTTGGCTTCAGGACATGATTTAGCTTTATGTATTACTTAGTGTCTAATTGTCTCTTGTGTGTATCATGTCATTTAGAGCACACCAGGGACATCAAGAACATCCAACAACCATACATCTTGCCAAACAGACCCACCTAGTCTGTCATCCAGGGGCACACAGCTTTCTCTTGGTACTTTAAGCAATCATGTGAGAAGCAGGTTTGTGATTTTATTCATTTTTCAACTGCTCATGTGTCAAGTAACTTCTGTTCTGATCATGCAGTGTTGATAATGGTGGCTAAACCAAGTAAACTCAGTTCATCCACATGTCATATTTTTATACTATAGGGTTTGCAAAAATCGAAATAGTTCATCCACCTTCTAGTAGATTTTTTGAACTTATTAAAACTTCAAATGTTTGCTACAGTCTGTGTACTATTGTTATCAGCACAACTTGTCACCCATAGTATATACACAATATTACTCATTTTTTAACTCTACACACCTGAGGTAATCTATAGCTTACTGGATGGCTTCTGTTGTTATTCTTTCGTAAATGGTGTAACAAAACAGTAATATGCAGTAATATTCCTTAGGCACACAAACTACTTCCTGCTCTGTAAGTGTGAGTACAACTACCGATGATGCACCTTGGGGACCCTTGACCTCTACGCCAATCAAGCCAACGCCAGCTAAAAGACCTCGGCTAGCTGTAGAGGAGGAAGATAACTGGGAAGACTCCACAGTGATTGCTGAACCACATGACTCCACATATAACTCCACATCACCGGCCGTCAACAATTTGTTCAACTAAGCAACCACAAGTCTGGGTGTTCAGGTGTCTCACTGGGTGTCCCCCAGGGGTCAGTCTTGGGTCCACTCCTCTTCACCACTTACCTCCTCCCGCTGGGCACACTCCTCCGTCACCATGGGGTCCATTTTCACTGCTACGCTGACGACACACAGGTCTACATCTCCACCAAACCCACCGCTGCCATCCCCCCCACCTCCCTCATCACGTGCCTGGAAGAGATCCGGAGCTGGTTGAGCAGGAACTTCCTGAAACTCAATGGAAACAAGACCGAGGCCCTGCTCATCGGATCCAAATCCACCCTCACTAAATCACAACACACCCCAGCTCCACTCATGATTATCGATGGATTCCCAGTACCCTTCTCCTCCAAAGTCAAGAGCCTCGGCGTCATCCTGGACAACACCCTCTCATTCGCACCCCATATTCACAACATCACCCGGACTGCATTCTTCCACCTCCGCAACATCGCCAGACTCCGGCCATCACTGACCCAATCCAGCACTGAAATCCTAGTTCACTCATTTGTCACATCACGCATAGACTACTGCAACGCCCTCCTCACCGGACTCCCCACCAAACTCATCAACAGACTGTAGATCATTCAGAACTCAGCCGCCCGGATCATCACCCGCACCAAATCATCTGACCACATCACCCCTGTCCTCATTCAACTTCACTGGCTCCCAGTACACTACCGTATCCAATACAAAACCCTACTCCTCACCTACAAAGCTCTCCACAACCTAGCCCCCAGTTATCTCTGCGACCTCCTCCAAGAATACACTCCCTCCCGCTCCCTCCGCTCAACCTCTGCTGGACTACTATGTATCCCCACATCACGACTCACTACAATGGGTGCCCGGTCATTCAGCTGTTCAGCACCCAGGCTCTGGAACTCCCTCCCCCCACACATAAAACAGTCAGACACCATTACAACCTTCAAGTCACAACTCAAAACTCACCTGTTCAAACTCGCACACAACGTCTAACTGATCACTGTTTTGATTGTTTTGTTTTTTTGTTTTGTTTTGTTTTGTCTTGTTTTTGTTTTATTTATTTCTTATTGCTTATGTTTATTTATTTATTTATTTATTTTTTCCACAATGTCTTGTTTTTTAAAAAATGTATGATGACTATATGCTCTGTAAGGTGACCTTGGGTGTCTTGAAAGGCGCCTCTAAATGAAATGTATTATTATTATTATTATTATTATTATATGATCCTGCTCAATCTATGACAGATGTGTCAGAATCCTCACAGATATTTTGAGTGCATTGGCTAATTATTTCTAAATAATTTCTAACACCATCAAAAACAACATTAATAATCCCTATATACTCCCTGGAACCAATTTTGACAGTATCTGCATATTTTGTTGAAGATTTAATAGCTTTTGAACGTTAATTAGTAGGCCTAAGTAGGTTGAAGTTCCTTAGTTTTTCCCCGTGAAAGCGAACAGCTGTTGCTCCGTTCCAAATCAGCTGTTCTCTGCCATCTCAGCCCTTACGGGAGCTTTTCAATTCATCCTGGAATGTGCATCTTTTCAGGGAATTTGTGCAATGAATCCATAACAAATACCGAATATTGATTGTCTTATGTGTCCATATTATATCCATTATATTGACCGGGTATTCCCAAGACGCTCACGCTTTGCAGCAAGCCAGTCACAGTTGATTGGCGCGGCGCTGTACAGTGAACGTAAACAAACAACTAAGTGTTGGGGAAAATAACCTGCTGAGTACATCACATGTACATTATAAATACAGCTAACTCCTACCCTAGCCTGATGAGCACATCACATGGCAGACACATTACAATATAGTCAACTCTTGCTCTAACCCAACGAACACAAACATGATAATATATAGTCAGGTCAAGGCCGGAGCCGAAGGCCCCATTTCTCAGCCAGGCAGATGTTGGACACTCAGACAATGCACCAGTCATCCTCAAGAACGGGAGAGCCACATTAAATTATCACACAGGAGACACTTCGGGGGGGCACTCCACCGTTTTAATTTATCACACCGGAGACACGAGGAGCTCTCCCCCGTTAGGAGGCATAGACCAGGGCCTGGGACCCAAGGTCAAGCAAAAACACACAGAACCACACACATCTCAAACGCACACACCTCATCGAGAGGAGGATACAGCATAAGACTGTATCACACAGGGACTCTTGATCTTCTTCTGAAGCAGACCTTCCACGGAGGCGAAGCTCTGGACGAACCATCAGCGCTGATTAGGGACTTAGACATATTCGATCTCTCACGCTTTATGACTCTGTATAACCGTTGCCACTTTACTGAATAAATCCAAGGTCCTCGTGCCGACAGACTTTATTACCTCTCCGTCTCATTTCATCTGGTCCAGTAACTAGACAGACCGTTTTTCCCCTCATAAGCTAAGGTTTTAAGTATTACTTTTCCTCCAGAGATCCCGGTAATGTTGTGTTATAAAACAAAAAAACAAAAAATGAATCATACCTTAGAGAGCACTCGCCACTCACCATCATATTTCTCTAAATTTGTACTAAAATATTGTTGCTATCAGTACATTGTCTCAGCCCTTGTTGTTCAAAGATGAATGAATTAAAGAATTAATCATGCCTAGTGTTGTTAATGTCTTTGATCTATTGTTATCCAAACCTCATATGTTGCTGTGAATTTTACTGATAACTTATGCATTGATCTGTAGGTATTCAAAGCCATGCACCTGAAATCAATTCATAGTTTTCAGTCACGTGACTGACGCTGCCCCCTGGAGGGCAAAAAAACGGTTCCAAGATGACGGCTAACACTGGAAACGCTGGAGAACAACAACGCAAACCTGTCAATTTCCAAACGGTTTCAAGCCACGAATATTTAAATCATCTATCCAAAGAACAAAATAACAGGTATATGTTTAAACTGCAAGTTTTGGGCACTTGCGACCCATACACTGCACCCGCCGCCGTATTTCAGCCGTTAAAAACAGCCAAGTCCCTGCCAGACCTCCAATTCGGAGATGTTTACATTTATCTTGTGGAGAATCCCTCCCCTTACACAGCCGCCAGGATGAGAGCATACAAAAGTTATATGTATTTTCAATCTGGATGGGTCAATAATGCTGCCGTTTGGGAGGTGAAGGACAAGAAATGTTTCATTGTCAAAGCGAAGGTGAGTGTTAATTAGCGTTATCTAACTTTGATCTGGGTTGTTAGTATCAGTTCACTTTTTCAGTCAGCATTCTAGGGCAGTAGTGACAATGCATGAATATTTTGGTTAGGTTGACACAGTCCCTTATAACATAAATATAATCAAAACGTTCTCCCTCCCAAATGTCAGGTAAACCATTCCTACAGGTTAAATGACTCCCAGTTGACAGCTTGGGTTGCTGTGGAGAAAGAGGGATTGGTGCGATTTGGCCACTGCACATGTATGGCCGGTTTAGGGGAAGTGTGTTCACATGTAGGTGCCATACTCTACGCTTTGTTAGCAGCTGTGAACAAACTGAGTGGCACTGCATGCACTGATAAGGCCTGTAGCTGGAACGAGCCTAGTATGGCAGCCATAAAGACAGTAGGGTATGCAGAAGGGAGCCAGATAGGTTTCACAAAGGCCCAGAGAAAGAGATCTGCTGATGGTTGTGATGACCTCCCCCCGGTCAAGATTCCACCTCCAATCCAAGATGAATGCACAGCACTCTACAGTATGCTACATTCATCAGAAAGCACTGAAAAGCAACCGGTCAAAAGTTCAATTTTGTCTGTTATCCCTGGCCATGCAAAGAGGTATATACCTCGAGCAGTGCAACTGAACATCCCAGCACCCTTAAGCCAGATGTACAAGCCCCAGCACAGGTCACTGTCACACCAAGAACTGCAGGCAAAGAGTGAGGAAGTGTTCACAGGGTTAAGCATAACAGAAGAACAGGTACAATTTTACATCAGTCAGTAAATGTGATTGAAGATATGGATGTCAGGAATGTCTCAGGCAGTAAATATGATAGCTCAAGTGCAGAAAACGTTCTCCTCAGAATTCAATAGTCACTTTTTTTTTAAATATTTTTTGTCAATAAAAGTTAATACATCACTGTTTAGATGTCACATATCACTAACTTGCTACTCTACCTTGCTACCTTTTTCAAGTGCCATGTCATAGAAAATGAGACAAGACCACAGGCAAAATGTGCCATGTGGTTTGACCAGAAGGCAGGAAGGGTGACTGCGTCAAACATCCGAGCAGCCTGCCACACGGACCCAGACAAACCAGCTGTTTCCCTGCTGAAGAAACTGTGCTATCCAGTGGCCTACAAGGACCCAAACAACAACACACCACACTCTCTCAGGTATTCATATCCCCTTAACACTGGATAAAAGCAACACACAAAAAAAGTGGAAATCAGGATTTTCAAATAGGGCAAAAGCAACCCCAAAAGAGCTGGTGAGGGAAAGCACGACAAGTGGCAGTAAAGTTTTTAATACAGCCATAGTCATCTTTCACAACATTGTAGGCTTATAAAAAAACACAACACATTAAATCTTCATGCAACTTGTATGGTCTGCATGTAGATTTAAAATGTTTTTTTATAAGCCCACAATGTTGTGAAAGATGACTACGGCTGTGTTAAAAACTTTTCTGCCAATTGTCGTGCTTTCCCTCACCAGCACTTTTGTGATTAACATTTACTTACCTTAACATTTACTTACCTTATCACCTTGCTGGTAAAACACAAATGATCAAGATAAATAACACATCATTTAGAATGACATTGTGTACATTTTTCTGTTTTTAGATGGGGCACTGAACACGAGGGAACGGCAGTTGAGGAGTACACCAAAACAATGGAGAGCCACCACACCAACCTCACTGTCAGGAAGGGAGGCCTGGTCATCAACCCTCAATATCCATGGTTAGGGGCATCCCCAGACGGCATATTAACATGTGACTGCCATGAAATGGGTGTGTTGGAAGTAAAGGCACCCAGCAGTCTTGATAATAGCACATTGGGGGAGAAAAGTAAACAGGACAGCACGTTCTGTCTCAAAGAGGTTGGCGGTAAACTTTTCTTAAAGAGGGACCATCAGTACTTCTATCAGGTGCAGACACAAATTCATCTGACACAAGCAAGCTACTGTGACTTTGCTGTCTGGGGACCGGGGAAAGGAGGGAATGGGGAAATGCACATTGAGAGGATTCTGCCCGATACTGACTTTTTTGAGTCCATGTGTGAAAAGGTTAGCAAATTTGTGAAGAAATGTGTCATCCCAGAGCTTGTAGCAAAGGTGTTCACAGCTCCTATTCTAACATCACATGACAAAAAAACATCTGAAGGCAAGGGCTGTTACTGTGGGGTCCCTGTACTGCACAATGAAGACAGACTTGAGTGTAAGTCAGGAATCTGTAAAAGACAACTCATTCATAGAAGTTGCTTAAAGTTTGACACCACCCATTTAAAAATATCAAGTTGGAAATGCAGTGACTGTATACGTGAAATAGCTAAAGAGAAGAGGGATAACAAAAAACAGAACAATCTGAACAAAGTGTAAGTGTTTTATTCAACACGGTGTGTATAGAAAATATTTAAATAGATGTATATAGACAGATATATAGTACAGTTTTGTATATAGATGTATATAATTACATATATACATACACACAGTACAGTTTTGTATATAGATGTATATAGTTACATATATACATACGCACAGTAGTTTATGGAAGCATATATGTAGCAAAATTCAAATGGCAATGCAATTTGGAATTACATTATGCATTTGACAATGCATTATGCAATTTTATAATGTAATTTGTAAATACGTTATTCAAAGTGTATTTTAAAATGCAAAGTGACAATGCAATCCTCAATTAAATTTGCAAAAGTTCTAACAATACAAATAGAATAACATTTTGTCAAATTCTTTGAGTTCCTTTATACAAATTGAAAAGCTATAGCGTCCCCGTGATTGCAATCCACTTCGCCACGCTCCGTGTGTTGCGATATTCAAATGACATTTCAATCCGCAAAACGGAATCCAAAACGGAATCCAAAGAGGAATCCAAAGAGGAATCCAAAGAGGAATCCAAAGAGGAATCCAAAAAGTCAATATGCAAAGTGGCAAACGTATCAGCCAATCAGCGTCTGGGCGGGAACTACGTCACTTGCTCGTAATTTCCTTGTTCACTTCTAGTTCGTATGTGTCAGGTCCATGGTCACCAATGGAGATTATTGATACGCTCCGAAGTTTGGCCGATGATGTGGAGAACAATCGTGTTGAAGACACAGATGCAGTAGATAGAGTGCGTGTTCTGGGAGATAGGATAGACGACTTATCCTCACGGGTACGTTTTGACGCCAGTGTGGTAAACACAAAGATTTCCAAAGTGCTACAGGCACTGGGTGCGAAACATAGGGTCGGGAGACCCACCGTCTCCACCCACTCCTCACCTACAAAGCTCTCCAGAACCTAGCCCCCAGTTACCTCTGGGACCTCCTCCAAGAATACACTCCCTCCTGCTCCCTCCGGTCAACCTCTGCTGGACTACTATGTATCCCCACATCACGACTCATTACGAATGGGTGCCCGGTCATTCAGCTGTTCAGCACCCAGGCTCTGGAACTCCCTCCCCCCACACATAAAACAGTCTGACACAATAGAAAGTGACGTAGTTCCCGCTGGTGGCTGATACGTTTGCCACTTTGCATATTGACTTTTTGGATTCCTCTTTGGATTCCTCTTTGGATTTCCTCTTTGGATTCCGTTTTGGATTCCGTTTTGCGGATTGAAATGTCATTTGAATATCGCAACACACGGAGCGTGGCGAAGTGGATTGCAATCACGGGGACGCTATAGCTTTTCAATTTGAATAAAGGAACTCAAAGAATTTGACAAAATGTTATTGTATTTTTATTGTTATAACTTTTGCAAATGTAATTGAGGATTGCATTGTCACTTTGCATATTAAAATACACTTTGAATAACGTATTTACAAATTACATTATGAAATTGCATAATGCATTGTCAATTGCATAACGTAATTACTTATTGAATTGCAAATTGCAAATTGCATTGCCATTTGAATTTTGCTACATATATGCTTCCATAGTAGTTTTGTATATAGATGTATAGTTACATATTTACATACACACAGTAAAGTTTTGTATATAGATGTATAGTTATTTACAGGGTTGCCACTCTTTTGTAATGTTACATTTCAAGGATTTTTCAATCACTTTACAAAAACAAATAATTTATTACATTGGGACCAATAATTCATAGATTTTTTTTGTAAAAAGGTAATAAAACACTAAAATATTAAAAGTATGAATTCATTTTTGTCACTGTCCTTATTTCATTGATGGAAATAACAGTGACTTCACTGTTATTAAAGTTTCTTCTCATGTTCAACCCAAAGGAATAATTGAAGGAGCCAAATTTGTCAGTGCACAGCACACACTGACTATTTTATCTAGAGGTGTAAGACCTTCAGGATGCTCAGCTTCACACATTTGAATCCCAATTGTACTTTGAAGTATGGTGTACCGATTCCTTGCCTCACCGATAACTCTTTCCACATGTATCCTAACTGATGCAAGTCCTCGTGTGGACTCTAATTCCACTGGACCCAACTGCTTTTTGCCTCTAGTGAAAGCTGGGATCTTAAGCTCAGCATTGTACAGACCAACTGAGTCTGCCACATCAAACCCTCTATCAGCTAGTATGACATCACCTGGGTTGAGGTGATCCAAAAATCCACTTCTTTCAGTCAAGTGTTTGTCTGATGTTCTCCCACCCCATCCTTTTGATATAAAAGAAACTGTTCCTTGTGGTGTAATGCCAATTAGATATTTCATGGTATGGTGATGTTTGTATTTTGAGTATGTCTGTGCTCGTGCTCTTAGGTTTCTAGGCCTTTCAATAAAAATTTCAAAGCAGTCAATAATACAAGCACATTTACGAAAAACCTGTCTAAATATCATAGGCATTGACAACTGAAGCTCCTCTCGATTTGGCCAAAACAAAAGTGCTGGAGCAAGTCTTGCATTCAGCACTTCAATGGTGCTTCTAAATGTTCTGCTGGCAGTGGGAATTGAGATCTTAAACATATAACCAAGCAATGACAGGGGAAGGTTCATTTTCAGCCTCATAAGAGTTAACAGAATTTGTTGGAAGGGAGAGAGGTTTGTACCAGTCTGCAGAAATGAAAACACAAATGTTAAAACTACTTGTAACTTTGAATATGAGGGGATTCCAGTCATTGCCTTCACTTTTTCATCATCTTTTTCAAAAGCCAGTTCATCAAATGTTCCTGATTTAATAATTTCTTTCAGTTTACGGTTTTCCTCTCTGAGGTCATTACACTCCCTTTGTAATCTTGCAATCTTTTCCTTGCATGGCTTGTTGTCACACTGTTGTTCATCCACAGCAGGTGGCGCAGGTCCAGCATCTGGTACTGATGACAGGTCAAGGAGGACATCCACTGCATCTTTCTTCTTTTTCTCCTCCACCCTCTTGTTCTTCATTCTGCTGTGCTGCTCATACCTTTCCATGTCTTTCTCCCTTTTCCTCTTCTTGGTGGCTGGAATGTGTGAGAAGATGGATGGAACCCAGTCAGGGGACAAAGGGTCGTCACATTTGGCACCTATAATGACACAAGAGGGTTTATGTCCCACATATGCCAACAAGTTATTAGTAACATCAAGAACATTGTCATATCATTCCTTCAGACGTTTTAGTCTTGGTCACTTACTGAAAATTGTATTTAGTTAGTCCAATTTTGTTTTTGTAAATGTTTAAAGTAGGTAGTGGAACAGTTTTAATTAAAGTCAAATTGTATTCCATGTTTTAGTCATTATGTTCTCAAACAGTTTCATGATACTGTAATGGATTTTGCTAAATGATATTTCTCCTGGCTGTAAGAGAAAAAAAGAGAAATAAGTAACGTTATCCTGAGCTAGCCGTTTAGACTTTAGACATCTAAGCTACGTGTTTGTTACAGTACTTCATTCATATAACTAACGTTACCATAATAATTTATTCATGAAATAAAATGACGTAAACGAATAATATAATCTGAATTTTCGGAAAATTTACACTGCATGCAAATTGGTAAAACCCTCTCCCCTTCCTACATCTGACTGTTATCTTTTCAGACTGAAAATGATCAGCAAGGCCGCTGGAGTTGGGTGCATAGGTCCACTTAAGCGAACCATGTCAGAACGAATACGTAAATATATAATGACTGACAGTACAATAATTAAAATACTGTGTTGACTAACGAGCTTAACCTTACCTTTGATGAAATGTTCGCTACAAAGACGTGTGTACTTGGATGGTTGCCATTGTTTGTTTTCCCCAGGGACGGAGGCACGTCTCAAGGCACATATCCACAACCTCCTCCTCTCTGGGTTTTCTTTCTCAGACGGGATTCTGTAAAAGCACAACCCAGGCTTGTCTCCTCGTCGATTTGTGCAGCCAATTGCACAACAACTATCTGGCATTTTGGTAAAAGTTAAGCCAAAGCTAGCAACGAAAAGTAGCTGGCGGGCAGCGGACCGGCAGTTGAAATAGTGTCTTTTGCCCTCCAAGTGGGCGTTCCCACAAGGGCGTGACGTCACGTGAAAACTATGTATTGGATATACCACATTCAGAAGGCATGCACAGACTTATTTGGAGCCAGCAGTGATCCACAAATGGCATCAGTTTCAGGAAGAAGAATTGCAGTTTCTGAGCCAGAGAAAGGTTATAATTGGCGGAGATATGAGGGCAGACTCACCAGGTAAACTTCCTCAATTAATTTCAATACATTCTGTATTACTACTATGAAGTTCCACACAAAATAGCACGCTCATAAACATGTTCAAAAGCAGTGTGCTCATGACATCATTTCGATATTTGCAGGTCATTGCGCAAAGTATGGCAGCTATTCCTTGATGAACCTGGAGAACAACAACATTATTGAAATACAACTTGTCCAGGTGAGTAGTTCCACATATGTCAATTGAACCGTTATTCATGCCACACAACACATAGCACTCATTGCTCTCTTTGTCACACAGACACACACACACACACACACACTATTTTTTCGACAATGCTCTCTCACTTACTGAAACACTCACTAGCTCTTTGTATCTCTCTCTTTGACTTCCCCTCTCTCACACACACGTACACGCACAAACACACACACACACACACACACACACACACACACACACACACACACACACACACACACACACACACACACACACACACACACACAAACACACCCTACGCTGAACTCTTTTTCTATGCCTCATTTATTAGCTCCTGAGTTACAAAGTGCAGCCACACAAAGATTTAACAAAAAAGTTGCATTTCCATGAAATCAAACATGTTAATAGTTTATACTATTTCAATAATAAAATAAAAGTGCACTTCAAGAATGACGTCGAACAGCCACCAGACAGGGCATGTTTTGTAATTAAGTATTTTAGAACCTGAGCATATATCCTGCCCTGAAATAGCAGTAATAAAAAAGAGCATGAGAACAGCAAATAATGAAACACATTCAACATTTCAGTCCCACAGAGACTTTACAAGGAACTTAATATACAGTACAACTGAGGAAAATATACAGCCAAACAAAAGCTGATAATAATGAACACAACTACTGAAGGCATTTAGCCTTGACCTTAGCCTAAGGTTCTACAGAACTACTCCATACTACAGTATTTGTTATAGCGCAACAGGAGAAGCCGCTGAAAGCGTTCATCACCAAGACGGTTTCGCTTTGGGGTGAGCACAAGTCCTCCTACACTGAAAAGCCTTTCGACTGGTGCACTGGATGTTGTTGCAGCGTTATACCGGAGTGCCACTTTTTTAACTCTTGGAAAGTGGTGCAGGCTTTCCATCACAGGGGCAGATTTAAGATAATCTATTACCTCTGTTTCCACGGACATGGGTGCATTTGAGTCATCTAGCTGTGCATCAAAAGAAATCTGTTGTTGTTGCCATCTTGCCATCTCCAAACCAAACCGTCTTCTTCTTCTGTTGATTTAAAACCGTCTTCTTCTTCTGTTTATTTAAAACCGTCTTCTTCTTCTGTTGATTTAAAACCGTCTTCTTCTTCTGTTGATTTAAAACCGTCTTCTTCTTCTGTGAAAAAAAGGTGGCTAAATGGACCTCATTAATTAACCACATTCAGAACATACACAGCCACGACAACCCAGCTTTCCCCAAATTGCCTCCACCCTGTTTGCCGAACAAGAGATCGTAAAAAGTGGTTTCAGCCAGGTGTGTAAACCTCCATTGTATGTAATGTTGTTTGACTATCTTGCTTGTGTTTCTCTAAAAATAATAATATATAGATATCTTTCTTTAGGCACCAAAGCCCTCTATAAAGTGGAAAAAATCCTTACAAACAAGAGGGTCCTGACTGACCTGGAAAAGCTGAGCTCAAAGTACCAGACCTCAACACTGGAAGCCTTCCACAGTGTTATTTTGCGTTTTACACCAAAAAAATTGGTTTTCCCTTTTATTGGGATGTTGTGCAGGTATGTTCACATTTACTGACCAGCAACACATATTTTTCTCACACTGCAACAATACAGACCTAAAGATATGTGTAGATATCTTTGCTGTGGTGACTATGTAGTTGTTGTTTGATAATGCAACCAGTGTTCTCCTTTGACAGTTTTATTACCACACCCTATTTTCTCCTTCAGACTGTACCTGGCAGCCATGCATTTCAATGAGAATGCTGCCCGTTCCCAAGAGAAGACAAACTCAGGAAGACTGAGGTACAAACTCAGTTTCCCAAAAGCAAAAAAAGGAGCAGCTACGGTGAAAGCAGTAACAACACAACCAACATACTGTAAGTTGTAAGAAAATATTTATTGATGTATAAACATTGTACATTGTTACATGTAGAGTTTACCTACATTGTATTTATTTTAGGCTATACCCTCAGCCTGAGGCATCTCCTCTTTGAAGAGGTAGTTTCTAACCCCCTGCCCTACTTGGAGGAAAGTCAGAAGATTCCTGTGCCCAGTTCCCTATCGTCCCAACAAGAACGTCCACCCTTAGAAGACGCTATTGCGGCCTATGTATCTCGCTTTAGAGTGGAGGAGGTTTAAATCCATCATTTTGGCCTTCCACATCAGGGAACTCCCTGCGTATGTATTGGACCACACAAGAGGGGATGACAACACGTATCTTCCTGCCAAGATATCCCCAGCACCAGCTGACAAATGACCTGTCGGCCAAGTACCTGCAATGGCTGTCAAAAAGCAGAGGACATTGTTGTTTATGTATATATGGCCAAGGCTGAACTGTATATAGTGTGTGAGTTATGTTTTGTCACGTGTAAATAGAATAAAAAATTATCATTATTTGTATTGTTATTATGTGTAGGTACAGCTCCATCACTTTGATTTTCACTATTCAAAATAGTGTATGAGCTTGGTAGACATGTTTGAATATGCTGATGTGCCGTAGTGAAGACATTTTTTCATCTCACTTACTCATTACCTCTAACTTGCAAGTTCCCATAATCACATCGATATATGTTCAGGGCATTTTGCTGGGAATATCTATTGAGACAAACTGGATCTAGTCCTGGGTGGAGGGTCATGCATAATACTGGTGGATTCCCGTCTTCCATTATTCTTACAACCTGTGCAATCAGATATGTTTGATTAATATAATCTGATTTTACTGACAGTGTATAACCAAAATGAAATCCGTATCACCCATCGTTGCACCTGTCTCCCTGCAGCATACATTCTCCACCTCTATCTGCATTGTAGAGCAATTCCCACAGGTACACCTGAAGCAAAAGGTAGTCAATGTGTTTGGCAGCCATCAATAATGAAACACAAATTAGGCTATAGGCCTACCTATTATTAAAAAAAAATCAGTCTGATTATATGAAAATTAAGATGCTGTAGGTCTTTGCAAATGACTAAATCGGCCTACAACACATCTTTGAATGCCAACATAAAAAAGAATTATGACTATCCTAAGCCTAGGCCTATTTGAATAACCTGGTTGCTCTGTTAGAATGTATCAATAAAGCAATCACTAACAAGCTATTTGATGGAAAGGGCTATATGCGGGTGAGTAGGCCTAGTGGTTTAATAAAAAGCACAAATTTGGTTATCACAGCATGTCGTGGTCCACCGATGTCGAGCACTTTTGGTATGTATTTTCTCATTATCACGTCGTGATGATTAGAAAAGACATACCAAAAGTGTTAGAACAGCCTGATTCCGGGAAAGTTGAGTATATGGGCCTATTGTAGGCCTACTATATTAGACGTAGCCTAAATGTGGATAATACCCTGTGATTTTGGAATATTACAAAATGCATTGGGTTCATAAACGATTTGAAGGTGCATAATCTATTTCGGAAATAATAGAGGTGGGAATAGGCCTACGCTCCGTTTATTGGCGTATAGCCACAACTAAGCCCTATATGTCAGTTAAGTTAGCTCACATTACCATTCTGAAACGTCCATCATTGTACGTGTTTGTGGTTGTTCTTGGTCTTCTCCTTCAGTCTCATCTTCCGACTCTGGATCAAACACGTAGGGCAAAATTCCTGCCATCGTTTAAGGCTTGCTGTGCCTCGGTAAGCATATGGACAGCTGCTTTGTCGTCCGATCAGAGCAAAGCGAAATTTAAATATTGAATATTCATGAAAACAGCGGTCCAATCAGAGCAACGCTCATAAATACATGGATATTCATGAGAAAAGCAGTCGTCTTTTCTACCAGGCTTTTCAGACATGCTAGAATAGCTTGAAATAAGCTATCCAAGGCATTTCCAACACAAACAAGGTTACAAACTCGATCAAAGGACATCAAGGATTATAAAAAAAATTATGAAATGGGTGTGGCATGGGATCTTTAACACCTTCATCATCATCAGAGCATTCATTATGTATCTACTACCTAATGTAATGAAAACAAAACAACATTGTCTTAGCATTAAAATGTTTAATTAACTGATTCATTAGAAAATGATTCCAAGATATTATGTACACATTTGAAACTTTTCTTATAGCTTATACTAAATCTAAATAGAAAATGATTCCAAGATATTATGTACACATTTAAAAAAATCTTAAAGCTTAAACTAAATCTAAATAGAACATGATTCCAAGATATTATGTACACATTTAAATAATTGTTATAGCTTATACTAAATCTAAATAGAAAATGATTCCAAGATATTATGTACACATTTAAAAAAATCTTAAAGCTTAAACTAAATCTAAATAGAACATGATTCCAAGATATTGTGTACACATTTAAATAATTGTTATAGCTTATACTAAATCTAAATAGAAAATGATTCCAAGATATTATGTACACATTTAAAAAAATCTTAAAGCTTAAACTAAATCTAAATAGAAAATGATTCCAAAATATTATTTACACATTTAAAAAAATCTTAAAACTAAATCTAAATAGAAAATGATTACAAATTCATTACTCTCCAAACTCCAAATCGTACAGGACCTGCTGCATCCTCATGCGCGCCTGGGCATTTTTTTGGTGCGACAGCCTCCTCAACGATGGGACGAGGCTGAGCATAAAATGCTCATCCTCGTCAACAGTCAGTACATTCTCCTTTTCCTTTTGTATAGAGGACGTGATTGATTTCTGGAACGCAGACAGCGGCTGTTCCAGCTCTCTCCTCCGTGGTGGTGGAGGTGCAGGACGCAACGGTGTGACCAGAGCCACCGTAGAGGTAGTGGGAGAAGATGGAGGAGAGGTGTCCGCAGCGGACTGTGAGAGGCTGGGAGAGGGAGGAGATATCTCCTCTTCACTTTGAGCCACCACCTGCGAAAGAAAGCATACATTTGTTTGTTTAAAATGTGCAAATTAAAATGGTGAATTCTTATAAATATCTCTGCATCTGGCTTCACCTAACAAAAACCTTAAGGGAAAAGTAGATTTGTATACAGAAACAAGTCTTCTTTTTCAATCTTGAACAGGAAGACTTTACTTAGATGTGTTATACATGCATGCCTCATTTTCTAATTTAAAAATACTGAGAGGTCTTGCTCTCAATTGCCTTCCCTGAAAAAAATAAAGGTTAAATAAAAGGAATCTTATTTGATGTGTGTCTGTTTACATATTGTAATAGGGTAATTAGTTACATCATCATATCGTCATTCCTTTAGCACAAGCTCAGTCTTATTCACAGCCAAGACACTAGTATGCTAGGGTATTATTATTTATCTTTATTTCAGACTCATATAGGTCCATAGACAAGACAATACAACAGACTAAACAACAACAAACAAATAAGAAACACAACTAAAAAAAACATACAGACACTCTCACCAATGCTAGAGACTGAGACTGGAAGTGTATCTGATGCTGCTTATCTTAGGAATGGTTAAAGTCATTATGATTTCATTTTTTGAGTCCATCAATCTCATCATAAAACTGTACATCAGATTCCTGAGCAATGCATTTAAAGTGGGAACACCACTGTTTACAAACAGTTGACTGGCACTTGTGCACCTTGGTAGCCTCAGCAGAATTCTAAGAGCATCATTATACGCCACTCTCAATTTGTTATATTTACTTTTACTGTATCTGCACCACAAGTGGGCAGTATACAGTGGAGTAAAATAAGCTTTAAAAAGGGCAATCTTAACATCATCAGTACACATATGAAATTTTCGTGACAACATGTTAGCTTGTGCATATAATTTACAGTATTGTCTCCAGTGCTTAATTTGTAAATCATAAGGTGCCGGAACGCAAAGTACATATAACAGCTCGGGATGACGAGACGGGCACAGGTCCCGGAACACAAAACGTGCTGAAAACAACATGCAAATGCCCACTTGCCACGCCGTGGGACTCAATTTCAAATTATATCCATGGTATAAATGTTATGACGATAATTTACAATTATTTTAGGCTATACTCCGCACAGCACAGGCAAATGCCCACATCACCACAGGTGGGACTTACAGTATCTACAGTCAGCAATTAATTTCTCAACAGGTCAAAACAAAAAAAGATTATTATTCCATTATTATTATTATTCAAAGATTGGCACGGCGGCCTATTAATATAAAGTATGCTCACCATTTAGTTGCCCAAAACACCTCACATCACGAGCATGTCCGGATTCTCCTCCTCCTCTTTTTTTCGGGCTTTGCTGCGCGTGTCTGTGGCAGTTCTGTGTCCTTTGGCCACCCACGACCTCACGTACGGGACTGGATTGAATTTAGCGAGGGGGGGTCCAACAAGATTTAGGAAGAGTAAAGATGATATGGTGGATGTGAGCAGTGAGGCACGGTTGGCAGTGCAAATCAAGTTCATTTGAGAAAATCCGCGCTCACATTCAGCACTTGCAATGGGGATGCTGTTGACAGCAACAAGTAACTCCATCAGCTCGTCGGGGGTGTCTTTTCCATCTGAGTCTCTGTACTTTCTGTAGGCCCGTATGACTGCGCGCGGGTTGTCAATGTTGAAGCGCTGACACAGTGACTCAACCTCAGTCTCTCCATACAGCGCACCTGCGTCCTCGGGCCAGTACTGTGCGTAAAGCACCTTCAACTCCTCAATGAACTTGTTATATCCAGTTTTATCTGGCATCCGGCCTCCTTGAGATAACATGCGATTCTCCAAGTTCTTGGCCACAGTTAGGAAAAACTGCTTGGGGTCGAGTGTTTTGTCGCTTGATTTTCCTCCATTCAGCGTGATGCCATGGAAAGAGTTTTCCCCAATTCCCCTTTGGCTCAGTTCAGTGTAGCGCCCTGGCCGATCCGACATGGCCTCAAGTACCCTGATTTCCCGACAAATTGTCTTGTGTGCTGAAATGATGGTAATGTCTCGTTTTTGAAGCTCGACTGAGAGCTCGGATAATTCTTGCAATGCATCGCACATTATGCCTAAGTTGTTAACAAATGCATGCGATGATATGCGCATAGCAAGCCCACTGTATGTTTGCTTTGTGACACTATCACGGGAGGGATCTTCTGATGCAGTTTTGAAATGCTTGTAAAGTGCTGGATAATTCTTCCACACTGCTTCAACGGTTCTAAAACTCGATGCCACCCATCTAGTGTCTAAAATACGACCTATTTTGCATAGGCTCTCAGCAGACTCTCTCAGCTCCATTCGGTTTTTGTTAGATGTGCTATACACTGCGTATAACTTGTCCATCAATATTTTAAAGTGATTTATGGCGCCCATCTCTTTCACTACGTCTGCGACTGCAAGTTCAAGCCTGTGGGCTGAGCAGTGCCACACAGTAATGTTAGGGAAAATGGCTTGGAGCCGATTCGCCACTCCGCTTTTATGCCCTAACATAACAGAAGCACCATCACAAGTTACTCCAATGAGGGTTTTAGAGAGAAAATCCTGTGTCAAATGCAGGCGCTCCAGCGCAGACAACAGTTTGTGGACAATACCATGAGCAGTTAGATCATCTAGCTCTACGAGTTCAGTAAAAATGTTTGTAGGCTTGTCCATATCAGGCAACTGAGCCCTAAGGTATATTATTAAGCAGCTCTTTTTGCTTAAACTGGTTGACTCATCCAGCATTAAACTGAGTTTGGGGGTGCACTGTACTATTTTTTCAAACAGTTTTCTTTTCATTTCTTGAGAAATATGTTTCTGTATGTTTACACACGCAACATTGGAATGTAAAATCCTCCCCATATCGAGTCCATTTAATTCTTGGCAATCAATCTCATGTTCAAACCCATATGCGGGACGGTGGCGTTTAGCCTCCTTGTACGCCGTGCGAAATACGCGAGCTGTAGTGGCTGTTCAGACTGACTATTAATTATAGACTGTCCTAAAGTATCCACTTTTGCCTTTTCAAGAATGCTTGCTGCTGCTAGGTGAGCCTTGGTACGGGCATGTTCAAATACTTTTTTTCTGATTGCGCGTTGCTGTTTTTTAATATCTGGAGCAGATGAGGTTACTGTGCATGAAACCCACTCTTTTGCGAGTTTCATCCCCCCCGTCTTCTCTGCCCCCAAAGTCCCCACCGCCTTACACGTTGTGCAGCCAAAACCTGTATTTTTCATAAGAAGCCAGGGGTAGTAGCTCTGCTTAACTTTGAACTGAGTAGCTGTCCAAACTGTGCATCCCATCCCGGACGTCCCATCTCCGCTCAGTGCGCTCCCCTCTCCTTCCGAATCTTCCTCCTGTGAACCAGCTGATGTCATGGCGGCGGTTCCCGCCTCTTGCTCCGGCTGTTGTACCGGGCTAGCTGATGCCAGGGTACCCGCCTGTTGCTCCGGCTGTTGGTGGTCCACCTGGCTGACTGCTAGCGCTGTAGCTGGCTCCTGCTCCGGCTGGCGGTGAACCTGACCAGCTGCTGCCACGGTGCCAGCCTCCTGCCCCGGCTTGGCTAGCTGTGGGTGAACCCGGCTAGCGGCGCTAGCCTCCTGCTGCAGCCGGTTTTTACCTTCAACGTGACCGCTGCAGCTGCCCTCGTCGCCGGCTTTTCTGACTCGTTTTGAGTCATGCAACTCTTCTTTTTTCTTGAAAAAGGACAGTTGATTCAACTGTCTCTTTGACATGTTTGCGAAATGCCTAACGGTTTTTTCTCTCTTCCTTCTCCTGAGATGCGGCGAATTTCAAATGTTTAATTTTTTTTCTATAGTGACGGGGGCGTGGTTTGATGATTTCAAATGACGATAAATCTTAAAAAACATATCATTTTTGGGATTTGTTCTGTAAATTAATACATATTATTATTTTATTATTATTTTAAACATTTTTTTATGTGTTTTTTTCTTTTCTTTTTTTTTTCTTTTTTTTTATGAGAGGTGCCGGATCTGCCGAAATAGGTACCGGAACACAGGGAGGCCAAAATTAAGAGGTGCCGGATCTTGTTCCGGCAGGATCCGGCTCAAATTAACCACTGATTGTCTCTGAACATCATCATCATCACTGAGGTATGTTTTAGCATATGTTTTAGGCTACTAGCTTTTGTTATAGGCCTACTAGTAGCCTACCTCTCGTTGGGGAGAAATCATGGGCGCTAGCAGGGCCAAGATCTCCGGTGCTATCTCCTGGCTATCCTGGCTATAATCTCCCTGCTCTGAATCCATATTGCTGGATGTCACCCTCTCCTTAACATGGCGCTCCAGGAAGCCCATGATGGCCATATACTTCCACCTCTTGAAAGAGATGGCACCGGCCCCACTTTTTTTTCTGTCCCTCTCTGCCTTTGTCTCCTTCAAATATTTGTCACGCAAGTACTTCAACTTCTTGCGGGACACTTCAGCTGTTGATACAAGATTATGTCTCTACAATTAGCAATTCACACAACCTACAAGGTTAATATCAAGCCTACCTATCAGTAACGTTAATAATAACTGAAATTTTAGTTAGCTTACTTGACTACCGTGTTTGTTAACACAAGAGCAAGTAAACGGGTGGCAGTTTGTACCTAACTGCTAATAGTTAAATGCGATAATATCATTAATAAACATGATAATAATATAAATAATTAATTAATAATTCTCACCTGTAACGCCCAGCATAGCTGAAATGTCTCGCAAGGCCTGGTTGCGCTTTGTCTGGTCATGATACGCCTTCAACGTGAGGTTGTACAGGACCGGACACTCACTCACAGCTGTTATTAAACTTTCGTCCGACATGTTTCAGTTTGTGTTCTGTTGATACTTTTAGTCTTGCCTCCTCCTCGATTTTGATTGGTCGTTCGAAAAAAGCGCAGATGACGTGGAGCGCTTTTCTTCAAAAGTTAAACTGTTTTCAACTGGGGTGCGCGCCTAGAAGTGTGAGGCGCGCGGAGCGTTTAACTGCCCCGGGCGGCTTTTTAAAAGGCGCGCTGCATGCGCGTCCTGCCATAGAGAATGCATTGCAGACAGGCGCTCCGCCTTTTAAAAACGCTTTTGGTGGACACGGCCCCTAAGTCTTGTCCGTTCGGCCGACGTCTGGTGCCTGAAACCGCACATTTCTGAAACCACCCTCGGAGGTGGTTTCAAATCTATCCGGACCTATGCGGTTTCGTGGGAAACGGGGGGACGTCAGAGTTGCGTTGAATTTTTTATTTATTATTTTATTTGTATTCTTTTTGCAGCTTTAAATAAAGCCCCTTGATAAATGTAATTAGTAACTGTACATTAAAAAGTATTTCTGCTCTATTTAAAAGGTTGAATCTCCTTGTGACTGAATGTTTGCATACAGTGCGCAGGCTTGATGCGCTCCACTTTTTTCTGTGGAGAACCAGCGCCTTGAATATTTACTACAGCGTTCTACAGCTCGATGCGGTTTCGAAATGACTCCGTCTTTACGGAGATATCCCTGAACCGCATAAAACCAAATCGGATCGTTTTCACCAACTAATGATTTTCAAGCAGTCTTGCGGTATCAGCTGGATAGATGGAACAGCGAGGTGTCCTATAGGCGGAGATCTAGATTAGCGGGAGTGGCCAGCGAAGCTGTGCATCGTGGTGCATGGTGGGAGTTGTTGTCTTCAATCCACAAGCGCCAAAAAGTCACTTTCTGCCTTTTCTCGGTCAAGACGGCACCAAATTAGAATTGTATTTATTTTATTTTCTACATATAGGACCGAATTTCAATACATATTCATGCCTCCACCGGTGAAATGCTCCTTTAACAAGAAACATAGTTAGTTAGTTAGTTAGTTCGGCCTTTGTATTCCTTTCGGAACATAGGCCATTGATGAATCGTTTCCACCCCTGTCTGTCTTGTCTCCAAGACAGACATCCTCTCCAGCTGTTTCCACGTCAGTCCCTTCTTTTTCACATCTAGCTCTGTGCTCCTTCTCCAGGGGCCTCATGTACTAAGACTTGCGTGGATTTCATACTGAAACTTGGCGTACGCCAAAACCCAGAAACTGTCTTACGCACAAATAAATTCAGATGTATCAAAGTGTGCGAACGCATGGATCCAAGCACGTTTCTTTTGTACATCTCGATCAACGTGGAATTGAGCGCACATGCCGAGGTGCCAAACTCCTCCCTGTCCACGCCCTCATTTAAATATGCAATTTCATTTAAATAGGCCTCTGGACCTGAGATTCACCTCTTAATCCGATCACCTGGCTCCATGAACAGAGGCAAAAAACGAAACTTCACGGAGTCTGAGCTCGAGATTTTGCTCCACGAGGTAGAAATGCGCAAGCATATGCTATTGGAACCCTGTCAACAGGGATAAATGCAAAACAAAAGAGAAGTGAGTGGGAGTGTGTTTGCGAGGCCGTCAATGCAGTGGGGTCTCAGCAGCGCACACACTCTGAAATTAAAAAAAAGTGGTCAGACCTCAAGGTGGAGGTGAAGCGGAGGGTTTCTGCCCACCGCCGAAGCGTGACCGCAACAGGTGGGGGGACGGGAGTGGGGGAACTCTCCCCCTTCGATTTGAGAGTGGCCGCTTTGATCGGTGACACAGCTCTCACCGGAGTGGTGGGAGCCCATGAAGGGGACACCGATCATGCCCAAGGTAAATATGCTGAAGTCATAAATGCTGTAATTATACTGGTCATACAATTGGCTGCTTGCAATACACATAAGTCGTGCGTAAAGATGCCAGGATATTAAAGACTTTGACTCGTGTTTATTAACTTACATTTTTTATTTTTGAATAGACAAGCAAGGAGAGGGCACGGGTTGCTCCGTCGGCCCCGGCGTCTCCAGCGCCCTTCGGATTTGACCATTTGCGATGTCCTCTAACAACGCTAACGCAGCCATTTTTAAAACAATTTTCTTCATCCATTGCGCATGCTTTTATAGCCACCCATATAATTGCAAGGTGTGTTAATTGTTCATTAGTGTGTCTCTGATGTGCAAATCACTCTGAGTCATTGTTTTCACCTTTTTTCCCAGTTTCCCAGCGTCACCTCTAAGTGTCGCCAAAGGAACAATAGCTGTAGAAACGTGCGTACGACAGCTCTGGAGCTGGCGTGGGGACCGCACATTTTTACGATCATTTCACGTTTTGTACATCTGAACGTGAGCGTGGAAAAGGACGTACGCCACGTTTTTGTGCGTACGCAACCTTAGTACATGAGGCCCCAGGTGTTTTTGGGCCTCCCTCTGCTCCGTTTGCCTTGTGGGTTCCATGTTAGTGCCTGTTTGGTTATTGCTGTTTTGCCTTTTCTTAGTGTGTGAGCTATCCAGCTCCACTTTCTCCTTATCTGCTTTATCTCTATTGGCTCTTGATTGGTGCGTTCCCACAGGTTGGTGTCACTGATACGGTTTGGCCAGAAGATCCTGAGGATGAGTCTAAGGCAGTGGTTGATGAAAGTCTGCAGTTTATTGGTGATGGTATTGGTGGTCTTCCAGGTTTCTGATCCATACAGCAGTAAAGATTTGACGTTGGAGTTGAAGATTTTGAGCTTAGTATTGAGTGAGATGTTTTTAGTTTTCCAGATATTAATTAATATGTTGAATGTTGTTCTTGCTTTGCCTATTCTTGACTTCACATCTTCCTCTGTCCAACCGTCCACAGCTATCACACATCCCAGATATGTACAAGAACAACAAGAAACAAGAAACATAATTAGATGGAAAAAACACAGAGAACAGAAAGTCAGAATTGGCGACATCTAGTGGTCTAAATATGTAACCCCTTCCTGGCGCTGGAAGTGTAATTATTATTTAAGGTTACTATATAAATGTGTTAACGAACAGGATCCTGAATGCTTAGCAGTTGAATTAGCTAAATCTCCTGTTTACCAATAGATGTTATTCAATGAAATGTCCAGGACAAACAAATAAAGATAGAACATATATACATTTATTTGTGCTATATCAAAGTCAGTACTCATGTACTAGAAAACCCTTGAACAAAATAACAAAATGCACGTAAAATGTAATTGTATTTTAAACCACAATAACATATGAACACAAATAACATGAAATGATTTGCCTGCGGTGAACCGGTTCAACCTTTTTAAATGTATCTACTACCAAGCGCTTGGGTTTTTTAACCGTTGGGGCCCATAAGTTGGTGCACATGGAGAAAAAACAATCCTTAGTTGCTTTAAGGAGCAACGACACCCTCCGTCTTCCGTTACTCACGTATCCACAGGAATGAACGAGCAGCACGGCAGAGTCAACGAGCTGAGTCAACGAGCTTGGTTAAAGGCACCCAGTGCAACTTTATGTAAACATTCAATGAAAAATAAACATTCAATTTCTAGTCTTTTTTACACGTAGTAAGTTTCAATAACTCCATACCATTACATATCGACATTCAAGGAGCAAAGATGAGACGTCGTTGTGTGGTGAGAACTGATAGAAAATCGTAAACAACAATAATCGCCGGTGGGGAGAAGCCATTTTTCCATTGACTGGAAGCCTGCTTTATTTATTGTAGGTTACAAAAAATAAAGAAAATGGCGGCATTGTTGTTGTTATCGATTTTGTATCAGTTCTCGCCACACAACGACGTCTCATCTTTGCTCCTTAAATGTCGGTATGTAATGGTATGGAGTTATTGAAACTTACTACGTGTAAAAAAGACTAGAAATTGAATGTTCATTTTTAAGCCTCGAAAGTTGCACTGGGTGCCTTTAACAACCAAACTATGAAGGCGAGATGTAAAAAAAAATATAATCCAGTGTGCAACGCAGGTCCGGTAGCAGAGTCCCTCCTATGTTAGCCGCAGCAGCTAACCAACGCCGCCAAAGTCTTTTCCTCTCCGGAGAAGTAGAAAGTCACGAACTTCCAGTGGCACACAACTAGGGATGCCACCTTTCAGAAATGAAAATAAGGGACGCCCACCACGGGCCCGACTCCTGTGGGGCGGGGCGCCCGCAGCAGGGGTATGTTTTATTTTGTGCTGGTGTTTTTTTTTCAAGAAACCAATTAGTCATACTTAAAGCTTGAAATGCTTTATTACCACATAACATTCTCTTATAAAGTGCAGTCAATTAAATCTTGAATGAAATCTCTTTGTGTGGCGTGTGCAAAAATGAACTTTTCAAATATAATAATAATAAAAAATATATAATATAATAACTAAATATACTGAGAACTTCATGTAACTTTTTAGGTGCATAACTATAGGGACTCTCTTTGAACATATTTACGAAAAAAAAACGGCAAAATTAAACAACAAAAACACTTAAAAACGTATGTAAAAAAAGAGTGCAAAACATTACTCCTTCCCTCAACATTACTCCTCCCCTCAAAACTGTTACTTCTTTTTCCAGGTGTACTTCTTGTTACTCCTTGCAGCATTAAGTAACTCTTTGTCTTTCAAAGCGCTGTTGTAAAACTCTGAACAGGACTGCTCAAAGTTGAGAGTGATCAGGAGCTCACTTCCCATGAGCTCTTTGGAGCACCTGTTCCTGCAGTCACTCCATTTGTTGGCCATTCTGGAGAAGATCCTTTCCACATATCCAGTGGATGCTGGGATGCTCAGGATGAGGCTGGTGATAGACAGCATGTTAGGTAGGTCAGCTACTTGAAAGAGAGCCACCCACCTGGCAGCCACACCTTTGGACTTCCATTCATCTTCAGCATCTTCTTTGTGCCTCTTCAGAATGGGTTTTTGCTGTGGAGCATTCATCAAAATGTTCATCCATGTTGTCTTTATGGATGAGGTTGAGCTTGGTGGTCTCCCTCTCAATGTCACTAAAGGTCATGTGTGCCATGGTGCAGAGAGAGAGGTTGCAGTGAGAACAACCAGTTGTCTTCGGAAAAGTTGAACCATTTCTCAACATATGATAGTGCTGTGTTGAGAAATGCAGTAAAATCTGCCCTTGCCATGTCTGCATCACGTGGACAGAGACGCTGCAGCTTCAATTTAGTTAAGTAGCCATAGAACTGGTCATCTCGTCTCTGTGTGAGGTTTTGCTTGAAGTTATCCATGATGGAATATAACACAACACAGGTGGTTTCATCACTCTCCAGTTTCGTTACAACTTCCTCAAAGAGAGAGAGGATATTATTGCAGAAAATAAGGTAAACCTCCACAATGTCTCCATCTTCCTCAGTCTAGTCCTCACTGAGCTTTAACAATGCTCGAAGTTGTTTGGGACACTCCTCCCCCAGGGCTGATGAAGTACGATTTCAATGCAATCCAGGTTTGCTTTAGCCTGGTAATGGCTGGATTAAGGGAGAGCCACCTGGTTGTGACATGTCGCAGAATTTCCTGGAACTCAACATCACAAAACCTACAAAACTCTTTGAGTGATTCCCTTCGTTTGGCAGATGTGGAAAAGAAGGCATAGACCTTCAGCACAACATTTTCCACATCTACAGTGAGCTGGTCAAGAGCATGCTTCTCTGTGTTGTGCACCAACCCAGTCGCCAAGAAAAAACGTTGACGGTGTACGTTTCCATGAACACTGGATAGGTCGCATTTCAACGTAAAATAGCGTGTTATACCTACAGTATCCACCAGAGATGTGGACTCGAGTCACATGACTTGGACTCGAGTCAGACTCGGGCAAATACCTTGATTATGTGACCAATGCTATGGTTATTTATTTGATCTAGCCAAATAACTGGGATTAGGCTACTCATCCATTCACACCGCAAAGAGCTGTGCTGAATAACAGGTTACTTGGTTCTATCTGCTTGATATGATTGGGGTTTAACTTAGAGCAGCCGCAGTAGCTCGCAATTGGTCCACTGAGCTCCGTTGGTACTTTTAAGCACACCGAACTTGACCGCTGTCAAGGAAAGTGGATTTATTGCCTGATTGACGCAGTGGCGCCACCATGGGGTGGCGAGGGGTGGCTACTGCCACCCCAAAATCATTCTTTGCCACCCCATTTGCCACCCCTAAGACAATTTTTATTCTGCATATTTATTTTAAATATATAATGTAGTCTAGATTTTTTTGAATTCACAATAGTTCGTAATGTGAAAACGATTTTGTAGCAAGATACAGCAGCGCTGCGCTTGCTGACATTGTAGCTAGCTCCCCCTCCCCCCTCCCTGACGTTGCTTGTTGGTGAATTGCTATGAGAGATTTGAAGGAAACGTGGAAGACGAAGACCGCAGTAGCACACAGCACTTGGACAACACCTTTTGAACAGCACATTTCTGACGAGAAAACTTCTAGTGGGTATGTATATCACACAATGGTGAACTCTCAAAGGAAATACATACATATGTTTACTTTCTTAAAACTGAACTTACTCGTTTTTATTATTGTTGAATTCACGCTAGCATTGCTAAGCGGGAAAGTTAGCATAGCTAACAACTAATACTGAAATGGTGTGTCAATTTTCAGAGGATGAAACGAAAACGTACTTCGGACATTTCCAAATTTTTTGAAAAGAAAAATGCCAGTACAGCAGTGGAAAAACAGCCAGGGGAGAATGAGGAGGAACAGGTAGAGCTAGGCAATGAACTGGAAGAGGTGGATAGATCAGGGACTGCAGAACACGCCGTGTCAGCGACGGTTCCTGGGCCAGCAGGTAAAGTTACAGAGATAAAATAGATATCCTTGCTACTGAAATGGATATTTCAGATAGGCTAACATCAGTAATGTAATGGCATCATGTTTCAATATACCAGGAATGCGAAAGTTTGATAGGAATGCCTGAGGATTCATTTCGGTTGAGAAGAAAATGAATCGCAATAGGCTACGTGTATTCATTTATTTAATCTTTTTTTTTTTTTTTTTGATAAGCAAGCCATAAATTAGGTGGCCTAGGAAACTGTCAGGCTCACTGACAGACGGACAGAATCAGAGTTATAGGCGGAACAAACTGAGGAATAGGCTGAACAAACTCCTCTTCCGTGTGAACCCATTAGCTAAACACTAAAAGCTAAACCTTGGCAGGCTAAAAGGCGCACGTTAACATAAACTCACCCTGAATATGTTCAAAGATGTTCGCCCTCTCTGTAGGCTACGACCGTCACGTAAATTAATCCAACACTGTAGAACACCCGCAAAGACTGTTGACACGTTGACACCGTTCAGAGAACCATGTTGCGTGTAGCATTTCTTGTTCTGTAAAGTTACGTTATCTTGCGGTCATGGGTTTTCTCTAAATTACCTAAATGCTTCAATTTGTCCTTTATGGAAATGAAAAAGGCTACATGGCCTCCCAAAAAAAATATTAGGCTACATGTTTTTGGTCAGAAGTTCTGACCCAGAGTAGTCCAATTGGCCTATCCTACAGTCAAACTATGTCAATTAGCTCACCCTACTTTGACAGTCAGCTGACAATATGGCAAAGTCAGGTGACCAATAGGCGTATGCATTTGTTTTAATCACAGGTTTGGTCCATTTCAATTCTCTACATTCATTTTTATTTGAAAATGGGTTGGTTACTATTTTAGTGGCAGCTCTGATACATTTTAATTATTTTCAATATTTCTGCAACTGCAAAATATTCTATTGTATCATGACCTTAAAATTGTGAATTCTATCGTCGGCTGAGTGTATGAAATCCACAGGGGAGAGGGTAGATTGGCAGTTGAATATGAGGAAGATTATACATGGGTGTAGCATGTGAACTTTTTGTCAGTATAAAAGGCTACTGAGGTTAAGTGATCTGGAGTAGTGTAAATTAAATGGTCAGAACCTAAAATTGATGTCAGAGATGACCAATGTATACCAATACCAATGTAGAGATAAATATATTGCTTTAGCTTGTCAACTTTGAATTATGAGTTATTACATATTCATGTTCTGTTGTACAGTAAATTGGTGGTTGATCTTGAGGAATGTATTATTATGCTTCTTTTTAGTAATCAAAGTGATAATTTCCCTTGTGATTCATCCTAGATATATCCCAGTCAAGAGCAGAAGGACCCAAACAACCACAGCTCAGATTCTTCCCTCGGACCCTTGTAGGCGGTCAAAGAAGGAGCTTCATCAAAGACTGGTACACTGTCCATAAATGGCTTGAGTACTCCCAAAGTAAAGACGCTGCCTTCTGTTATGCCTGTCGGCATTTCAGTCTTCCCTCTTCAAGGGATTCTGCATACACAGCGGAAGGGTTTAAGCACTGGAAGAAAGCTACATTCAGAGATGGTGCATTTGCTGCACATGCAAAATCTGAATCCCATAGAAATGCCATGTTTTCCTGGAAAGACTATGACCAAATGCCACAAAGCATCTCTGCCTCCCTGAGCTCAGGGCATGAAAAATTAATCAAAGAGAACCGTGAATATGTTAAAACTATAGGTGACACCCTACTTCTAACTGCAACACAGAATATTGCTCAAAGAGCTCATGATGAGAAACATGGTGAAAACAGAGGAAATTTCCTCACCATCATGGAACTGGTGGCCAAACATGACAAATTAGTGGATAAAGAATGCCACTTACCTGGGTCACGGAACTCAAAACTAAATGCTGGACTGCCTAGCAGAAATGGTGCGCAACTCTATAATTAATGAAGTTGCTCAAAGTGAGGCCTTCAGCATTATGGTTGATGAAACAAACGATATCAGTAAGAAGGAACAGATGTCCTTTGTAATTAGGTACTACTATAACGGCTCTATATTGGAAAGCTTTCTGGCCTTCGAAGCTCCAGAGCGCCTGGATGCTGCATCACTTTCACAGAAAATTATACAATTAATGCAAAAGTATGGACTTGATTACAGAAATCACTTAGTAGGACAGGGTTATGATGGGGCCTCTGTCATGAGTGGGAAAAACACAGGTGTCCAGGCACGGATTAAGGCAGAGGCCCCATTAGCCTTCTATGTGCACTGCAATGCACACTGCTTAAATTTGGTATTAGTTGACAGTGTGAAATGCCTCAATGAAGCAGATTGTTTTTTTTCTCTTTTGCAGAGGCTCTATGTTTTTGTAGCAGGGTCCCATGTACATCAAAAGTGGCTAGAGGTACAGAGAGAAATGTATCAGGGGGCACCAAGAGAATTACAAAGACTGATAGAGACACGGTGGGCATGTCGGTACAATGCATGCAAAACGGTTAAGGATAGACTGCCGGCTATCATGTGCCTACTGAAAAGACTCTCTGAAGAGAGAAATGGTGACAGGGCTACTGAAGCAAGAGGTCTGTTGGCACAAATAGATCTCCAGTTCATTGCCCTCCTTCTGACAATGACACAAGTTTTTGGTAAGATTAAGTATCTGTCTGATGCTTTACAGTCCCCACAACTGAATTTGGGTGTAGCGGTTACCCTTGTGGATTCACTTGTTGACACATTGAACAGTTATCGAGAAGGCTCTGTCTTTAATGAAATTTGGGACAATGCGATGGCTCTCGCTGAACAATGCAGTGTTGGTGTTGCATCTAGACGTCAAGTCACACCAAGCTCTAGGCTTGAAGGCTATTACATATCCACACCAATAGCTCAGAGACAGGTCAACACAGATAAGGAGTCTTTTAGGACGGGCTCGTTCATTCCAATTCTTGATGTCCTTCTCTCAGAAATTAGGAGAAGATTTTCAAAGGAGAGTTGTGTCATAATGGAAGGCATACAGGCCTTGAATCCAGGAAGTTCCACATTTTGTGAGAAAACTGTAATATTAGCTTTGGCATCACAATACAAATGCAACACTGAGGATCTTGAATTTGAAATCCCTCAACTTAAAAGGATACTGGGCAGGAAGCAAACTAGTGGCCTTGAAACACCATCCAGTTTACTAGACCTCACAGTCTTTCTTGAGCCATATGGAGAAGTATTTCCTGAGATGTTTAAACTTTGCAAAATTGCACTTGCACTACCTGTAAGTACTGCAGCTTGTGAGCGTAGTTTTTCTGTTCTAAAATTGGTCAAGACTGTCTTAAGAAATTCGATGAGTGATAAGCGACTGAGCAACTTAGGGGTGCTAAGTATTGAGTCAAAAAGATCAAAGGCCATAAATCTTGATGACTTTGTGGATGTGTTTGCAAAAAGACACAACAACAGGAGAATAATCCTACTTTGAAAAGAGTCTGACAGGTGCAGGAATATTAATTGTGAATAGTTAAAATGCAAAACCCTCTCTAAGTTCATCTTCATGAATATGAAAAAATGTAGTTGGTTTTTATAATAATTTCCAAGAAATCTCTATCAAAGTGCAATCTTAATTTTATTTTCAAGTAAAAACAAAGCAATCCAATTTCTGTAAATTCATTGCAAATGAATGTATCTGAACTGTTCATGTATTGTCCATTGTTTTTTCAATGTTTCATTTCTGTTCATACAGATTTTGTTGAAAATGGCAAGCTTGTGAATATATTTAGGCAATATTCTAAGATGGAACTGTTTAATTGTTTTAATAGTTTAACTGGACCTATTATAACCTGTGCTGTAAATCTGTGCACTGCACAATAAAGCAATATTAAAAATATTTTTGGGGTGTTTTCAAATGTATTGTTCATTTAATCAAAATTAAACTACAGTAATTGTCAAGGAAAAGTACAGTTATATAAATGGTACTACTATTTAGCTACTGTGAGATAGGCGATAGTATACGTACACATGTAAAACAAGATTGCTTGTTTGAGAGTTGCCATTAACAGTCAAGAGATCAAAATATGTCTGTATACACCATATTACTTAGATATAGATTTATCAGAATAAATAGTAGATTATTAAATTGGGTTATGTTTTTTTTTTTTTTTAGCATGCCACCCTAAGATTTGCTGTGGCCCCCACTGGCCACCCCTGGAATAATTTTCTGGAGGCGCCACTGGGACAGTGGTACAGTCTTAAATTTGTTAGCCACCTGCGGTCCACATAGTATTTCAGCCATTTTAATGCAAGCAGGTTTAATCAGTGTTTCCCCAATGTTGTGTGGCTTTTTGGCTTGCGCAATAAGGAGAGAGCACTCCAAATATGCAACCGTTGCCTGCTTCTGGTCGCTTCCTGCTTTGGCAAAACTGTCCTTAATGTTTTGGGGCCTGTTTGTGACAACTAATTCCCTTTTTCTGAGGAAAAACTCTTTTGGTTTACCCACCGTCTCGGGGTGTTTAGTTGTCTGGTGTCGCTTCAGCTTGCAGGGCTTCAAACTTTCATTCGCCAGTTTCTCAATGCAAAAGATCCATTCTGCTCTAATTTTGTCCATTGCTTCTATGAAGCCAAACTCAATGTAATTTTCTTGGTACCCCCTCTTTTTCTTTTTTAGAGATTCAGCTTTCTCTTCTACCTGACGTTTCGCCATTTCTTCATCAACTCTTTGTTTATGTTGCAAGGTTACCACTGTGTTTCAGCGGGAGGGATGTTCAGGTTACACACACCCTTACTCTCGCGATATATATTTTTAAACCTTTTTTTTAAAAAAACCTTTATTTGAACGTAGAATGTACAAGAAATCTGCTTCTATTTCCTTTAGTTTTAAACTTTTCTATCGGGGCAGACGGACACAGTGTGCTCACCTGTGTGTGCACGCAAGTGTCTGTGTGTGTGTGTGTGTGTGTGTGTGTGTGTGCAAGTGTCTGTGTGTGTGTGTGTGTGCGCACGTGTCTGTGTGTGTGTGCATCCGGGCGGAACTCCGCTGTGCGCCGTGATACAGAGACCAGTAGAATTGTAAACGTGCGACTATGTAGAGACAGAAATGACATTCCATCCTGTAAATAAGATGAAAAAAAAAAAAAAAAAAACTTGGATCTTTGGCGCCCGGTTGGGAATCACTGATTTACTTCACACATTTCTATCAATCTTCAAATGTTATGAGTGTATTTGAATGGACATTTGTTATATATTTTTCTGGATAACATGACTGAATCAATATAATACATTCATTCAAGGGCACCACATAACTTTTTCTGTACTTTTTTTCACATATTTAAAGTACATGGAGAGTTCCAAGCACATGGACAATATATAAACTTACAACATAGAATACTATGAAAGGACATGAGTGGCAGAACATAACACATTGCCTTTGTAACTGGTATGCATGTCAGGTAACTAGTTTGAACTGTAATGTAGATTATATTCAGTGAATGTATAAGCAACGCACATTTTTTTAATCTTCACAAAAACCATGAATGAATTTGCAAAACAAATATATAGAAAAAAGAAAATGTGAACGCATAGGTAAAAGATGTACCTGTGTGTGTGTGTGTGTGTGTGTGTGTGTGTGTGTGTGTGTGTGTGTGTGTGTGTGTGTGTGTGTGTGTGTGTGTGTGTGTCTGTCTGTCTATGTGTGCAGTCATATTAGTGGGAGCATCCGTGCATGGAATAAGATGAGCCTTTAAGAACAGCAGACCAATACAACAATAAAAAGAGTTTGCAACATGTAATAGGTGTGCCTGTGTGTGTGTCTATGTGTGCAGTCTTATTAGCGGGTACATTGGTGCATGGAATTAAATGTGAAAGACCTGCTTAGGTTTGATTCACACAATGTCCATTACCCAAACTGAGCTTCTCAAAATGAGGTCAAAGTCTTTACGGAGGTCTGGGTAATTCTGATAATTGATCGGCAACATTAGCTGGCACCCACACGTGTGCCCCTGTGGGCGACACTGGAAATCAGACGTTTGAATAAACTTCACCTTAATTCTCTGTCCGAAAAGGACATCTGCTCCTGTGCAGAATCTAAGAAATGATTTTAGGGTTGGGTCATCGCATTCCCCTACATACCTTTTCAAATTTCTTGCTGCTGAGTTTTGGACGGCCGTCATTTGTGTTGGGAATATCAGGAGGTCTTTGACTCGTTTTGGAGTTGGGTTATGCATGTCAATTACTCCAGCAAGTCTCCGTGGGCACAAGGTGTCTGCCAGCGTTTTTAAGATTGGTCTCCAACATTTGATCACAAACATCGGCGTCTGGATCAACGTCTTGTGACCCAACTGTGAGATAAGTACTGTAATGCTATCTTCAGTGGCCAGGTGGTGGCAATCGTGCGCATCCAACACATCTAAAAGAGCATCACGATCAACTGATTGGAAGGAGCTCAGTGCTTGCTGAAGTACTCCTCTCTCCTCTGTGACACTGCTGTAAATGGTTCCGTACAGTGCTTCTTCCAAGAATGGGAGTGGGAAATAACTGACAGATGCCCATTCTTTGTCCAGGATCCTTGCGATTGCTTGCCATTCCTCCGCTTGATATTCATGCCGAATGTAGGGTGTTTTGACGTTGGTGCCCAATGTACATTTGCTGTAGAAGTCTCCCCAGAATTCTGTCAGGCAGTCTCTAAGTACACCCGAGCCCTCACCTTCTTCCAGCTGTCCATTTGGGAGTTTCCTTTTCACATGAATGTCTTTATTCATTACTTCAGGGTCCACAAACGCCATCATTAGGTCTGCAAGGCAGTGACCCCTACGCACAACAATGACAAGGACTGGCTTTGAATCCTCCCACGGCAAGGTGTCCTCCAAGAGAACAGGATCTGTCATTGAAGCTTGTCCCATAAATGTTACTTCACGATCATCCTGGACATCGGTGGGGTTCTGCACATCTGAAACTGTTGTTTCTTGGTCTGGTCTGTTGTTTTGGTTGTCGTCTGTTGTGTTGGTTGTTTGATTTTCTTGTTCTTGATATGTAACTTCACTATCATCCTGGACATCGGTGGGGTTCTGCATCTGCACATCTGAAACTGTTGTTTCTTGGTCTGGTCTGTTGTTTTGGTTGTTGTCTGTTGTGTTGGTTGTTTGATTTTCTTGTTCTTGATATGTAACTTCACTTTCATCCTGGACATCAATGGGGTTCTGCATCTGCACTGTTGTCTGATTTTCTTGTTCTTGATGCATCACTTCGTGTGACTGCTGCCTTGGTGTTGTTCTCTTGTTGCATAGGTACAATCTAATTATCTTTAGCTTATTTTTTTCATATAGTTCTTGAATTGAACACTCTGAGACAATCTTGTTCTGGGCAAAGTCACACATATGCCGGACGCATTCTGTCAGTTTAAGAGATTTGCAGGAACCATTTGGAAAAAAAGTATCTCTGCATCTGTCTGGAGGTCTCAGATTGTTGCAAAACTGTCTGCACAGACATGCTGGGTCCCACCCCCTCTTTTGGTTCGCCCCTGTTTAAAGGCATTCTCATTTTCAGAGAGGTGAATCCAACCAATTTCTACTCTTCTGAGTGTTTTCTTTGCATTTTTGTTCCCCTTTAATGGCCCCCAAGACAATTGTCTCTTCTTAGTAGGCCTATCTGGGGAAGAGAACTTTGCTCTTACTCTTTCTAGAAGTCCTTGTGTAGATGTTCCAGCGGCAGGTTGTGAATGTGTAGATGTTCCTGCGGCAGATTGTGAATGTCTGCGGCAGAACGCGACAGCAGCCAGTCTGTCCCCATAATGGGGGATGAACTTGGAGAGATTATCCTCTGACATCAATGTCAGTACTGAAGAATCAATCTGCAAAATACAAAGTGATATGTTAAAAGGATTACAATTCTACTGGCAAAAGTGCAATGAAACCTGCTGCGGGACGAATGAAACATGGCTATAAAATCCCTCCTGGCTGAACTAAAGAAAATCCAACTTCAAACATGGAAAACTGGTCAGTAAATATTACAGTCACAGATTCAGAGACAACTGACCAGATATATTGAGGAAATAACTTCCACATGATATCAACAATCGACAATGTCATCATTCTTACAGTACAAACATTATATGAAACTATTAAAGCAAGCATGATTTTCCATTTACATTCCTAGAAAATAGCATATATGTATATACACAATTTGTTCTTGATTACCTTAAAGATGTTGGATGACGTAAATGAGAAATGGGCCACTTTCAAGAGTAAATCGTAGCATGTGACTTTCAAAAGTAAATCGTTCTATGTGACATGTAAGTTTTGTACGTTCTGGCAGTAGAAATATTTCATAAGCCTTTTCTATTTCGAGGACGACAGGTCAAAAATAAAAAGGTTTACCACTAGATGTCCTCCGTATACTTTCTAAGACTTTGTTAGTAATTTAACAGTTCATAAACGTAACAGAGAAAGCAGTTTATTTATTTACAGTTTGGTCCCAGAATAAATTAACATTTTCTTCAGAATACCTTGTCTTTTTTCAGTTTATCCAGAATGTCTTGTTCAATTCCTCTGTCCTCCAGAAACTCCAGCAAGCCATTTTGTCCTTCCATGTTCCCTGAGTCCAAATGTCCTCAGACCAAAAAACAATGGCTGTTAGGGAGGTGATAGGATTGTGCAGGTTCAGGGTAGGGTAATGACACTATACTAGATGGTATATCAGTAAGAATATATGAAGGAGGAGAGATGGGATTGAACTCTGTATTTTTTCAGCATTGATATTCAGTGTTGCAATACAACAGGTAGATAAATAGAAAGTATGAAAGGATAAATTAAAAATATGCTCTTTGCAGTTGTGCACTTATGTATGGGACAAATACACTTAAAACTATTACTATTATAGGAAGGTAATAGGTTTGCGCTGGATCGGGAGAGTATATACACTACACAGGATAGGATAAAATACAAGAAGGATCTCATTTTCTAAACACTTAACATTTCCTGTAGTTTTACCAACTACAGGAAGTAGCCAAATCTACATACGAAAATATTTATTTATATAAATGCATTACTATTATCATATATTTATGATACATATTATCACATTTTGACTAAGCTGATATCAAATACTGGAAAGGCACAAAACACACAGTGTGTTTACAGCTAGATCGGATTAAGCCATATACAGATTTTGCTACTCGAACGGACCGTGTCACTTGTCTGAATGTACATGGCCTTTCAGAGAATCGAATAATGTCCGGAGCTTGGCTGACTCCGCTACGCTAGTTGGCACTGTAGCCCTTTCAACAAGTGGTAGTAGAGCCATGGGCTGACCGCTTTACGTCACCAGCAACAACAAACTCAGCATTCGAGAAAGATGTTTTCAGTAGACAGTTGTAAATTCATGTCATTTCTCCAATGATCCATTGTTCGGACCGAGGTATGCGGACTCCTCTGGCGGCGGAGCAGCGGGAGGAGTCCAGCCAGAGGAGTCCGCATACGACCCAGAGGCCGGAACTCCGGTAGTGAACTGACAGCTGTCCCGCATACGACAACAATCCCTTTCTCCTCCATGTAGTGTTTCAATCTGGACTTCAGAGCAGTAGCGTGCGGCGCCCCTTCATTTCGGTGGGGCAGAAGTTACTGGCGTATGACCACACCCACAATATTTTTAATGTATATTTTGAGCTACTATTGTGAGTAATAATTAAAAATAAACTAATAGCCTAATGTTACTGCATGCTTTTGAAGTGCCATCTGCAACACTCGTCATATGATGTCGGGCTAATTAGAATAGCCTATGTGCAATGGAAACACCAGTCAAGGACAAATTCGACATTATAGGGTTATTTCCTATACATGGGTATCATGTGACGTCACAGCGTAAAGCCGGCGCCATCTTTAGGACCGCCCAGTGACCGAAAGTAAACGGTAAAAATGCCTTCTATCTGCTGTGCCGTGGGCTGTGATAACAGCAAGTCAAAAAAAACGGGACATACGTTTTATAACATTCCCAAAAACACAGAAAGGAGACATAAGTGGTTAGCTGCCATTAAAGGGGTCACTGGACTCCGACAGAACACTCCAGGCTGTGCAATGAACACTTTATTTCGGGTAAGTTAACTCCTTAACTGACGTTAGCTATCAAACCTAAGATGATACAATGACATGCCACACAACAATGTTGATGATGACAGTGATTCACAAAATAAGATCAGTCACAATTATTTTATCTATATTGCATTATTAGATTTTTGGTTGAGTAACATTACTTATTTCTGGTAGAGATGTAACAAGGCTACACGAGGCACGTAACTGAAGTAGTCCGTTCGCGTTGCGTCTGATGTAACAATTACCTTCTGCTATGATCAGATGTGATGAAACTAGTTTTCTAAAACTATTTTTTGCGCGTTGCAAACGTTCACTTACCCTGTGTAGCCCACCTGTTAGTCTCACACATGGTTCATTAATCTGTCTAAGGGACAGATACAGGAAATCGTTCCTGCCACATGCCATCACACTGTACAATAACAGCTAAAACTCTTGTCATAATAATAATAATAATAATAATACTACAGTCTCAAAGCACCTTATATGTTTTATCGGTTCACTTTCACCTTATATTTCTACTTTGCACTACATTTATACTGCTTATTTATACATTTACCTATCTATGTATCTATCTAATGTGTCACTATATCTCATTCTACCACTGTAGGTCAGAAGAGTGAGAATCCATTGCACCCCGACTATGTGCCAAGTTTGTTTGATTATCTCACACCTGAGCAACGCAAAAGAAAAAGAAATAGCTACAGCAAATTTGAGCAAATCCAAGCTGTCAAAAGAAAGAGAAGGACGCATGATGTTGGACCTGTGGCACCCTGTGATGACACCTCAGCTCAGGAGGGTAGAGGTCAGACAGCTGATCACAACTACTGTAACTCCACAGTCGATGCTGAGAGCAGTGTACCATGCTCCAAAGAAGCCTGCCAAGAAACTGTGAGGAAACTGACAGTGTACTGCACTGAGGTCGGAAGTTTATCAGCTCAGGGAAAAGGTTAGCAAGTTATCCTTCAGCCAGGATCCCTTCAAGGACAATGATGACATGGTGCAGGACTTAACTGGAATTCCATCCTTTGCCATGCTGATGGTTGTCTTCACTTTTGTGTCAGAGATCCTCAAGGTGGGACCTGGACTGTCTCCCTTTCAAAGCTTTTTAATGACTCTAATGAGAATGAGACTGAATTTACCACTGCACTTTGTTTCATTTATATTTCATCTGTCAAAGCCTACTGCGGGCCGAATTTTTAACAGTACATTCAATGTCTTGCATGATAGGTTGTCTAGATGCATACTGTGGCCCAGTAAGGAACAGATTCAAATTAGTTTACCCACGTGTTTCAAAAATAGTACTTGCAGAAATTGTGCATCCATAATAGACTGCTTTGAAATTTTCATTGAAAGACCTAAAAACCTAAGAGCCCGAGCACAAACATATTCACAATACAAGCACCACAATACTGCGAAGTACTTGATATCAATAACTCCACAGGGAGTCATATCGTTTGTGTCTCGTGACTGGGGAGGGCAAGCAAGTGACAGGCACATTACAGAGAACTGTGGCTACCTGGCAAATCTGGTACCTGGTGATTTGGTCCTAGCAGATCGAGGTTTCACAGTAGGAGATGCTGTGGGATTGTAGTGCTCATCTCAAAATACCTGCCTTCACTAGAGGTAAAAAGCAACTGCATCCAAGTGAACTTGAGTATTCAAGGGGGCTAGCAGCTGTTCGAATTCACGTTGAACGGGTGATTGGTCTTGTGAGGAACAAGTACACCATTTTACAAAGCACAATACCCATTTCTCTCTGCCAGACTGCAACTCCAGGAGAGCTTACATCTCTTGACAAGATGGTCAGAGTGTGCTGTGCTCTGTGCAACATTTGCCAATCTGTTGTCCCCTCGCAATAGCATGGGTGTCAGATTGTTTTCCTTAGTGTCAAAAAGTTAAACAATTGTGTACAAATGTAAATATATCTCAATCTTTGTTTTGTTATACAAGCCTACTTATGAGTTTCCTGTAAAATTGTGTCTAGTTTTGCGAAGTAAACTATCAAGTGTGTGTATATATATATATATATGTATATATGTGTATAAACTTAGTTTGGAAATAAAAAATATTATTCATTCAAATACAAACACTTGTGATGTTTATTGTACATGGTCACATTGTGGTAACAATAAATGTGCAATTACAATGCATACATAATACATTTTCCCATCCCATTGGCTCCCCTGTCACAGACTGGTAATCCTAAACTTGTTTTCTACACTCCACACATCTCCATGTCTTAGGTACCCTGGTCAACTTAAGGCAGGTCTTGTGAAAGTGCTTTCGCCTACAGTTTCCAGATGTGCAAATTATGACATCTGTGCCTGCAGGTTGACCGCAGTAGCATCCCGCTTCATGTGGCTGTTTTGTGGCTGTGGTGTCTATGGGAGTAAGGCGTGGTGCTGTATACCATTTCCCCATCAGCTCAGGTAGCACTTTGTAGCACTTCACAAGTGCAGGAAACCACACCATCAGGTGATGCTCCAATCCAGGGGAGTTCTGGGTTGATGATGAACCCTGATGCCCTCACCTGGAAGTCGTCATGGTGGTCTTGCATCATAGCAACATAGCTTTCCCTTGCTCTTTCCTTCTTTTGTTGACCCCATCTGACAAAGATTGGAATGTAAGATGTGTATTAAAATGTGAGCATGTCTATCATGGCCTATCATTTACCAGAAGGTGTTGCATTATGACAATTAAAAAAGATTGATTTACTGGCTTATAAACAAAGGCTTCACAAACTTGCAAGCACTATTGTATGCAAGCTGTAAACCTTAGAACAAACTAGGCCAATTAATTCAGCTTTATGCACGGTTGTCTAGCTTGAAATTCTCAAGAGATGCACAGTAGGCCTATGCATAGATCTCCTATGAAACTGTTCTGTAATCAATGTACCTTGTTGCCTCAGTGGAGAACTGAGAAGCACGGGGATAGCAAATTATTTTGATCAAGGATGCAGATGTGCCTGCTCTGGATGCCTCACTGAAAACTGACGCTGTGACTCTTCCTGCCCTCTGATCAAACCATACTCTAGATTTACTTTGCTCCCTGGTCTCCTCCTCAACTATCAAACACTGGGGGAAAAAAGTTAGTGACACATGACTATTTAGAGATTAACCTACCACTGATGTGTTCATATTGACTAAAACGTATTACGTTCAGGAAAATCATCCATAGGACTACTTTCAAAATGGAAAGGCTTATCATTTATTTCACCTGAACTGATGGAAATATTAAGAGGTGTACCAATACACAGCCTGACCATTAAGGATATTACAATACAATGTAATAAAATTGAAGTAGGCCCATGGCAAACTAAAAGGAGAATGTTTATATTGTATACCTGTTGCTTTCGTTAGATGTAGATCATCAAAGACCTTGGTACTCTCAACCAGCAGCAAGGAAAAGTCCATCTCCAGCTGGGTGCTTGAGTACAGGATGGAAAGAGGAGTTGGCAAGTCCAGTTGCATCACCTTTGGGATGTGCCTGTGAGAGAGAAACAAAAACAAGACATCTTAAGTGACAATATAAAGTGTCCAGATTATTTAAACTGACCAAAGAAAAAGTGTGCAATTAAATATTCTAGTCCTGTACTAATTACTCATTATAATTAGCCCATCTGTTTTCCCCCTGTCATAACTAAGATGAGTTGTTAAGTTGTATGTACAAGCCACTAAAGAGCTTTTAGAGAGTCTTTCTGTGGAGCAGAGTATCTTACCTCTGGGAGTGGCCCTCAATGACAGAGAGGATGGCACTCTGCTTTGGTTTGGACTCCCGCAAATCACTATTATGAAGCGCCTCAAAGAATTCCTGGCAGTCTTTATCTGATGGTCTGATATCAGGAAGACCAGGACCTTGATTTTGGGAGCTTGATCATGGCTCTTGTTTATGAGAGAAACTGATGTTGCAGATCTCTTCATATGGGACCCCTCTGACAGAGTTCATACTTCATACTGACAGAGTTCATACCAAGCACAGGGCTTCTCTGTGCAAGCCTGCCTGTTTTTAATATCAGCAGCAGCCAACACAGAGTACAGAAGAGCTGCTGCATGAGAGCAGACCGCTCCTAGGCCTGCCTTACAGGTGCAATGAGCCATGAGTACTGTCCCATCCTCTTGGACTGTGATCCAGGGATGTGTTGGGGTCACAGAAAGGTTTTGTGAATGCTTCACCTTTAGTTTGGAACACAAATCGGGAATTATAAGTTTAGCAATATAGCCAGATCAATGATGTTTAAGTTATACATAGCATTATCTAAGTAGGGTGGCCTTTTCCTTCACATAAAAAAGGAGGACACTTTGCATACATGGGGTCACGCAAGCAGATATTTGTTTGGTATGATCCGGTTTTAAATTTTAATATGTTTTTACACCAGATTAAATAAAGGTGCATACACATACCACATAGCTAATAATTAATATACAAGATATAGCTCATGAAAACGAGCACTTCCAATTCAGATTACATAGGTCTAATACACATCATACAGAAATTGTTCTTAATGTTTTTATCTGGATAGTGTATGTAATATGTTTTCGCTAACAAACGTAAGGTCAGTTTTAAAAAACGAAACACCATTGGCAATTGTTAATTATAGAGAGATCATCTGATTAACGTTAGCAGAGCCCGTTTCTTTGACGTTACCGGTAGCCAATGCCATTTCCCCTGGAATCGGTTGTTGGCGCTATGGTCCTAAAGATGGCCGCCACAACAAAAAGGTCACGTGATTGATACCCATGTATAACCCTATAATGTGGAAGAAATAAGTTATTTCTTCCATATTTTATTTTAACAATCTAACAACAATTTAACAACAGGCTTAACAAGTGCATTGCAAATACATGAAAAGTAGAAATACAAATCATCAATCAAGCAGACCTTCGATTTCGAACTTGGCCCGACGATGTGTGCAAATCACTCAATAACAACACTTTTGAAATCAGGTATGAAATCAGTTAAACCATTTTAATACCTGCTGAAATAAATAAACAAATAGGCTTCAATGCCGAAAGATACAGGCGGAGTAATTCGATTTTAAACAACAACACTCCTAGAATATGACCATGGGGCAGAATACTTTACGACCATATGGGCGTCTTATAGAGCTCGTAAGTCGCCATTGCTCATGGGACCTATGAGACCGAAAAAAATGAATGGGAGTCAATGGAGAGAAAGTAATTATTTTCTGATCCCAGTCTTTATATGCCCCGTATTACACATATGTTGTTTGTGGATTTAAATGATAATTTTTCATGCAAAGAAAACTATAATTTAGCGGGTAGGAGTTTGATACAGTTAGTTTATGTGTGGGGCGCTTTGTGGACTACAACTCCCGCTGCTCTCGACGCGTATGATATACGTCACCACCACTCGCAAACAGATCCCGCAGTCGGAACATGGCTGTGTCTTTGGTGCACTTTACCACCTTCTTTCACCTCGATCAAGGCTTTTGTGCTCTCCTTGAATGACAAAGACTCCAAAGTGTCTTGAGAAACGATAGCGTCTACTAAATACATATCGTTAGCTAGCTACGTAGCTACCCCATGTGTGCAGGGGGCGGACGTGGTATTAGCCTGCAATTTAGGCTACACCAAAGATCCTTAACTGACTCCTTTCTCAATACTCCCTGCCTACACACTTACTTTAATAGCATACCGGTATATCTCCTAATGTCTCGTGTTGTTTAGCCACCATTCAGCCAGGTAATACTAGTAAGACCAACCTTGTACAGTCGTTTCCAAACTCCAGTTCTCCACGTGTGGCCGCCCGGTATGACTTCACTTGATGGTGTGGATTAGCCTACTCAATCGTGGCCATGAATTATTATGGTGTGGCCACAAATTATTATTTCGTAGGCACGAATTATTAATGTGTGGCCACGAATTATTATTTTGTGGGAACGAATTATTAATGTGTGGCCACGAATTATTATTTCGTGGGCACGAATTACTCTCATAACTTTTTGTCATTATTAAAGAGAGGCATGATTCTCAGATATGCATGTTGGATGGCTAGGGTGTAGGTCTGGGAAGAGCTTCAGGCCAAAATCTTGCAAGCGAGCCGCTGGGTGAGGTGCAACGAGATGGAGCACTTGCTGAGTCAATTCTGATAATGATATGTGATAATGATATCAATTCAATTTATGTATTTTCAACACTGGACTGGGCCTGTGAGTCAGAGTTCAGGAGTGGAGAATACTTTGGTGCATCTATGCCTTCAGCTCAGCCTTAATTGATGGCCCATCAAGGGGAGGCCCTGCACCTGGACTGCTGCTGCCTGACACAACAGCGGTCTCTTAAAATAGCTGAATCAATTCATTAGTCAATCAGAAGTATGTAAATATCTTCCCGGTGGCGGAAGAGGGCAAACAAGGTGTCCTTCAACATCTACGCTTCCAGGCGATTGCAACGGTGCCACGCATATTCAAACATGTTTAGTGGTACTAATTAGCTGTCTGAATAAATAATGATCAGCTATTGATTTGCTTCCCGATAAAAATTTGTGACAAATGACATGTTATTTAGCATCTACGTGTTGAGTTGAGTCCAATGGCACCAAGCATGACACTCTAGCAAAACGGTACATGTATTTTACATGGTACACCTATGGTCTAGGACATGATCTCGGTGTGGCACAAGGTCAAGCTTGGTCTCATTGGACTCAGCTCAACGTGTACATGCTAAACCACACGTCATTTGTCAAAAATCTTCTTTGGAAAGCAAATCTATAGCTGGTCATTATTGATAAAGGCCTCCAAAATCGACAGCTAATTACTACCCGAAACATATTCAGATATGATCATGTGTGGCACCGTTGCAATCGTCTCGAAACGTAGATGTCAAAGGACACCTTGTTTGCCCTGTTACGCCACCGGGAAGATATTTTCATACTTCTAATGGATTAATTAACTATTTTAAGTCACCACTGTTGTGTCAGGCAGCAGCACGTGCAGGGGGGGAGGGCCCCTGGCCTTTGCGATGCGCCCTCCCTAGTTTGCAACATTGTTGCGATTCCATAGCCGAGGAGAAGAGTCGACATTACGTTGGGACTGAGGTCTAGAAAGGGGGGAGGGGAGTACGGTCCACATAGGCTATGTATTAGTGGTGGATTTATGATTCGTTTCCGTGACCCAGTTCGCGTGATTCAGTTCGCCACGAGATGTCGTTCGCGAATAGTTTGTTTGTTCGTTCGTTCAGTCGAGTTTCCGGTAGCACTAACTCCACTGAGTCTGACTGACTCAGCTGAGAACCGTGCAATGGGGTCCATTCCATGATGCGATTTACCACTACCGGAAACCAGGCTGAACGAACATGCGATTCGTGAATGACTCCTCCCAGTTCAGTCGAGTTTCCGGTGAATCGATTCACCGGAAACTCGACTGAATGAGGAGGAGTCGTTCGCGATTCAGCCTAGTTTCCGGTCACGGTGAATCGCATCATGGAATGGAAGGGAATGGAGCGTTCCCTCTTCGTCATAACTATCAAACCAAATATCCTTTACATTCACAGAGTGAACATTATGAAAGTAAAATGCACATTTATCGCTAGCATTTTTTACCTAAACACTTTTAATGGTGTTACTATGTTACTATTTCCACCAAGAATAAAGACTAAGATGTCTGCCTTGTGCTTCTGTGCCACGCGTTACTTGCATTAAAAGTGCAATTTTGAGATAACAAAAAGTGAATGTGCATTTCTCTCATAACTTTTCTCTCATAACTCACTAATTATTAAAGTGAGGCCTGATTCTCAGATATGCATGTTGGATGGCTAGGGTGTAGGTCTGGGAAAAACTTTCAGGCCAAAATCTTGCAAGTGAGCCGCTGGGTGAGGTGCAACGAGATGGAGCACTTGCGTAGTCATTTCCTGTAGGGCTGGAGCCATGGGTTGAAGCGTATGCGTCCTTTGAGACCCCCTTTGATATATAAGAGACCCCAAGGTACAGCTTACTTAAATGTTGTAGACTCAGTCACCAATTGCATCACTTCCTTTAGGGCTTCGGGCCTCCTAATTCATCATTGTAGTATAATTGAATGTCCTCTTTCATATATATGATACCTCCACCACTGAGACGTGGCAACAATTCTCCAAATCCATATGGGGGGGGGGGGGGGGGGGGGGTTGCTTGTGGACATTAGGGGTGTACACTAGACATAAATAGGAAGCAAACTCAGGAGAAGGAATGACCTCTCACAAATATTTATTTAATAAATTGTTTCAAATAACCCTGCCTCGTTAAATCAATCCTCCGGCTCCATCCTCAGCAGGCAGCACGGGATGGCCACCTTTGTCAGGTCTGACCTCAGCTGGACAGCCACAGGCCAATCCCCTCCAGGCGCTAGTCTCGAGTGGATGTCCACGAGGATACAGACAACAACGGTTGTGAACGTGTACAAGCCCCCACCATCTGTACTGTCCACATCGGCCCTCCCAATTACCCCGGCACCCGCCATCTACGCCGGGGATTTCAACTGCCAGCACACCGACTGGGGATACTCCCACACAACACCGGATGGGGAGACGCTGAGCGAGTGGGCCTCCAATGCCAACGCCCATCTCCTGTTTGACCCCAAAGAGCCACCAAGCTTCTACTCCTCCAGATGGAACACCTTCACCAACCCAGACCTCGCCTTTGCTGTGTTCCACAGTAAGGACCCGATGCCAGAGAGAAGGGTCATTGACAGGTTCCCCCGATCACACCACCGACCGTCTGTCATCAGAATACCATCACTGGTGCAGCCGGTCGCAGGGAAGCCTGTCAAAAGATGGAATTTCCGGAAGGCCAACTGGCATGCTTTTTCTGTTGACACAGAGAGAAGATCTGTCACCCTCCCGGACCCAGACACTCCTAATGTGGATGCTGCATATGCAGCCTACTGTGAAGTGCTGACAGAGGCAGCGAAGAAAACCATACCACGAGGCTACAATGCAAACTACATCCCGGGTTGGAACGAGGAGTGCAACCACCTCCTGCGAGCCCACCAGCAGGCTAGCTCAAGAGCTGAAGTGGATGCGACAGCAACAGCACTGCTTGAGAAGCTGGACGCCACTCGCAGGGCTAGATGGACAGAGGTCGTCGAGTCGATTGACTTTACCCACTCCAGCCGTAAAGCGTGGCAGACCATAAACCAGCTCTCAGGAAGAAGTACACCGCCTCCCAAGTGCCCTGTGACAGCAAACGCCATCGCAGCCCAACTCCTGAAAAATGTCCGCTTCCCAGACGCAGACAAAGAGTTTGCCCGCTCAACATCCCACGAGGTATCCAGTCTCTCTAGGGCGGCCAGTGTCAATGCCAACCTGTCAGGAGATTTCACACCAGCTGAGCTCAAGGACGCTATGGCCAAACTCAAACAAGGCAAGGCACCAGGCTCCGACAACATCCACCCAGAGTTTGTGATCCACCAGAGCGAAATAACATCTGCCTGGCTGTGTGCTTTCTTCTCTGCGTGCCTCCGGAGGTCCAAGCTCCCAAGGGCATGGCGACGGGCCGCTGTCATAGCCCTCTTGAAACCCAACAAACCTGCGGATGACCCCAAGTCCTACAGACCAATCTCGTTGCTGTGCGTCCCTTTTAAAATCCTGGAGAGGATGATACACAGCCGAATTGAGCCAGTAGTTGACTCACAGCTACCGAGGGAACAGGCTGGCTTCCGCCGGGGCAGGTCTACAGTGGACCAGGTAACCCTTCTCACACAAGATCTCGAGGACAGCTTCCAGGCCAAAACCAAAGCTGGGGTGGTACTACTGGATCTGACTGCTGCTTACGACACCGTCTGGCACCGCGGACTCCACCTGAAGCTGCTGAGAACAATCCCGGACCGTCATATGGTCAACTTCATCATGGAGACGCTGTCAAACCGCAGCTTCATTCTCCAGACCAGTGACGGCCAGCGCAGCAGGCTCAGGAGGCTGAGAAACGGGGTCCCACAAGGGTCTGTCCTCTCACCGATGCTCTTCAACATCTACATCTTTGACCTACCGGTGACGACATCTAGAAGGTACGGATACGCGGATGATCTAGCCATCATGCTACACCGGCCCACATGGAAGGCGGTTGAAGAGGGTCTCAATCAGGACATGGACATCCTGGCTGCCTACCTTCGAAGCTGGCGACTGCAGCTCAGTAAGGGAAAGACTGTATCAGCAGCATTCCACCTCTGCAACAGGGAAGCAAGAAGGGAGCTGGAGATCTCAGTGGACAACAAACCCCTGGAGTTCCAGCAGGCCCCAAAGTACCTGGGCGTACGCTTGGACAGGACACTGTCCTACAAACAGCATTTGGATGAAGTGAGGGCTAAAGTAACAGCAAGGGTCTCACTCATCCGGCGCCTAGCTGGTACAACCTGGGGGGCCTCGGCCAAGGTTCTACGTATCTCCACACAAGCCCTCGTATTCTCTGCAGCTGAGTACTGTGCCCCAACCTGGAGTAGAAGCCCACATGCCAAGAAGGTCGATACGGCCATCAACAATGCCCTCCGGATCATAAGTGGCTGCCTGAAACCCACCCCCGTGTTCTACCTGCCAGTCCTAGCAGGAATAGCGCCAGCCGGCCTACGGCGAGAGGCCGCTACCCTCGCCCTGGCAAGGAAAGCCCAGGAACACAGCTGGCACCTCCTCCATGAAACCACCACCATGGCAACACCTCCAAGCAGACTCAAGTCCCGCCACCCATACAATCAGGCCGCACAAGAGATGCTTATTTCCATCCCGGAGGATTCGACAACCAAAGCCTGGCTGGCAGCGGCATGGAAGCAGGAGTGGGAGTCAGCAGGACAGACACGCCTACACCATTACATCCAGGATCCTGGAGGTGGCGTTAAGGGAGAAGATCTACCTCGCCGGCAATGGACCCTCCTGAACCGCCTTCGCACAGGGGTTGGCTGCTTCAAAGCGTCCATGAAGAAGTGGGGCCTAACAGACAGTGCAGCGTGTGAGTGCGGGGAGCCTGAGCAGACTGCCGACCACATCATCACCACCTGTCCCCGGCATAGACCACCCTCAGAGGAGGGCCTCTTCCAAGTGGGACCTGAGACGAGGGAGTGGCTACACGACACGAAGTTGGACATATGAAGACGATGCACGAAAGAGAGAGTTAAATCAATGAGCTTGGTGTTTTGCTTTCAAAAATAGGTTATAGAAGAAGTCTAAACTGCAGAAAATAAAAACATCCAAGCTGCCTTTTAAGGATACCTTGGAATATCTGTCTATCTTTTAACCATCGGACCCTAGTTTACGACAAAAACGACACAATTGACGGCAGCTCCTTTGCCGCGTGATTTTTAGAGCCATGTAAGGATTAGAGGGGGCGGTAGATAGCAACCACCATAGCAACCATGATGGTCAAGTGACTGGATGCAGCCCAAGCCCCAAGGAACAGTGCACACTTTCGCAATCCACCAGTGCTCAGCGGCAGTGACGAAACTTTGATTTCAGAGGTGGGGGGGACACAAATATTTTTTATAAAACTCTTCAGTTCACTGTGTTTTCTAGTAGTTCTTCTAGTTTTCTGTTGCTACTTTTAAGTTTACTGTTCCCTTTTTTGGTTTGTCTGGTTGTAAAGCATGTAGCAAAACATTATCACCCAATTCTGTGTTTCACCTTGTTAGTCAACTTCACTCCATCTCAGTAGCACCAATTTTACACTTATTTTTGGAATATATGGTAAACAGACCTCATTTACATAGTACTACCCAGTGGTGGGCAGGTCAAACTGGCAGGAATATCACAGGTGGGGAGAAATTGAATAAAATGCGCCTAATTACCAAACACACACACACCGATTCAAACGTTAATGTAAATGAAACCTCTGATATTACAATCCTTCCAGCTGACGTGGCCCAGGCAGAACAAACGCCCAACTTACAGCGGAAGATTAACACGGCCTCCTCCCCAACTGGCAGACCGGTGTGCGTACTGGTGCTGTTTATAACCTGATGGAGTGACAGCGGGGACGGCCAATCACACAAGGAATGCAGAGCCAATGGAGGAGCTTGTGGGCAGGTCTAAACGAAAGCAAACTGGCTTCAGCTCGAGCGGCCGTTTCCGCTTGGTCCTAGTGCCTGACGAGTCTCTGTTTACCATAGCGTAACATGGTTTCCGGACGGTGAAAACTGCAGGGGACCAGAACGGCCTTTTGAAAAAGCGCAGGGGACATGAGTCCCCCCCCCAAATTACGTCCGTGCTCAGCGGTCAAGCCTGGTATTGCAGCTGTTTAACACGAGAACAGCCGTCGAAGGGGTCAAATGACCCCTGTGAGTTAAAATAAAATATATCTTTGCACTCGATCACATTCCAAATCCCTACTTTCTTGACTTTTCCTAAATATGTCTGTTGTACCACCCTGTGTTCATACTTTTTTTTTTTCAGACCGGGAAAGCTATTATAGAGCATTTTTTTATGTGTTCCTATGAAATTGTTTTTTTTCCAAGGATGCAATGCTCTTTCTTTGTCAGCAGAGGTCGCAAGGGGACATTCTGAAGTGAATAAGATTGATATCTATAGGTAGATATACACAGACAGACAGACAGACAGACAGACAGACAGACAGACAGACAGACAGACAGACAGACAGACAGACAGACAGACAGACAGACAGACAGACAGACAGACAGACAGACAGACAGACAGACAGAGGTGGCCAATACGTCGACCGCGATCGACAGGTCGACCGCGAGAGTAGTGCGGGTCGATTGCGTGACATTAAAAAAATTATAAATCAAAGTTTATATACTTTTTTATTTTATTAATATAATTAAAAAATAAATAAATAAAAGGATATAAAAATATAGAAGGATAAAAAAATGAGTGGACACACTGTTCAAACTATTGCAATATATCATTTGCTACTATCAAATGCAAATTGTTACATTATTTTTGAATGAATAGATAAGTAAGTACCCTAGCATAGACAATAGACACTGTGGGTGTGGCTGAGACATCAAAATCCATGTATTCCATTAATTGTGTGAACCAGCAGTTGGATGAGTGGTTTAGCATCTGCCTTGCAATACGTGAGACCCGAGTTCGCGTCCTGGGTACGTCATTTAATTCTTGCCGTTGGCTTATTTTTGTAATTTCCTTTATATCAGAGAAATTAGGCCTAACAATTTACTTTTTATGTAATAAATATGTCTTACAATATCCCTTTAACCCAAATATACCTTGCAATAACTCATGGTAAAGTTAATGTTAATATTAATGTTACTGATAAGCCTTTGTCACAATGACAAAGACACTGCATGGGAAATTGCAGCCACATAAATTCCATTCAGGTGAGTTTCGCGGCAGGGAGCCAAGAAACTCACCACTGACCACTGACCACTTCTGTTGAGAAAAAATACTATGGTCAGTCAATTTAGAATATTCAAAGAAATGGAAAATAAATGACATGAAAAGTTTTTTTTTATTTCTCCAGTATTCCTTCCTAAAACACTGATTCGGTGGGGATTGAACCCCCGGACGAACGGGTGTTAGAATAATTTGCGTCTCTCTCTCTTTTAGATGATGTCGGCGCATCACGTCACACAAATACCAGGCGCATTTACTGACGCAAATGACGTTTAGAAATGTTCAGCATAGTGTCCGAATTCTCGTTCCCTATTCCCTATATAGTGCACTATATCATGTACACTATATAGGGAATAGGGAACGAGTGTATAGGGAACGATTTCGAACACAGCTTGTGTTGTTCTACTAAGCGGACGCTTGATGGTGATGTATTACGACGTGATGACGTATGTACAAGAGCCTACCGTGGCCAGGCCACATTTGCGATTGCCTAGTGTGAATACAGGCCAGAGAACAATAGGGGCCAGTTGAGCACGATTAGGTGTGAAAACGGCCAACGGCCACGGCCAGATGGCCTGAAATCGGCTTTGTGGCCTCACTTATCTATTCAAATGCAAATGTACTGGCTGGGGGAGGGGAGGTGTGACAGAGAGAGAGCGATTGAGAAAGCAGTGAAAACAGACCATTCTCATGAGGCAGGAGCTGACCACACAAACATGATACTTTTAAGACTAAGCCATGCACAAATTATCAAATATATTTAAGCAATAGATCATGCCAGGCTGTGGTATGTGCTCATTATACCACTGTTAAGGGGCGTTGTCCGGCCCCGACGCACAGCGGAGGGCCGGCGACCCCCTTCACAGTGGTATAATGAGCACATGCCACTGACTGAAGTGATCTATTGCTTTTATACAACGGTTACTGTTATGGCGAAACGAAAGTCATAGACACACTACATTTAAAAAGAAACCAAGAAAGTCAAAGTAGCCGTTTTATTAAAGAATACAAATATGTAGTCCCTCCTGGCTGCCGCTATGCATCGACGGTCGCTATGCAACACACTTTAGCGTCCCTCCGAGAGAAGGCTCCGATAGAGCGGTTCGCCGGCAATTTATCCTATGGAGCAGTTCACTCGCCGTGTGCCTAAGCTTTCGTTAGTCTCTCCATCGCCTTGCTCACTCCCGGAGTAACAACATTTACACCCTCTCCATCATCCAACATATGTTTTACTTTGTAACTTTCTACTTCCAGGCGCGGAGTGATATGCAAACTTTCACAAAATGATCGGGCGTCATAGCAGTTATGTATACGCTCATTATAAAACAGTTGGGAACCAATCAGATCGCTGGATTTAGGTCCCCCGTTGTATAATAAAGAATAACAAATCATTACGCTTGGATGAATGAAATAGTATTTTTTTTATTAAACAATGAGTGAGCCGTTTCAAATGATTGGCGACTAGCGTTCTGGTGCATATTTACCGCTGCCACTGGACGGTGCCATGCCGTAATTCCGACGCCTCATTGTTCCGACGTCTCAATGTTCCGAAATATTTCCCATTCGATCGACATGCCACTATTCCGACGGTTCAATGTTCCGAAAACGAAACCCATTGGTCCGAAGGTCCGTTAGTCCGACTTTTCGAAAAGGAGGCGCATTAGGCCGACGGTTCAATATGCCGAATAGGAAAAATAGTTTTATACCTCGCTCGCTCCCCCTCTCTCTCACTCTCTCTCTGTCTCCAAAATAAAACCTAGGCCGACATATCACGTTCACGATGAATTTTGGAGGGCAAAAAGACAATGCTTCACTTCATTTCGACACGGCAGCACCATGGACAGAGAGCGGAGGTCTAATAATTCTCAACACGGGCACGAACACACACACACACACACACACACACACACACACACACACACACACACACAAACACACACACACACACACACACACACACACACACACACACACACACACCAACCCGGTATCACGCCAAGGCGTAAAATAGATACGTTTGTCCACATCGCAAGGCGTGTTCAGGGTCACGCTTTGCCTGACCAAAGCGTCACCCTGAACATGCGTCCTTCTCCATTCGAAATGAATGGGGGAATAGCACCAACAGGGGGCGATACGTTCTCCTAGCATTTGGTGAGATTGTTACGTAACCATATTAATCGTTATTATCTGAATGGGAAATGCAATATTACAGATACACCATTAAACGTGTTTCTAATGACATTTCTAGCGAGAAATGTACATTTTCCTTTCATAATATTCAGTCAGTGGTTGTGTCTGATCTTTAGTTTTATAGTTATTAGGAAGATTTTATCGGCTCGCTCGCATGTTTCAACGACGTCAGGTTACTAGGGACGCTGCTTTCGCTAAACTAGCAGCTCACGTGTTTCCTGCGTTTGTGTTATTAAACCGTTACTTTATGTAACTTTAAATGATATCATCTTGTTAGAAACACGTATATCTGAGAGCAGGGGTGAAGTATTGTTTAGATTGCTGTCAGGTTAGCCTGCTGCAGCCACATCCTCTCGGTACAGTTGTTATCATTTAGCATTAACTAAGCCTTGCCACCAGCGAAGAAGAAGAAGCCGGTCCTCGCCTCCGTTTCTATTCGCGTGCTTGTGCGTGCTCGTGTGTTCGTGGACTCGTGAAACGTCATCAGTCGTTGCCCGAGCACTGTTCCAATTCGAAGTACGCATGCATCGGAGGTGGCTCGTGTGTACTTGCAACCGCTATAAATCCCAGAATGCATTTCCCACATATATATATTTATATAATATATAATATAATAAATAATAATAATAATATAAGATAATATATAAATATATAATAATAATAATACATTTAATTTAGAGGCGCCTTTCAAGACACCCAAGGTCACCTTACAGAGCATAAAGTTATCATAAATCGTTTAAAAACAAGACATTGTGGAAAAATAATAATAATAATAAATGAATGGAGTTTATTTAACCCTTTATATATATAAAGTCGTGTGTGTATAGCTTATACACCTGCCAGGACACGCATATCTTTTCAATTTTTATTCATTCAGAATATTTACATTCCATTTGAAAATGAAAGAGGCTGGGATTTTGTTTTATATAATTTGTTTATATTGTTCAGTAGTATATGACTAAATGAGGCCGTAGCACAGTTTACGGACGAGCAGAGGTGGTGACGTCATCGAGTCCGCAAGTCTGTGCTTGAAGTATGGACTTGCCAAGTCATCAAGTCCGTAGTACGCGTGCTAATAATTGAGAAACGGCCTCAGTTTGAAGAGTACACCTGCTTAATGGAGGACTACCAACAGGGGGCGCCCATTAATGTCAATGTCAACAAAACAACAAGCAGCGTTGAAGTATTACCGTAGATTCCTCCGAACTCTGGTAAGATCAGCATGCTTCAAATTATTTTTTAATTTGTATAATTTCTTTGTTTGAAATGGGTTTTATAAGATTTATCATTGATGTCGTCATGCTATTTATATTTACGTAGCGGTTTATGTCAAATGTATGTAAAATATAAAGCAACTAATGTTAGTCTTAGTAAGAGCAGTGAAGTTAGCTTCAACAAGTTAGCCCCTATAGCCTTTTGCTGGATCGCTAACGTTAGTTGAAAGGTTAGTATTATTATTACTATTACTATTTTATTTTTTCATTAGTTGTATCTAAAAGCATTTCTATATATTGTCGGAGGTCGATAAACAAGTATAATATATAATGATGTGGATGAGCCTAACAGAGTATAAACAGTATTTTTACATTATCTATAAGGCTATTCCATACAGGAACATAAGGCACATATAAAGATAATTAGGTAACTTCAAAGGAAGGAGAAATACGTTCAAACACATGAAATGTAATTATAGTCAGCCCTAACGTTACAGCACCCCTTTATTCTCATCCATAGTTATCTGCAAAGGTAAAATCTTAATTAATGCACATTATTTAATGTTAGTGTAATCCATTCGGAAAAGGTCCATTTTAAAAATCGCTTTATGGTTGCTTGCATTTAGCCTAAACAATAATGTTTGTGCTATGGGGATTTTCTATCACTTAAGGCCATGTTGGCTTAACAATCATTAGATTTCATGTCAATAATTCAGCTAGGTTTAGTAGTAGATATCAACTGTCATTATGAATGTGACTAAACATTGATGGTTGAACACAAGGTCCATCAAGCATCCTTTTACATTATTTTGTTTCTTCTAACAGTTCTGCTTTTCTAACATAATAAATCCTGTAAGTCCTGTTGCAGGATAAATTAGTGTTCTTATTTTCCTCTGTCTTACAGATCCCGTCTTTTCCTGCCCTTCATTATCCATCTCTTTATTTAAAGCAAAACAACGGCTCTTTTAAGAGCCACTCTTTTCTGTACTACATAAACACACAGGCATATCACTCACTCACTCACTCACTCACTCACTCACTCACTCACTCACTCACTCACTCACTCACCCACCCACCCAATCAATGTTTGTCCGTCTGTCCGTCCGTCTGTCCGTCCGTCCGTCCGTCCGTCCGTCCGTCTGTGTCTCTAACTCCAGAAGCCACTGTCTCCAAGTAAGTATTGGTACTTTGTTCTCAATCTTATATATATTCTATCCTTAAGCCAACTCACTGTCCAAACATACATGCCCTTTTACTTTTACTGGACTGTGCCTAATCCTCCTACACTGTGTTCTTATTTTTCTAATCAAGCTGTTTATGCTTTTGTTATTTAGTGCTGTTGAAATGGCTAATCAACAAGACAGAGGCAGGGCAGAGCAGGCTATATTCCTTGCTGATATGCTTCTTGCTCGAGAAAAAGTGAGTGTCAGGGTTTATTGAGACAGTTATCTTGCATTAATAATGTTTATGCCAATGTTTTTGTATAATGTTTTTCTTTATACGGCTTTTGATAAATGGCTAAATTAAGTGTCATCATACAATGATCACTTTCTCTCAAAAAAAGAAAAATGACGCAAAGGGCAAAGCAACATCTAGTAAATGTGAAGTTGAATGGGTCGAGAGGGATTCGGATGGTCGTCAAATTCCCAAAAGGTGCAGAATTGGAGAAACACGGATGCAAGCCTCAGCTACAGGTATTTTATGTCTTTCAAGATTATTTGTTGTGATTACCCACTTGCATCATCTCTCTTAAAGGCTGACTTGTTGGAAAATTAATGGCTGTGTTTTGAAAACAGTATATTTAGACATCACCCTATACAAATATTTCTAAATTAGTCTTGTTTCCGGCATGAAAGTCTTCCAGACTTTAGCCACCATCAGTGGTTGATAGGTTGATTATTCATTGTGAGAACTTGTTTTCTTTGCAATTTAATGTGACTATTTCTTTAGTCGCTATAATAACATACAATTTTTAACAAATTAAACTCATCTCTACTTTTCTGTCTGTACATTCTTTCAGTTGTTTCTCAGGATGTTCGTGAGGACTCTGCCCCTTTTGAGTCAGCTGGGGAGGATCATGCAGTGTCCGGGTGCCCTCAACAGTTACTTTGTAGGATGACAACTTACTCTAATTAAGCAAGTTAGCAAAAAAAGTTAAATGGATTTAATGTATAAAGAAAAAATGTTATTCAGAAAATGAGATGCAGAAACTGTTGGAAATTCTAACAACGGACATTGAGACAAAGGACCATCCGTCGACGTCAGAATCATGGTCATTGCGTCAATCGGCAGCTCAGGATGAGTGGCGTAAAGCAAGGCTGTATCATTTGAACAGTTTGCTGTCATGCAATGAAGTTCCCATAAAAACATGCTGCAACTGCTCATCTCAAGCAGTCATTCGTTGCAGAGACTGCATGCCCAATGAGTGGCTCTGCATTGATTGTGATGTGACCAAACATCAGTCCCTTGCACTCCACAATCGTGAGTCCTGCGTCAATGGAATGTTCAAGCCCATTGAGCCAGGGCTTTGCCTTGTGCATGAAAATGGCAAATATGAAGTTGTCAGTCAAGGTAGCACTTTTATACAAAGTTTATACATTTTGTTTTGTCTTTTGTGTCATTATTTCCTTTGATCACAACCTTAATTGGTTTTCAGCCCTCTCACTGATAATTGAGCATATTTTTTTCAGTACGTCTGTTGCCTACTATCAGACCGGAGTTGTGCTCCTGTGATCCATCAAACCTCGCGGAGTCAGCTGGCAGATCAGTCATTTTGGCTACCATGAATGTTTTAAATAAATAAATATTTTCATGTTTAATTGTGTAATAAATAATAATGCATCTACGGTTATAAATTTTTTTAACAATGTTTTTAGGTCGGTATGATCTACACTTGCCGAAGTTGGCATGCAAGTCATGTCCAGCCCAGTGGACACCTGACCGAAAGGATTTAATACAAAGTGGGTATTGGCCAGCGTCTGTGAAGAGTGACACATTGTTTGCAGCTGATCTGCTTGCAACATTTGAAGGGATGAAAACTACAGCACCCAATCTATCGAGACAGGGTTTTTTGCGGATGTTGGATGGGAGGACTTCTCACTTTGGAAGAGTAAGATTGGTTTTGACCAAAGTTGCCTAAAGTAGTGACAAGGATAGAACTATAGTTGTTTTAATTTACCACTTCCTGCTGTTCTTTCCTTCTATGCTTCCTTCTTTCGTTATCAATTGTAAAATGTACAGACTGGAAAAATACATGGAGACATCTTCCAAAGGAGCTTTTTGGAGTACACATTCTGTAACTACCAGTGCGAGAAAATGTCAAGTGTGGAGCACTTTACATGCGCAGCATGTACCCAAAACATGCTGGCGCTGTGTGCAGATGGCAACAGAAAGGTTTACCGATTTCGGCAGTCTAAAGGGTGAGTTATTTTTTGTTATGTGAAATTAACATATTATTTTTACTTAAAATAATATTCTTTCTTGTTTTATTAAGGTCTGAACAACCGCATTTTGATGGTGCCTTCATTGCGAAAGATGCCGACGTGCACAGTTTTGTTGAGGACATCATGAGCAAACAGAAAAGTGTTGGTCAAATTTTTGTTGCTTATAATACAGTGTCACCAATTTTTTTTATAAGAATGAGTTATGAATTATTATGTCCCTATTTAAGTATCACAAACTAGTATCTTCCCTTTCAAGAAGCCATTGGAGCAGTATGGAGCATCTCTTCAAAGCAATATGTGCTGATGAAATGTAATATGTTGGCATCCAGTTTATTAGTTTTATAATTATTGTAATAGATGGTTGGAATTAATGCAGCTTGTTGCCCTGCCTTTATTATTATCAGTTTACCTGGATTAGGAAAAGCAGAATAATAATTTCTCTGAAGCTGCTTCCTCCTCAGTAGTAGTTTGAGTAGTAAGAAAGTAGAACTTTTCTGTCTCCAATTGATGCAAAAAATGCCAGTTAGGCCTTGACTCAATGGTTCTGATTAATTGTACTAATTTTAGAGTAAGTCAGATCTTAACCAGGATTTTCCTTGTTATGCAGACGGCTGGCAGAGGAAGCTGCGGGGTCAGTCAGTGGTCCGCTGCCCGCGAAACGGCTAGAAAAGCCAATAGACTGGACGAGGAGGGGCTTGAAGTGGTCGTTTGCAGACATGGGTTGCTTCTCAAGGCAGTCATGTTCAGAGGTGAAATATTTGCCTATCCACTTTTCCTGCAGAAGGAGCTTCAGGCAGCCACAGGCGGGCAGTTCTATTGCACGGATATTGCCTGCAAGTACTGGCCCTACCTTGAGAGATTGGCAGTCTCCATGCTGGAACTGACCCCTTTATTGCAGATGAGACCATTCCTCTCCGTCATGCATGCCAAAGCCCACTCAACAAAGTGTGAGGTATTGTTGTCATGATACTGGAATTGTAATTATCAGGAATTGTAAGTATGGAACAAGGCTTGTTTATTGTGTGAAGAACAATAGTATGTAAGTTAATTTACTTTTGGAGGTGGTACTAAGTAGGCTTTACAGTGGTGCAATTTGACAACCTTTGTTTAAGAGGAGGGCGAAAAAAACGCAGTCAATACTGGTGTATTGATACTGAAAAAACCCGAAAGATAGAGTTTAAACCATTTTTAATATTCTGTATCGATATGTATTATATTTTAGCGCCTTTGACAATGCGTGTGTTTGTGTTTAAAACTGGACAGATAATCTGGAGTGGCAGAAATCAAGAGGGTGCTGGCACAACTGCAGGAGAAGAGGTTGAAATGGTGAACAGCTACCTTTCTCGTTGTGGCCTCACAACCAAGTACATGACCAAATCTGGTAAGCTTTGTTTGTATTTTTATATATATATTTTTGTGTAAGTGCTAATTTCATTGTAGTCATTAATTATTTTTACAAAAACAAAGCAATGATAAAAAGAATCTTCAAATTTCATAATGGACCCTGTTAGAGGTTTTTCTAATAAACCAGTCTTTAATCTTGTGCTGACATAAACTCCTGTAATCCCCCAGTTCACATTTTTCTCTTGCTTTGACTTTAATATCAAACCATTTATTTTTCACCTGAGCCACAGCCCATAACAGTCATCATTAATATGAGTTATGTCAAGCTAAGCACAGACAAGTAACATGGCATGCTTTGTTTTGCTAAAAAGCCAGGAATGACATGCTGACCATACATGCCATTGGGTGGTACAAGCGGAAGCAAGATGGTCTACATCTTGCTTTGTCTTGTAGATATGTCAAGGTATGTACCAAATTACATGAACAAGATCTGGTTTGCTGACCATATTAACAAACAACAAATTTCCAGAATGGGCTCTTAATCACACGTAACATTTTATGATATTTCAAAGTTGACAGTGAGAGTGTTGTTGAAAAAGTCAATGTCAATTTGTTTTTGTCGTCTTTCTTTGACTTTAGACACTGCAAAAGGCTGAGGCTGCGTCTCAGAAATTACGTGATTTGTGCAGTGACCTTGACTGCCCTGAGGACATGGTGCACCAGTGGGTAGAGGACGTGAGACAGTGGGCGAAGGCTGGTAAAGTATTTTCTTAACATTTTTCTATGTAGTTTCAGACTTAGACTTAAGCACTACTGTATCAAATAAGCATGAAAAAAATAAATAAAAATGCTATGAAAAAGATTGTGGTAGAATGGAAATTTGCAATAAAATATTGCCAGATGCTGTAAATCCTCTTACCAGAGGGCAGCAGAAAGAACTGTGACTATAGGTGGGTGTTTTCTGATGTTGAGGGCCCTGGTCGGACAGCATCTGTTCTCAAGTCAGTAGTTTTTCAAAAAAAACGTTTTTTTTATTTTTTTTTATTTAGAGTTAATTGTTAAAGGGACACTGTGTAAAAATTACTCCCATCTAGTGGTACAATTGTATATTGCATTCAAACTAATAGTGCTCGCTTGTCCAAAAACTACGGTGGGCAGTATGTGCCAAGAAGCTGTGACATGACACCTAGTAGGCTACCTCATCGAGTCATTCGAGTGATGATGAGGTTCGTGGACAACTGGACAAATTAGATGGACAAATCAGATCAGGTTTATTGACCAAGCATTCTTACAGACAACGAACTTGACTCCAGCAGTTGTGGACTTTCCAACATGACAAATAACTATACAGATGATAAATAACAGTAGGTCATTTAATGTCAGATTACATAAAATGTCATAACATAAAAGTTGACATAGCCTTTGGAAGTCTTGGAGTTACCGATAATCAAAACAATAATTCCCATAATGCGTGCGGCTGAGCACGCATCCTAATCAACGCATTGTAACCCGTTGATTTCAACAATGTAACAGTATTCTAAATACCAACAATTTACATTGTAACTAACGGAATCAAATCAAAATCAAATCAAATCAAATTTATTGTCATTTTGTTGATTGAACAACAAAACGAGAAGGCGTTTCTCACGGATCAAGATCAACATACATTTCAAACAAACAAACAAACAAACGTCCCAATGATGAATAAATAAATAAATAATAAATAAAGTCCAGTGAGAAGATCTGGGACGCTGGTGCATTGAGCATCCTGACAGCTTGAGGTAGGAAGCTGTTCCGCAGCCTGGTGGTGGAGCATCTTAAGCTGCGATAGCGTTTCTTGGAGGGTAGGAGCTGAAAGAAGCTGTTCAGTTTGTTTACGTCCACCCCGTCTCTGCTGCTTCCTCCTCCGGGCAGTTGCGGGCACGGTGTCACAGTGTCCGTTAGTATCCTGTGTTTGCGTAGTATGTCCAGATGCCAGCGAATGCCAGTGATGTTACTCGCTCTCAATGTCCTAATGTTTAATATTGTTTCCCTGTCATAAACTACGTTCGTCGTAGGACGTCTCACACTCAAACATTCAATCTCAATCTCACAGATCTCAAGAGGGGCCGCTGCGACTGTGCGCGCCGCCAGTTAGTCGCCCTGGCAACGAGTTTACTTCCTCGTCTCCTATCCTGTTCCTAATTCCTCCTCTCGATCTTCTTTTCCTCCGTATTGTCTTCTTTATCAGAGTTGTTGGTATGAAATCCAGTTGTTCGGGTGATAAATCAACTGTCTCGCAAGCGAGTTGAAGCTCCAGAAGGTCCGCTCTAGCCTAAGTGCGTCTCGGTGGATTTGGACGTGGTGACCACAGCAGAGAATAAACCTCCATAACTTGATGAAGAATGGCTTTTGAATTCCTCCAACGCATTTGACAGTATCCATAAGTCATAAGAATATTGTCACGATTTAAACTCGACAAAAATGTGAAAAAGTAAATTAATTATGTAATAAAGTAGCCTTTCAATGACGAGTCGCTCAAACATAGCGCCCCGCATCTCGTTGCCATGAAAAACCATGTTATACATGCTTTGCTTACACATCGTCGTTTTTTTGGCGACGATGATTCCTTCTCCTGTGGCGTGGCATAACTATGGTCTTTCAAAAAAATGCGGTGCATGTTCAAATTTTGCCGGTAAAACACGTCTCGCTAAACTAAGCTCTGTTCCACCGTCACGTTGGCTCAGAGTGAAAACGCGTTTGCAATTCCTGTACGACGTAGTGCTTTTTGACCCTCTCGGCAGCTCATAGACCGGAAGAAAATGGAAGCCTCCATGAAGCTTACCCGTCCTATGTAACCATATTGATATTAATATTAATTATTCTTCGCTCAGGAGGATAAGTGAGATTTTTGGCAGAGATAATTTTACACCAATGAGGACTTATTTATGAATGAATATGTTGATTTGAGGTAATAAATTACTCAAAATATTACATAGTGTCCCTTTAAGGTCTTGGTCTGTCCCTGTGTGAAAGACAAAATAAATGGACTTTGACTTGAACTAAAAACTGTTACCATACATTTTGGGCTCTAAATAAATAAACCTAAATGTTCATTTTTAAAAAACATTGACTTTGTTAACTTATATTGTAATGTTTTCTATAGATGCTGTAGGTTCCGGTTCTGATGACCAGCACCAGCTTCAAAAATCAATTGAAGAGATCTTTCTTGGGGTTCATCAGAAAAAAGCGAACCTTTACAATCAGACCGGTATGTCTGTATTCTTATATATATCTTTTGGGTTTAGAAGCTGTCTTATCTCAATCATTATGTTTTAATTTTCTTACCATTAAATGTAACAGATTATTATTATTTTTTTTATAAATGTGTTATGTTCGTTATATTTACATTACACATATTTCTCTTAAACCGAATTTGATCAAGTTTGTTGAACATGTTTTTCTGTGTTTCTGTAACTGCAGACGGCAACAAAATTCGTCATTTAAGGCGAAGAAAACTCTGGACAGAGAAGAAAAAACTCTTCGAAAAAATCAGGCTTTATAATCAGCAGGTGCCAGAGGAGGAGCGCATTGTTGAGGAGAAGGTGGAAGGAAAGCTGTCATTGTTGGGGGGAAATGATGAGGAAGACAGTCTGATCTGGCCATGGGAGATGCACAGCAGTGGTATGAAGAAATTTATGTTTTAAGGCTATTATGTGTGTGCATTAAAGTATTTACAGTGTTCATTTAATTTAAATATGGAGTCAACATAGTTTCTATAGCACAAGCATTTTAAAATATTTTCAGCTAATGAAGGTATAAGACCTGCACGGACAATGTTACAGTGAACAAACAAATCACAGTTTTCAATAATCTGAAACCATGGATGACAGCTGAGGTGAGGACACTGCTGAAAGCCCGAGACTTAGCCTTCAAGGCTGGCGACCAGGACCAGTACAGGATGGCAAGAGCAAACCTGAGGAGAGGGATCAAAGCAGCCAAAGTGGACTACAAGAGGAAGGTGGAGAACCATCTGGCTGACAACAACCCGAGGAAAGTGTGGCAGGGTCTACAACACCTGACGAACTACAAGGGCACCCCTTCGGATGCAGTAACTGCCAACACTTCGCTGGTGGAAGAACTGAATAACTTTTTCACCCGTTTTGAAGTTCAAAAACCCCACCTTGCTCCTGCTCCTCCTCCTCCTCTGTCCTCCCAGCCCCTGAGCACCCACCAGCTTGAGCTGCAGGAACATCAGGTGAGAAGAGTCCTGAAGGCCGTAAACCCACACAAGGCAGCAGGACCAGACGGAGTACTGGGAAAAGTACTGAAGGCCTCCGCGGACCAACTGTCAGGGGTCCTAACAAAGATATTCAACACCTCTCTGGAACAGGCTATGGTCCCACCCTGCCTCAAAGCAGCCACCATTGTCCCAGTTCCAAAGAAATCCACCATAGGCAGCCTAAATGACTATAGACCAGTGGCACTAACATCTGTCGTCATGAAGTGCTTCGAGAAGCTCGTCCTCCCCCACCTTAAGTCCTGCATCCCTCAAAACTTTGACCAGCATCAGTTTGCTTATAAAGCAAACAGGTCGACAGCTGATGCAATCGCCACTGTCCACCACACTGCAGCAAGTCACCTGGAAAAACAGGGGAATTATGTCAGGATGCTTTTTGTTGACTTTAGTTCGGCGTTTATCTTGCCGAACATTCTCATCAGGAAGCTGACTGACCTGGATTTCCCTGCCCCAACCTGTAAATGGATTTACAGCTTCCTGACGGACCGTCCACAGACAGTGAGGATGGGGACACAAACATCTTCCACCCTGACACTCAGCACGGGCTCCCCTCAGGGCTGTGTGCTGAGCCCCTTCCTGTATTCTCTTTACACGCATGACTGCGTCCCCGCCCATCACTCCAATGTCATCGTCAAATTTGCGGATGACACTACAGTGATGGGTCTCATCTCCAACGGTGACGAGACAGCATACAGGGAGGAAGTCCAGAGGCTCACAGCCTGGTGTTCAGCTAATAACCTTTTGCTGAACGCCAGCAAAACCAAGGAGATGATATTTGACTGGAGCGCGACGAGAGGTGACCTCACCCCACTCCAGATAGACGGGGTCTGCGTGGAGAAGGTCTCCTCCTTCAAGTTTCTGGGGATGCAGGTCAGTAAGGACCTAACCTGGCACACCAACACGGTTGCGGTGGTCGGAAAAGCTCAGCAGAGGCTATTTTTTCTAAGACTGCTGAGGAAATGCCAGGTGGGGACAAAGCTGCTGCAGACCTTTTACCACTCTGCTGTTGAAAGTGTACTGGTGTATGGCATTACGGTGTGGTACGCAAACTGCACAGCCAAAGACAGGAAAACCCTGCAGGGGGTTATTAAGACGGCAGGAAAAATCATCGGCTGCCCCCTGCCCTCCCTGGAGAACATTGCCACCTCCCGGGGGCTGAATAGGGCAAAAAGAATTATGAGTGACCCATCACACCCCGGCCATGGCTTCTTCCAACTCCTCCCTTCGGGTAGGAGATACAGGTCCCTTGGGAGCCGGACAAACAGGCTGAGGAATACCTTCTACCCCTGGGCAATTCGTCTACTTAACGCCTGACCCCCCCCCCCCCCCAATCGACATGTGAAATCCTCTACCATATTTATTTATTTAAAAAAAAAGACACTTATGTTATGACTGCATATTTATATTTATTGTGCCTATTGCTGTTGTTTGTGTTTGTATTTTTGCACTGTTTTATTTTGCACTATGGGTAGTGAGCACCACCCCCAATTTCATTGTACAAGTTTGCACAATGACAATAAAGTATAAAGTATAAGAGGTGAGTAAGAAACCTATACTTTCATTTCTAAATATAATTTATTTTCACTTGTTTCTCAGATTAGAATTACTTGTGTTTTAGTTACTGAAGGTATTCCTGCCCTTGAAATGTACCTACGAGAATTGTTAGAGGGATGTTATTTAACCCATGTATGCCTAAAACGCCTGCTAAAAACGCCTGCTAAAATCCTATGCTATTCTAGGAAAAAGAACCTCATTTCCTGAGGGTTTTCTGAGAAAATAGTAAGAATTGTCAACGTCTACATAAACCTTAATATCTAAGCCTCTGGAGCACCCTGAGCACAACCATAACAGCAACATTTTAAAAACATTCTCAAAACAAGATTAAGAAGAAAAAACTGTATAAATCAATGATATAAAATACAACAAATAACATTTTAACCAAAGCATTGTAAAGGCACACCCCTGACCTGCAGATCCAGCAACAACTTCACGCTGGTGTAAAAGTTGTCCATGTAAACTGTGGCAACCCGCCACGTTGAGCGCACCAACTCCTCCCAAACAGGACACAATTGCGTTGCGCAAAAGCCAAAAAAAGGCATGTTTATTTCCAAACATAAAAGTCTCTCCAAAATACAAATAACATAAACCTTGGGAGGAATCAACGGTCCCCTCCATCGTGGGTGGAATCCCGTCACCCACGAGGACCGGTCTCTCCGTGCTGGAGCTCCAGGGCTGGGTGAGCCCCGAATGAGTGGAGAAGCCGGCTATTTAAGCCCTGCTTCTCCACTTGTTCCTCAGGTGCTCTGAATATCCCTAATTGGCCCAGGCCGGGTTGCCACACTCCTCCACCCTTTGCTGAAGCCTCGGGTGGCCTTTCGGAGGTGGCAGCGGTCCGGCGCGCAGCATGGCTGCTTCTGCTGCCGGCGTGGCTCGTTTCGCGGCCTAGTCTCCCGCAGTCTCGTCTCAGCGGCCTCGTCTCCCGCGGCCTCGTCTCCCGCGGCCTCGTCTCGGGCTGCGTCGTCTCTGGCGGCGTCGTCTCTGGCGGCGTTTCGTCTCTGGCGGCATCGTCTCTGGCGGCGTCGTCTCTGCTGCGTCGGCTCCGGCTGCGTCGGCCCCGGCTGCGTCGGCTCCGGTTTGGGGGTGGCTTGAGGTGGGCGCTCCCACCCAAAATGGCCCGTAGCTCGGTCGAGTTGCCCGCATTCTCCACCATATGTGGCAACCCGCCACGTTGAGCGCACCAACTCCTCCCAAACAGGACACAATTGCGTTGCGCAAAAGCCAAAAAAAGGCATGTTTATTTCCGAACATAAAAGTCTCTCCAAAATACAAATAACATAAACCTTGGGAGGAATCAACGGTCCCCTCCTTCGTGGGTGGAATCCCGTCACCCACGAGGACCGGTCTCTCCGTGCTGGAGCTCCAGGGCTGGGTGAGCCCCGAATGAGTGGAGAAGCCGGCTATTTAAGCCCTGCTTCTCCACTTGTTCCTCAGGTGCTCTGAATATCCCTAATTGGCCCAGGCCGGGTTGCCACAAAACACACAAGTTTGACCCAAAATACGGTTTAGCCAGGTTTGACACAATCCGGTAAGCCAGGCCTGTCTCGGTCTTGCCTGCAATGGCCCCTGTGTAAACTTGAAAATTGTTTACGTAGCCTGTATTGCTCTCTGCCATGACCCACACCTTTATCCCCCACTTCACCGGCTTCATGGGGAGGTACTGTCGGAAGGCAAGGCGTCCCTTGTATTTTACCATGGACTCATCCACGCTCACAAACCCATTGACCTCATAGAGGGCCTGGAACTGATGCAAGAGGAGGTCCATGAACCGTCGGATCTTCCACAGCTTATCGGATTTATCCAAGGCAGGGTCCAAGTTATCATCTAGATGGAGATATCTGAAAATGCATATATGACAAAGAATTTGAGCCTGACATTTATTTCCATCATTGTGTTTATTTGTATTATGTTATTTATAGTATTTATATTTATTCATAATTGTATTACTATTTATTCATTATTCCATTATAACTAACATTATTGAATTTATTCAATATCAACCATCATCACCATTAGTAATTGCTATAGCACCACTATCATTACTGGCCATTCCGTTTTCTAAGAGAAGAGAATGGAACTCGGAAGAGAGCACAAGAAAAGAAAACATAAATAATTACCTCCAGATCATGTCGAAACGGTTCCTTGACATTTGTTTGGTAGAGCCACTTAGTTTGCCTCCAGTAATCACGGCGTGCTGGTAGCTTTAAAATTCCAAATGTTTTCATTGTTTTCATTTCCGTTTTCGGGACCGGGGTCCACTTGAGGTCGTGGGCAGTGGCGGTGGGCAGTGGCGGGCCCCTAAATTACTGTTCGCCTGGAGCCCCCAAAGGGCTAAGTTCGCCACTGGTCGTGGGGGTCTCAGCTCGTACCTGTTCCGCGTACTGATTCGTTTCGGTCAATAACGTGTCCCACAGCTGATCGGTAAAGATCCTGGAAAACACATCGAGTGGGCTAGCATCCAAGGGGATCGGTTGTTTCACCCCCGGTGTGCGAGAGAATGTCTTTGTTTTCCGAGGCTGGTAATTGCCGGTGTTACACCGAATTCTGCGACCCGTCGAAAAGTGTGACCCCAGAGGGCGCTGTTGCTCATTTTCAGCAACATGCACGAGTTTGAAGCTAGACTCGGAATGGGTGCATTCGTTTTGTGACACAGGGCAATGCTTTCTTTCTTGAATGCGTCTTACTGACTGTAGCGTCTTATGGGGAAAGAAGCAACGGTGATTGACCGTACTAAACACCTTATCCATTCTATGGGTCTGTGAAATGAAAATGAAATCAAATGTAGCCTATTTATTAAGCACATTTTATGTTTTTGTTATAATGCCCACCGTTTTTATTTGTATGCCCACCGTTATTATTATTTTTTACTGCCGTTTATGAAATAAATATGAACTAATGCCACAATTATTCATGTCTGCGATCATCAAAGAGTCCACAAGCAACGCAGGTCACAATCAACGATGCCTCAATCAATCTAGCGCACCGTCGAATTCTGCACCCACACTATAAATGCAGGGAAAATGAGTCAAACCCCAACCAAATGTTTTCAGGTCATTTGTCGTCCTCATATCTGTATGTGCACACAATTATTCATGTTTGCGATCATCACAGAGTCCACAATCAGCAGGTCGCAATCCACGATGGGTCACAATTCATGACAGCAGACCGTCGAATTCTGCGCCCACACTGTAAATGCGGAGAAAATGAGTCAAACCCCAACCAAGTGTTTTCAGGTCATTTGTCGTCCTCACATCTGTATTTGGACACAATTATTCACGTTTGCAATCATCACAGAGTCCACAAGCAGCAGGTCGCAATCCCCGATGGGTCACAATTCATGACAGCAGACCGTCGAATTCTGCGCCCACACTGTAAATGCGGAGAAAATGAGTCAAACCCCAACCAAGTGTTTTCAGGTCATTTGTCGTCCTCATATCTGTATTTGGACACAATTATTCACGTTTGCGATCATCACAGAGTCCACAAGCAGCAGGTCGCAATCCACGATGGGTCACAATTCATGACAGCAGACCGTCGAATTCTGCGCCCACACTGTAAATGCGGAGAAAATGAGTCAAACCCCAACCAAGTGTTTTCAGGTCATTTGTCGTCCTCATATCTGTATTTGGACACAATTATTCATGTCTGCGATCATCACAGAGTCCACAAGCAGCAGGTCGCAATCCCCGATGGGTCACAATTCATGACAGCAGACCGTCGAAATCTGCGACCACACTGTAAATGCGGGGGAAATGAGTCAAACCCCAACCAAATGTTTTTAGGTCATTTGTCGTCCTCATATCTGTATTTGGACACAATTATTCATGTCTGCGAGAACGGGGAACGGCCCCATTAAAGTTTTAAATGAATTAATTTGCCTTGTAGAATTCATCAAGATTAAAAGTGCAAATACATCAACAAAATTCATATAAATTGGCAACCTTGTGTGGTTGTTCAAGACACACTGAAGGCATGATGCCACCATAGGTTTGCAGAGAACTACATACAATATGCACAGTGAAGACATGATGCCACCATAGGTTTGCAGAGAACTATATACAATATGCACACTGAAGGCATGATGCCACCATAGGTTTGCAGAGAACTACATACAATATGCACTGTGAAGGCATGATGCCACCATAGGTTTGCAGAGAACTACATACAATATGCACACTGAAGGCATGATGCAGCCATAGGTTTGCAGAGAACTATATACAATAGAACTATATACAATATGCACACTTGAAAGGGGTGGGGTGGTGGTGGGGGTTGTGAGGGCCGCTGAAACCCCAGTGTCCATCCTCACGGGAAGGGGGTGGGGGTGGGGGGTGGTGATGAGGGTTGTGAGGGTCGCTGAAACCCCAGTGTCCGTCCTCACGGGAAGGGGGGGGGGGGGGGGGGGGGGGGGGGGTGGTGATGAGGGTTGTGAGGGCCGCTGAAACCCCAGTGTCCGTCCTCACGGGAAGGGGGGGGGGGGGGGGTGTCGATGAGGGTTGTGAGGGTCGCTGAAAGACAGTGTCCATCCTCACGGGAAGGCGTGATAATCATGTAACATGGTTATCAACATTTTCTTTTTTTGGACCGTTTTGGACGGCATCGACTCATTTGAGCCTGGTGGCATGCAGGACAGCTGTACATAGGATCTCTGTCAGGTCTCCCAACACAACCCTCGTGGTACCACCTTCCACAGGTGTCACACTGGATCTGAAACACAACAATTCCCCTCAGGATTAATAAAGTAAATCTTATTTATGTTATCTTAAACCGAGGTCATATTGAATGGGAAAAAAGTTCAGTCTAAATATCTGCGTAAAATGTGTGTCTTCTCCTGTACCAGACTGAATGAATGAATGATCTTTATTTGTCAAAGTACAGGTACAGGTACAGGAACCTCGAAATTTGGGAGAGCTCCCCCCTGGTGCTTAAAGAAAAATAGGACAAGGAACATACATAAACAATATATACAGTATGATAAAAAACGAACATACTGTATATATATCTAACTAAAACTGATACATCTAATATAAATCTAACATCTAATATAAATTGAACTAAAACTGACACATCTAATATAAATCGAACTAAAACGGATGCATCTAATGTAAATCTAACTGAGGTAAAGTGCAGTTGAAGTCCTTAGAAAGTCAGTGAGGCAGGTAGATAAATAGATGGTTCGTAGGGAATTGCACAGTTCCCTAGACAGGTTGGCATAAAGAGCAGAATAAAGAATAAATATATTGTTGATTTATACCATGGTTTATTATTTTTTTGTTCATTTAATGCATTTATCTACTTAATATAAACTAAGACTGTTTTAACATACGCAGTCATGCAAAGACACAGGCAAGGTTTGTATATTTGTCAATAAGACATGGTTTATGACATAGTTATATTGACATCCATGTTACATGTGCATGTACAGCTGCTGTTTAACATTCAGACCCTAATTCACATGAATTTAGGCAGATCTCCCTGGTACTTGTTTACATCATGCCTTCTGCAAACAACCTGAGCCAAGAACTCGAAAGCGGTGGTGTTATAACAATAACTTACCCAGTCAGTGGCATCAGGTCTGTCTTGAGACCCCCCTCGCGCTTCTTCTCCCTCTCCACAGTGGTGGCACAGCTCACTGAGATCATCTGGTTAAGATATGGTATTGATTGCATATAATATTTTCTTCTTATTTCCATGGGAAAATACACCATAAGTGATACATACTAACTTTCTAGACTTTTTTATATTCATTGAATTAATGATATTGAAATCCTCATGGTGTTAATAGAAGTTTGAAAATGGTTAACATACCAGTCTCATTGAGAAGTGCTACAGCAATTTCCCTCCTGTAATTAACCACTGCCCCTTCAGAGTTTGGGAAAGTAGGAGACTCCTCTGCCAGGACTTTCTCAGCATACTAAGAACATGTTTGAATAAATGAATATTCAAAACATACTGGCCCAGTTTAACTTAATCAAAATTCATCAACTTTATGTCTCTCTAGGAGTTTAAATGTTGAAAAGGAGACCTTTTCAAAATCTGCTTCATGTTTCCGTAAAGAAATATGCAATTCAAAAACTTACTTTGATGGCAAATATTCCACATGAAGTGGAATCCTGCTGCAGGCTATGTGGCACAGTGTTGGCTTTCCACCTGGACACCGTACAGCCCCTCGCTCTCATGAATGCTCTGAAAAGTAGACAAAAAGCAGCAAATTATTATGCAATTCTGAAACATCCAGTCCAGCACAATGGACAGGTCCCAGTCACCAGAGCACAAGGTGCACTCCTGCACCACCATGGACAGTACCACAGTTCTCACACACCTGCACTGCATCATCCCATCAGTCAAGGTCATTCCCTTCACCTGTTTCACCCATACTCCAATGGTTAAATAGCAGCATTCCGCCTGCCGGGCCAGGCCATAGAACCCAACTGTTACCTTGTGGTCTCCAGACATCTTGTGATCTTGGAGGCATCGTTGCCGAGTGGATCCAGCACAAGGCTCCTCTGTTCTGAGGGGACCTAGAGAAATGTAGATAAGCACATTGTGCATGTGTCACATTCACATATCCTAATAAAATCATGGATGTGCCTTGGAAATTTAAATATGAATACATAGCGTAAGATAATGTTTAACTTACTGTGAGTATCCAATGATTTGGCTCATTCACTACCCCCAGAATGACTCCATACAATGAAGGATCACACTTCTAAAATAACACACAATTTACTGTTAAAAAAACAACCACTATATACAGTAAATCGTAAACAGTAAAACAGTAACAGTAAAAACCTGTGCCTATACCCTTAGAATTGAAGTCTTCCTGTTCCAAATTTGGGTCATGGCATATGTATCAATGCAAAGTGCCTTTTTCCCCCCTTGGCAATTGTGCTTCTGGACCATTCTGAACAGGGTGGCATTGATCACCTGGGGAAAGCAAATCCATTTGAAAATGAAGTCAGTTAACTTATGGTGTACTAGCATTTGGAGATTTCTTTGTTATATGAGTTAACTAAAGGAGAATAAAATACTGAAGCTTACCTCACTCTCAAGTTCCTGACCCGGAGTTGTCCTACAGATGTCCCAATAAAACAGCTTGTATGGTCCGATTCTGGACAGCAGAACATGAAAATCTTTGCCGTCCCAAGCCATCTTACATGAAGAAAAGAAAATGTTATAATTATTAAATCGATTCAATATCTTCTCTCCTGAACAGCTGTTTTGTTTGAGTTACCTGAACTTTTAAGGTTGAACATTTACATAAAAGTTTAGAATATCAGAGTGAGCTTCATAGCGTTACATACATTTCTCTGAAGTGGAGGTGGCAGCAGGTGGAGTGGAGGTGGCAGCAGGTGGAGTGGAGGTGGCAGCAGGTGGAGGTGGCAGGTGGAGTGGAGGTGGCAGCAGGTGGAGTGGAGGTAATGGAAGAGACTGGGGGAACTTTCAACCTCCGAGGAATTCTTGGGGTTGGGGTAGTGTGCAGCTTCAGGTGATCAGTGTTGACCTTGTGGATAGATTTTCCTGAACTATCCACAAGGTCAACACTTTTCTCTTCAATGTTCACCACTGTGAACGGCCCAAGAAACTCCGGATCCAGCTTTCCCCCTTTCCGCTGCAGGCTACGGACATTCTTCCTCCACACCATGTCCCCCACCTTAAAGCTTGCTCTTTTTTTCAGGGATTGCAGTCTCCCTCTGGTTCTCTCCTGAACCTTCTCCACTTTTTGCTGGACAATGTTGACAATTTTGTCCTGTCGCTCGATGTCCATGGCCACCTCCTCTTCATTGAACTGCTCCTCAAAGGACCCATCGACCTGTAAAAAACAAAATTGCTTATTTAATTTGATTACAGTTCATAACTATGTAACGTCATTCACTAATTGTTCAAAATAGTTTTTTGAAGAGAATATATATAAACATTCCAACTAACCTTATAGTTTTCCTGCACCTGAGATGGATACCTGGCTTCCCTCCCAAACATCAGGTAAAATGGAGAGAAGCGGGTTGTGAGCTGCTTTTTGGTGCGCAAACCAAACATCACAGCGTCCAGGTATCTATCCCATTTGTTGGGTTTTTCTCTTGTGAGCTTCCCCAGAGCTCTAGATAGTTGAAAAAAGTTTAATGTTACCCTTTTATATGAGTATGTTAAATGCTGTTTCTTCGATTTTTAACAAGGTAATTTTGTCAATTGATGTAGTTGTAAAATGCATCTCTTAACCTCTGTATAGTGCCATTTAATCTCTCCACCAACCCATTCGTCTGGGGGTGGTATGGGGCACAGAGACTCCTCCTTATCCCCAAAATTTGACACACTTCGGTGTTGATCTGTATGAATGGTGCAGAGAACAAATTAACCCCACTGTAACATTGAATAAATAAAACAGTAATTTGAAAGTTCAAATATTTGCTAAAATAGCGATAAAAATACATACTTGGTTGACAAATTCTCTGCCTTGGTCAGTCAGTATTCTCTGTGGCACCTCAAATTGGTATACAAATTTGAGAATGCACTGTGTGACCTCGGCTGCAGATTTCGACTTGATGGCATAGGCCTGTGACCATCTAGTGAAGTAGTCCACCATCACACAGATGTACTGATTTCCCTTGTCATTACTTGTCATTACAAGTTTGTCATTACAAGTTTGCCAACCAGGTCCATGCCTATAAGTTCAAAAGGAACTTTGGTCTGTTTGAAAACAAAGAGAGAAAGACAGAGAAAGAGGTAATTGCTATGTTATTCACACATGAAATATGTTGAAAATATGATGAATGTTCCTCCCATCTATAGGAACATGGGTTAAAAGACACAAAAATGACATGTTATAACTTTATTGGTATATACTCTGTGGCAAGCTTGAGGTCATGTCGACTTTGCTGACACACAGTGCATTGTGATACCTATGGAAGAGATTTTCATGTGATTTGCCGTTTTTTTTGTGCTGAATAAAGTAGAAAAATATTAAATATGAAAGCAAAAACAAACCCAATTCTCAATGTCGGTGGACATGCCAGGCCAGTAGAACCTCTGTGATATCACACTCCTGGTACGAATTTGGCCGCAGTGTGCACCAATGTCACTGCAGTGAAATTCTTTAAATAAGGCGTCGGCCTCAGCTGCCCCACAGACCACTTTCACCTTTTCCTCCTTGTCCGAGCCCCTACGTCTGACATAAAACAATTCGCCGTCTAGAAGATAGGATGGCAATTATTGATAGGCTACCCTTTAAGCCTAGTTTAATTTGGCCTACAGACTCACATGAGTTGCAAAGCATAACTGCATAATTTATTGATAAATTATTTATTGCAATAATATATTAAATATCTACTTTTGGCCTACCATCGATCAAAAAGTTGGAGGCTCGTCGTCGAAATGTCCAGCGCTGTTTCTTGTCCAATTCTTTGGGAAACTCTTCATTGATGAGAAACTCCCTCAATTGATCAAACATTAGTTTCTCCATAATATAGCCTATATATATATATATATATAATATATATACAATATAGGCTACAATATATTCGAAACTGCTGTTGAAACTTGTCTTTTGAACTGCTGCAGATAAAGTCTACGTTGTGGTGGTTAACTTTCTGATAACGGTTGTCAATCTGTTTATATTCACGGAATTCAAATTGGATCCAATCAGACACATCCAACGTCATAATTGTTTACATGATGAAGCAGGTAGGTTAAGTGACCCATCGTGGATTGCGACCTGCTGCTTGTGGACTCTGTGATGTTCGCAGACATGAATAATTGTGCACACATACAGATATGAGGACGACAAATGACCTGAAAACATTTGGTTGGAGTTTGACTCGTTTTCCACGCATTTACAGTGTGGTCGCAGATTTCGACGGTCTGCTGTCATGAATTGTGACCCATCGGGGATTGCGACCTGCTGCTTGTGGACTCTGTGATGATCGCAGACATGAATAATTGTGTGCACATACAGATATGAGGACGACAAATGACCTGAAAACACTTGGTTGGGGTTTGACTCATTTTCCCCGCATTTACAGTGTGGTCGCAGATTTCGACGGTCTGCTGTCATGAATTGTGACCCATCGGGGATTGCGACCTGCTGCTTGTGGACTCTGTGATGATTGCAAACATGAATAATTGTGTGCACATACAGATATGAGGACGACAAATGACCTGAAAACATTTGGTTGGGGTTTGACTAATTTTCCCTGCATTTATAGTGTGGGTGCAGAATTCGACGGTGCGCTAGATTGATTGAGGCATCGTTGATTGTGACCTGCGTTGCTTGTGGACTCTTTGATGATCGCAGACATGAATAATTGTGGCATTAGGTCATATTTATTTCATAAACGGCAGTAAAAAATAATAATAACGGTGGGCATACAAATAAAAACGGTGGGTATTATAACAAAAACATAAAATGTGCTTAATAAATAGGCTACATTTGATTTCATTTGCATTTCACAGACCCATAGAATGGATAAGGTGTTTAGTACGGTCAATCACCGTTGCTTCTTTCCCCATAAGACGCTACAGTCAGTAAGACGCTTTCAAGAAAGAAAGCATTGCCCTGTGTCACAAAACGAATGTACCCATTCCGAGTCTAGCTTCAAACTCGTGCATGTTGCTGAAAATGAGCAACAGCGCCCTCTGGGGTCACACTTTTTGACGGGTCGCAGAATTCGGTGTAACACCGGTTCTCCAGTCCACCTGGAATCCCCGAAAGTCATCCTCGTCCTCTCCTTCGGTGTCCAAAAATTCCCACTTCTGTGCCCGATCCAGTGGATCAACCGGCACAAAATCATTCTCGTCCTCATTCTCATACTCAAATCCCTTGAATTCTATGTCAATATCACTGCCATCGCTATCAAAATCCTCCATGTTCATTGCTACTTCTCGGTCGCCAGCTAGACGCGTCGCTAAAAACAAAGATAGAAAATCACGTGTATATCTGATTGATTGACGTGATTTTCAGCCAACCAAAGTGCATTTTGGTGGTCACCAGATCTTTACCAAAGCCTTAAGACCCACCTCATGTTTATTTTAACCAACCAGAGTGAGTTACTTGCTGCATTCGTCATGAAAACAATCACGTGTACAAAATGCTGCGCCACGCAGCAGCCGGCAGAAGAGCTAATGTTGCGCTACGCAGCTCCCGGCAGGAGGGGCCATGTTGCGCGACGCAGCATCCGGCGCCAACTGATTTCAGGAATAAGCAATATCGCTAAGAAAAAGAGGATATTCGATGCATGCATGGCCAAAATGCGTGTCCAAGAAGAAAAAGTCATCCTTGTCAGAGAGATGAGAAACCACTGCGCCTACCTGAACCAGCTGGCTGGGAGCATCAGGAAAATGACAACAGAAATGTCTTCTGGTGAAAGCAGAGGTACGATCTGTTTTTTTTAACATTATATTGTATATGCTAATTAGTGTTCCAAAAGTGTGTGTAAAGCACAATTGAGTTACAACTTTCTCCTGCCTACCTTTTCTTCCTTCTAGGAAATGTAAGTGAAGAAGGCCATCGGGGATTGATTTGTCTTCTTCGAAAAAGGCTTTTAGATCTGGAGGAAAAACTCCAAGCTGTGTCTGCAAGGTACCGTCAGGCTTTGGGACCAGATGCTAATTCCCTGCTTCAAGATGTCCCCGAAGAAGACATCCAAGAGCAACACGATGACCTGTACGAAAGCACAGACGACAGTGACTAAAATTAAAAAAATAAAGCGGTTCCGGGCAGGGATGGACTGGCCCAAAAATTTGGCCCGGGACTTTGGGATGGAGAGGCCTTTTATGAGACCGCATTTTATTTGCCCCGGTGTAAAATAATAAAAATGAGTCCTTATCCGTGTATATGTGCATTGCAACTGCATGTCAATGTTGGGATGTGCATGTGTTTAGAATATTGTGAAGATCACTGGGAAATATTTTATAAGCAATCTTGTCCATGTACAAAATATTAGAAATTGCATGTGCCTAGAAAGGTAAATCAAGGCTGAAAATGATCTAAATAGTGCAAGATATAATTATTTTAGTGGAAAAAAATTGTCATTGACACATACACAGGGTTTGGGAGATGGGGGCGGGCCGGGGTTTGTTGTCCGTTGCTGTGGTTACCGGTGTTGAAGTGTTCCAATGGTTTATTAGCGGTGGTATCTAATAAATCGCTCTCTAATCAATACTTCATTCACTGCCTCTTCCGTGGGCATTACAATATTATGAATAGTTCTCTGACGTCTCTGGTACTTCCATAATTAGTTTAAGTCATTATTATATTGCCAAACATGCTCGCTAGTGGCGTGCACCTGTCATAGCTATGTTGCTGTGTCCTGTTCCCGCCTCACCAATGGACTCGCTGACAGGGGCGTCGCCGTCAACCTTGGCTTTTCCACGGAAATGGTCGGTTAATTTAGCACATTTGGCTGCGTCTTGCTCTAACATTTTTTTCCTTTTCAACCTCAACTTCTGAGTGCCACCCAATTATTTTTTCTCTCCACCACCTTTTTGACATTTTCGTATTTCGGTGTAACTTCAGTGAGATCAACGAGAAGTAAGTGACCCGGCCGTGTGTCAGGCTGAGCCAATCAGAAATGACAGACCGCGGAGCAGTCCAAGTTGGGAGGGGCCGTTCGGCCGCTCGCTTTGCCCCCATACACTGTGGGGGTGCTCCCCCCTCTAAATTGACAGTAATACATCGGCCCCGTTTCACCGTCAGGCAAGAGCTCCGTTTCGCGCTGTAAGCAAATATCCGGCCGCAGGCCGTCCCAAATCACGGCTTACTTAACTTTTTCATTTTTTTTTTACATCTTTTACAACAAAAAAAAATATAGAAATATGTAATAAAAAAAAATAAATAAAAAAAAATAATAATAAAAAAAATCTAAAAGAATTACGGCCGGTCGGCTCGGCCTGAAATCGACCGGCCGTTCGGGAAATCTCCCGAACCTCCCGATGGCCAGTCCGCCCCTGGTTCCGGGACTCCCTCCATCACTTTTTCTATTGGTTGAATCTCGTTCGTAGGCAATTAACACTCGCATGGTGATGCTTCATAACCCCTAATCCTACACCCTCGAGGTAAGTGGGAAAAAAAAGTGTGTCATAAAAATGACAATACCGAAGTTATTTTCCATGCCATCACTTCAGGTAACAATCAAACTAGATTCTGCAGTGTATTTAAATTGCCTCCCTCATGATGTAATGTTTTTGTCTGTCTTCTTGAAAATAAAAAGTGAAATTGTTAATTTTCTCCTTTTTTACTTAAGCCTCCAAAACGTACACCATCAGCCTTCTCTCTTAAGCTAATATTTGCCATATATTGTATTTTTCGTATTTATTTTATAAGGATTTACCAGAAAGAGCTTAGTTATTCAAATACAACAATATTTACTCAGAAATGAAATATAAAGAGACAGACCCATATTTGTGATGGACTGGTAAAATATAAACCATTAATTGTCCAGTGAAAGTAGGCCTACTGTGTCTGGCACAGGACTACTATCTTTTAAAAGTTAATATCTTGGTACATTTTTGGAATCCAAGAGTTTTTGGAATCCAAACTGGTCCAAATTGAAAAGCATGACTAAGGATAAGGTCAACATCAATATGTTGAACCCATTTGCCACTAAATAGGGATGTCCCTTAAAATATGTTCCAGTGATTTTATCAGCTTGGCTCTATATAGGCTGTGAGAAACTACACAATGAAGAGCCTTGACATGGAGCAAGTGTTAGGGTAGATGGTGGTGCGAGCAGGCAAGTAGGACCCAAACGCAGACGGTTTCAGGAAACGGCACTTTATTCAGGCCTAAAGGCTAAGGCACAGGAATCAGGGAACTCGGGAGACAACTCGGAACTCGGGAGACTACAGGGAACGCAGGACTAGCCACCACAAACAACCACAGCAAACCACAACTAACAACCACAATGACAGCACAAGGAACAAAGGAAAGACGAGGGCTTAAATAACAAACACAACGAGGAACAGCTGAGACACATTAGGGGAGGGAACAGTAATCAACACAGGAGGGAAAACACAGGGAGACACCCACACCCTGACAGTACCCCCCCCTTAAGGGTCGACTCCCAGGCGACCCACGACAAGCAAAAAAAACAAAGAAAGTCAAACCCAAAACGGGTGGGTGGAGGGGCGCCAGGAGGGGGGAATCAAAAAAAAATAAATGGACTGGGGCAGAGCCGAGGGACGTCAAGCGGGCGGCCAGAAAACTGCCCCAGGGCATGGCAGGGAGCCTCAGGCGGACGGCCTGGGGGGCAAGCAGAGGCAGAGTGAAGGCGGAACCCTTCCGGAGGCCGGCGGCAAGGACGATGAGGGCTCAGTCCCTCAGGAGACCTGCAGTGGCGCAGAACCCCCTCAGAAGGCCGGCAGCGGTGAAGGCGGAACCCTTCAGGAGGCCGGCGAAGGCGAGGTAGAGGGCGGGTCCCCTCAAGAGGAAGGCCAGGTAGAGGGCGGGTCCCCTCAGGAGGCAGGCCAGGTAGAGGGCGGGTCCCCTCAGGAGGCAGGCCAGGTAGAGGGCGGGTCCCCTCAGGAGGCAGGCCAGGTAGAGGGCGGGTCCCCTCAGGAGGCAGGCCAGGCAGAGGGCGGGTCCCCTCAGGAGGAGGGCCAGGCAGAGGGCGGGTCCCCTCAGGAGGAGGGCCAGGCAGAGGGCGGGTCCCCTCTGGTGGCAGGCCAGGTAGGGGGCGGGTCCCCTCCGGTGGACAGGGTAGAGGGCGGGTCCCCTCTGGTGGAAGGCCAGGCAGAGGGCGGGTCCCCTCTGGTGGCAGGCCAGGTAGGGGGCGGGTCCCCTCTGGTGGCAGGCCAGGTAGGGGGCGGGTCCCCTCTGGTGGAAGGCCAGGTAGAGGGCGGGTCCCCTCTGGTGGAAGGCCAGGCAGAGGGCGGGTCCCCTCTGGTGGAAGGCCAGGCAGAGGGCGGGTCCCCTCTGGTGGCAGGCCAGGTAGGGGGCGGGTCCCCTCCGGTGGAAGGCCTTGAAGGGGAACCCCCCTCGGGAAGGAGTGGAGGAGGGCCCCCACAGGCCGGAGCGGGGAGCGTGCCTCCCCTGGACGGTCTGGAGGGCGGACCCCCTCCGGCAGGAGCAGAGGCCGGTCCCCCTCTGGAAGGAGCAGGGGGCGGGCCCCCTCAGGCAGGAGCGGAGGGCGGACCACCTCAAGCAGGCGAGGAGGGCGGTCCCCCTCTGGAAGGCTAGGAGTGGGCTCAGGAACCGGACAGGGCTCGGGGACCGGAGTCAAAGCGGGAGCTGGAGTGCCAGGAGGAACCGGGTGGTACCCCAAACTCTCCCAGCGAGCTATCGCCTTCATAAAAAATGAATCCTGCAGCTCACGGCTAACCGGGTGGCACCCCAAACTCTTCCAGCGATCTATTGCCTTCAAAATAAATAAATCCTGCCGCTCACGGCTAACCTGATCGTCCGCTGGGTCCATTCGTGGTGCTGTCATTCTGTTAGGGTAGATGGTGGTGCGAGCAGGCAAGTAGGACCCAAACGCAGACGGTTTCAGGAAACTGCACTTTATTCAGGCCTAAAGGCTAAGGCACAGGAATCAGGGAACTCGGGAGACAACTCGGAACTCGGGAGACTACAGGGAACTCGGGAGACGACAGGGAACACGGAACACGCAGGACTAGCCACCACAAACAACCACAGCAAACCACAACTAACAACCACAATGACAGCACAAGGAACAAAGGAAAGACGAGGGCTTAAATAACAAACACAACGAGGAACAGCTGAGACACATTAGGGGAGGGAACAGTAATCAACACAGGAGGGAAAACACAGGGAGACACCCACACCCTGACAGCAAGATGAAAATGAAACTTTGTCGTATGATAACAATGAAGACATTGTTGGAAAGGTCCTGATCTGCATTGTACAGATATGCCACTGTGAACATTCTGGGTGGTTCCTGCCCCTCAGGAATGCCATTGGAACCTTGAACCTGAGGCACTTTTGAAGGCTTACAGAAAAGCAGCACAATGTGATACAATGGGATTAACATTTTTGGAAAGCTCTTGACCTCTTCTATCGTGACAACCCAGTCACAACCATACGTTGACAGTGTACGTTTTTGTGAACACTGGATTAGGTCGCAAATCAACGTCAAATAGCGTGTTATACCGACAGTATCCGCGCGCAGCGCTTTGGAGGCGCCTGACTAAAGCATACGTTTATATAATACATAAATTCCTTGTTATATACAATTATAATGATTTGTAAACTTCCATCGCTGTCAGTACGGCGAATGTGACGGTGATGCAGGGTTGCAAGCTTCACGGGTTGTTTTAACATGTGTTTTTACAGTATAGAGTGTTGGAGGGATGACGTATGTTGGCCAACCCGGATGTTGGCCAACCATGAGCGTCGCCCTTGACAAAAAAACAACGGGTTTTTCCATTGGATTCTGGATTATTGCAGAAAAATTAGCATCGTTGAAGCACCTCCTCAAAAACTGAAAATATATAAAAATAACCGTGCTCCAAAGAACGAAATGTAAACCAATGCAAACCAATGAAAGAGGGCATTCAATTATAGCCTACTACAATGATCAATTAGGAGGCTGAAGCCCTAAAGGAAGTGATGCAATAGGTGACTGAGTCGACAACATTTAAGTAAGCTCTACCTTGGGGTCTCTTATATATCAGGGGGTCTGAAAGGACGCATACGCTTCAACCTGTGGCTCCAGCCCTACAGGAAATGACTCAGCAAGTGCTCCATCTCTTGGCACCTCACCCAGCAGCTCGCTTGCAAGATTTTGGCCTGAAGTTCTTCCCAGACCTACACCCTAGCCATCCAACATGCATATCTGAGAATCAGCCCTCTCTTTAATAATGACAAAAAGTTATTAGAGAAATACAAATTCACTTTTTGTTATCTCATAAGCGGCGTGGTGCCGGCTCCTTTTGACCCCAGACTTCAAAAACGTGGCCACAGGCCAGCTGTGTCTACACACCTAAAGCCACAAATGTACACCTCCATCCCACAAAAAATGAGGACTAGAAACTAACCTCTGTCTTATGTACATTTACTGTACTGTTGGAGGTCACGCCCCTTTTCCGGCCTTTTCGAGATAGCTAGGGATGCTAAAATGTTTACACACATTTCCCGGGGCCCCGAGAACGACATATCCGAGATTTGGACTTCTAGCCCTTAGAGAAAAAAAGTTTTCCCAAATGGACTGTCATTTGGACAAAGCCCCTCAGAAGTGTTGCCTGCAAGACCTAATGGTTCAGAATGTGGTGGAAAAACAGTTTTTGAGATAGGAAGGTCCTACCGCCCTGAAATTTGAATACCTTATTCTAGGGCCTAACTGGGACCGCCGCACCGAAACTTGGCCCGGTCGGACCCCGAGGGCAGGAAGGGGGGGTCCTTCCTGCCCGAAACTAGGCCCAGTCGGACCCCGAGTTCAGGAAGGGGGGGCCTGGACTTTCATAATCTTCGCTCGGTGAATGTAAAGGATGTTTGGTCGGATGTTATGACGAAGAATCATAATGTGAATGGGAATATTCTATAAATGTCTTGATATCATCTTTCGTCTCAACACTTCTGCTGCAGCATCTTAAAGTCTCACTCCGAGAACCTTAAAATATGAATCAATCCATTAGAAGTATGAAAATATCTTCCCGGGGGCGTAACGGGGCAAACAAGGTGTCCTTTGACATCTATGTTTCGAGGCGATTGCAACAGTGCCACACATGATCATATTTGAATATGTTTCGGGGTAGTAATTAGCTGTCGATTTTGGAGGCCTTTATCAATAATGACCAGCTATAGATTTGCTTCCCGATGGAGATTTTTGACAAATGACGTGTGGTTTAGCATGTACACGTTGAGCTGAGTCCAATGAGACCAAGCTCGACCTTGTCCCACACCGAGATCATGTCCTAGACCTAGGTGTACCATGTAAAATACATTTTACCATTTGCTAGAGTGTCATGCTCGGTGTCATTGGACTCAGCTCAACGTGTAGATGCTAAATAACATGTAATTTGTCACAAATTTCTATCGGGAAGCAAATCAATAGCTGCTCATTATTGATTAAGGCCTCCAATTTCGACAGCTAATTACTACCATTAAACATGTTCAAATATGCTCATGTGTGGCACCGTTGCAATCGCCTGGAAGATGTTAAAGAACACCTTGTCCGCCCTCTTCTGCCACCGGGAAGATATTTACATGCTTCTGATTGACTAATGAATTGATGCAGCTATTCCCCCAGAAGTCAGGGGTCAAAAGGTCAAAAGGAGCCGGCACCACGCCGCTTATGAGACAAAAGTTAATGTGTATTTCTCTCATAACGTTTGGTCATTATTAAAGAGAGGCCTGATTCTCAGATATGCAGGTTGGATGGCTACGTGATGCTTGTGGACAGTAGGGTCGTACACTAGACATAAATAGGAAGCAAACTCAGGAGAAGGAATGACTTCTCACAAATATTTATTTAATAAATTGTTTCAAATAACCCTGCCTCGTTAAATCAATGAGCTTGGTGTTTTGCTTTCAAAAATAGGTTATAGAAGAAGTCTAAACTGCAGAAAATAAAAACATCCAAGCTGCCTTTTAAGGATACCTTGGAATATCTGTCTATTTTTTAACCATCTGACCCTAGTTTACGACAAAAACAACACAATTTACGGCAGCTCCTTTGCCACGTGGTTTTTAGAGCCATGTAAGTATGAGGGGGCGGTCGATAGCAACCACCATAGCAACCATGACGGTCAAGTGACTGGATGCAGCCCCGTTGAAAAAAATAGAATATTTATCATTGATCTCCTCAGGAGATGAATGAATCATATTTAAATGATTATGACCATGAAGTCTTTATTTGCATGGGTTTACATTTCGTTCTGTGTAGCATGGAAAATCTGAGAAACACTCCCATTCAGAATGCATTGGTTTACATTTCGTTCTTTGGAGCAAGGATATTTTTATTTATTTTCCGTTTTTGAGGGGGTGCTTCAAAGATGCTAATTTTTCTGCAATAATCCAAAATCCAATGGAAAACCCTGTTGGCTTTTTGTCAAGGGAACCCAGGGCGACGCTTCCGGGTTGGCCAACATACGTCATCCCTCCACCACGCTATACTGTAAAAACACATGTTCAAGTTGAATGATAATGCATGAATTTATTCCTTATTCTGCCATATTATTTATTTAAGGGGGGAGGGGGGGCATACAAGTCTTTTGGCCATAGTGGATCCAGATCTGTTCCGGAGCATTTCAGCACCTCGGGCAACAGCGCAGGGTTGCCAGGTCCTGCAAAAAACGTCCTGCCCACATACCGTTCAAAATCCACCCAAAATGTCCTAGAAGCAGCCCAAATAAAAAAGATATTCCACTTAGGCCAATGTTTTGAAAGTAATAATATTTGAGGGAATATTTTTTGTTGTTGTTTAGCAGCGAAATGCATTGTGTGTGTGTGTGTGTGTGTGTTTGTCTTTATTACTATTTGGGGAACAAGACCTGACAGCACACTCACGGTATGGGGAACAAAATTCTTGTGGGGAACAAAAACCTGGACCCCACCAGGGAAATCATTGAAATGGATAGGGGTGACGTTGCTGATATGACTAGTGCAAAAATTTGAATGAAAAAAAACAACCCCACACTTCACAAAAACCTGCAAATGTGTGTTTGAGTGTGTTTGAGGCTGGCCCTCTACAGACTAAAAAACGGTACTGCAGGTTCACTTTTTCGCTCTAAAAACACACACTCCACCAATCAAACGCTGACCTGCCTGTCACGTGAGATGATCACTTCGTCCACCAATCAAACGCTGACCTACCTGCACGTCAGATCATCCACATGAGAAGCGCCATACTTCGACGAAAAGTAAAGACAAACGGGAGATGAGAAGCGCCATACTTCGACGAAAAGTCAAGACAAAGGTAGGCTAATACGAAGATATGTGCAATTCTAACTTGATTAACGTACAATTTATTTAAATGTTTTGAAGGTAGAAGAATCAAATATTTAACCCGTTTAGCCCTAGGGTATTTTCTCAGTCATTTTGCTGCATTGTAACGTTTATTTATACATTATATAAATAATATATTTATAAATGTAATATTATAAGAATGTATTGCTTATTTTTCATAAATGTGCAACTCACTGAGTGGTTAGTGGTGTTCGTTGATGTTACAAATCAAGTATCCTAGCGAAATCGTGTTTTATTTGGCATTTTATATATCCATTGAACTTGTACTTGGGGGGGGGGGGGGGCTGATTACGTTCGGTTGTAGTCTTTTCGCTTGGTTCTCCGTATCAACAGTAGAGGCTAGAACCGAGCGAAAGGACTACAACCTGCACCCCTTTCCGTTTCCGGTCATCAAGCAACGAGTCTTCCAACAGAAATCAATGGATTTAAAAAATGCCAAATAAAACACGACAGAAACTTTATTTCGCTACGATACTTGATTTAGAACATCAACGAACACCACTAACCACTCGATGGGTTTCACATTTCTGAAAACGAATGTTTAGGGTTGTTTTAAGGACAGGGTTGTGCATACACGTGGCCCCCATTTTGAAGCAGGCTGGGGCGATTCTAAGGGTGGGTTGCACCAACGTGGTTTAGGGTTAATAAATGGGTTAGTAAATCTAGGTTTAAACTGGGTTTTAAATTAACCCAAAGTGCGTAATTTTAACACTGGATTAGCTAAACCAGTTTAAAGAAAGATTAAAGTAAGATTAATTCATTTTCACTGTCCGCCATCTTGGATTTTGAACATCTTCTGCGCCACCTTTTTAATTAAATCGCCGTTTCTTGGTTTCCGACGGCGACAACCATAAACATACTGTAACGTTCTCAGATACAAGCCAGAAATAATGTTACCGAAAAACATACAGGCAATGTTTTCTGAAAGGGAGGGTGGTTATAAGTTAAGGGGACAGTTAAACTTCAAGGTCGGCCGCACACGCACAACCAAAAAGAGCTTTTGTATCAGCATCTACGGAGTTAAATTGTGGAATAAGTGTGGAAGTACAGAAAAGCCAAAACATCAAACCGTTTTAAAAACAAATATAAAGACATCATCTTCACAAAGTATAGAAATTTAGAAGAGCCTCTGTAACATGTAGTCGTTTTGTAATATATGGTATTTATTATATATATATATATATATATATATATATATATAGTTAATATTCATATCATTATTTTGATAGAACTCTGTAAATATAGTGATTATAGCTTTTTTTATTATATATACTGACATGTTAATAATATAATATTAACTATACAGGCTAAATTGATCTGTTAAGGGGTAGGACCAGATACGTTTTTTACTTCCTCCTTCCCCCTTTCAAGCATGTGGCAAGTGTCTGTTTTTTGCTTTTGTTTTATTTATTCATTTTCTATTTTAACTTTTTTTATTGCTTACATGTTCTAAATAAAGAAATCAAATCTATTCTCTACAGGCAAAATGGCGAGAAGGAGGGCAACCCCTCAGCATATTGCAGAACAACATGCCATCAGTGCCACAGACCAGACTGCCATGTTAGAGGTGAAATACATAAACTCCACCAAAGGCAAGTGTGTCTCTGTAGTGTTAATTGCACTTAGTACTGAAGATATCTGCTTTTGATATTTCATAGTGTCTTAGTACTATTACGTTAAATTATGTGTCATAGGTGAATTCAGAGTTTGTTTTATTCCCTGCACTATGTTGCCAACGTGGGCAATACATTTGTTTACTAAAGGTGCCATGACATGCCACCAGGTGTGCTGTGATTAGCCGTTGCAAGCCGTTTTGGAAATCTGATAGCCGTTTTGGAAATCTGCCCCATATGACATCATATGGGGCAGGAAGTGGGCGTGCGTCCACCTAGATGTGTGCTGGATAAATCAGTCCACCAGCCTACCCAGTGGACTGAAGCAAATGTTGCTCTTCTATCCGTCACACATCTAGGTGGACACGCACACCTAAGGGGCTGATTTCCAAAACGGCTTGTAACGGCTAATCACACCACACCTGGTAGCATGTCATGGCACCTTTTACTAACTCTTACTTCTGTCAACAGGCAGGGGTGTGTTTGCTCTGTCCCCTTTTGAAAAGGGGGATTTTGTAGTTGAATACAGAGGAGAAATTATTGACTTTAAGGAATCAGAGAGAAGGAGGAGGATTTATCATTCCAAATGCTTGGTGTTCGTGTTTGACTTCATGTGGCATGGCAAAAAATGGTGGTAAGCATTTACTGTATGGTGGCTGGTAGCTTGCAATGTTCAGTACATAATCTTGGCCTAATTGTCCTGCTTGACTAAGCCATTAGCGTGATTCTTTTTGTCTCCTTTGAAGCATTGATGCTGCGTTGGAAGATGACTCATTTGGAAGACTGGTCAATGATGATCATGTCCATCCTACCAGCAGGATGAAAAGAATTTTAGTTGGTGGAAAACCACACCTCTGTCTGTTTGCTGCGAGAGACATAAACAGAGGAGAGGAAATAACATATGACTATGGAGATAGCAGTTGGCCATGGAGAGAAAAGGTTTGTCAGTGACTATATGCCTCTGTATAGTATGCTTTATCTATTATATACGTCAACATCTTTTGACTAACTGCTGCCCTTTTGACCAGGTGACCCTTGTAAAGGAAGGTTTAGATGTTAACCTTTTTTCTGGGTTCAATGAAGGTGAAAAAAGAGACAAGGCATTCTGTTCAAGCAAACACAATAATAAATCTGATCACTAGCATAGTTGTGATTACCATATGATATTCACATTGTGGAAAGGAAGCCATTTTATATATTTATATATAAGCCATCAATCGGTTGGTGATTACTCAATGTGCTTGACTGATGATTGCTAAAATTAGTTGCTGACTGGCCATTGGTCTCATACCAGTAGAAGACGCATGCAACTGTATAGCTGTTGTGTAGACTATATGCTTGTAATCAAAATGGTGACTGCTACACAGACAAATTCTGAATAACTGATTCAAATTCATATTTTAGGGTGGTGGTGGCGATTCTCATGACATATCCGTGGACAATGGTATCTTGCCATGCAGCTCCAACCCAGTGATGCAAGAAGAGGTTTCACCCTCCAGCTTGCAGGTAAAGGATTGTGGATGGATGGATTGTGTTTTAGATACTTGTCAATGTGTTTGTGATAAGGAGCCATGCAAACATACACACTTACTAGGTGTAATGAGGTTCAAGTCCATGTCATAGAGTTTTGCCAGTTGTGAGGATTTTCATTTGTGAGGATTCGTGTGCTCAGATACGGTTCTTGCTTATACACACTGGCTTTAAATGGCATGCTAGATACTAGAATACGCACTGACCCAGGATCAGGATTTTACTGAGAACCAATCAGCACAGCCTGTTGTTGAGAGAGGAGGGAGTTACAAAAATATCAGACCAACCTGGCGGACATCTTGATGATGGAAACAGAATATCATATGCTTGTTTTAAAAGCTCCTGAATAGAAAAATGGAATAGCTGTACAAATGTCCCACAAACTTAGTTGGGACATAAATATTGCTGCAGTTGTTAGTTTAAACCACTTGAATATTCTTAGCTAACTGGTCAGACCAATGGGTTGCATTTTGTCATTTGATATTGTAGGGAGGCTTGCATGGCAGATGAAGGCTACATGAAGTGGCATAATGCAATGAATAAAACACACTGTCTCAGGTGCAGCCTTGTGGGGTATCCGTACCCAGCTGCCACTCAAAGCTGCCTCCCTTCTTCTGTCCTCTCACCATCTTCCGGCTACGCCTCACAAGAGCTGTACAGTGTGTATGCTATGACCAGGAGGAGAGTGAATATTAGCTAACTGGTCAGACCAATGGTTTGCATTCTGTCATTTGATATTGTAGGGAGGCTTGCATGGCATATGAAGGCTACATGAAGTGGCATAATGCAATGAATAAAACTTCACTAAACAGAAGTTAGACTGTCACCCAGGCAAAACTTAAGCTACACAAAACCAACAAAATCAGCTCACTACATGAGAAATTACATGTTGAACCGACATAATGTGTTGTCATTTACCATAGTTTGACTAACACTGATCCTGTTCCTGGGTCAGTGTGTGCTCTGGTCTGTAGTATGCCATTTCAGAAACGGTGTCTCTGGTGCAGCCTTGTGGGACACCTGTACCCAGCTCCCACTCAAAATTACTGATAATACAGCGGACACACACTGTCTCAGGTGCAGCCTTGTGAAGTATCCGTACCCAGCTCACCCAGCTCCCACTCAAAGTTACTGATAATACAACTGACACACACCGTCTCAGGTGCAGCATTGTGGGGTATTCATACCTAACCTGCTTTCACTCATAGTTACTTATAATACAGCTAACGCACACGCTCTCAGGTGCAGCCTTGTGGGGTATCCGTACCTAGCTGCCACTCAAAGCTGCCTCCCTTCTTCTGTCCTCAACATCTTCAGGCTACACCTCACAAGAGCTGTACAGTTTGTATGCTATGAACAGGGGGAGAGTGAGGATATTGAATTATCACTCACCTCTGACTCTAATGATAGCATTGGCACCATGTTGTGGCAACATCTAAAAGCATTGGTAATTAATTCAGGATGCTCACTTCTATGATAGCGATTCAGTGTGAACCCACTGTTTGATCCCTCACAATTTATTTTGGATTTGATTAGAAACATGCAGTCTTTATAATCTGAATTTCTTTTAATGTCTTAGGTTTGCAGTGCAGACTCATTTGTCACATATTTAAAGAACAGCTCCCCTGTATGCAGCTCCACCATGGTGTCACAAGACACAAAGTTTGCCAAAGAAGCCAAGTTAAGCTTGGTAAACTACACAGACTCGGATGAATCAGCCGTCAGTTCCAACGCTAATGAAGATGTTCCCTCATCCACCATACAGATATCTTAGTCAGATCACTTTAGTAATTTCAGCAACCTGTCACAAAGCAATGGACACACCCACTTTTCAACCTGCCACCATCTTGATGGAACAGAATTTTGAAGTGCTCATTCACTATTTTATTGTTATTTACTGCAAAAGATTTTGTGTTTTGAAATACATGAATGTGATTTGGCTTGGTTAGGCTTTGGCACCGCAGGTTGTTCCATGCTCTCTGGAATTGTTGCAGATGTGACTGGATATGCGGCATGTAACATCTATGTAAAGCATAGAGGTCTGTCTCCTTGTCTGGATTAAGCCATCCCTCAGCTTCCAGACGATGAAAAGTGGTATAGAAGAGATCAATGACATTTTCAAATACATCTCTCCACAGCCGCTCAATTCTAAAAACAAAACAAAAATAAAAACAGCTAGTCAAAAACATAAACAGGTCAGTTTCACCATTCACTTGTCATTGCCATCTTTTCATCGACATACTGCTGATAACAACGATTGGGATATATCATTTTTAATTTCAACTATATAGTATATAAAAGTTAACAGCCCATTGTGTGGTTGGCCCAGTCTTCCCACCTTTTTTCAAAAAAAAAAAATATTCTGTTTGGCCATGCCTCCAGACTCTCATAGTTTTGGTTAATTCATGGCAAACTTTTGTAAATAAAATCTCTTTTGTTTAAAAATAATCTTCAGGATGGCGTCCTCTGTATATGTTGCTGATCACAAGGTTGAGCCAAAAGGTTTCTTTTGTTGTGGCCGTAACAATTACTATAATGCAAATATCTAGAAACTCAACCAATCATATTACTTTATTTGTGTGTCAAGCACCTCTGATTGTGGACACTTCTTCCAGCAATGTGAGAGTTGCTATTGAGTCCACGACTGGTCACCATGAAGCGTGCCACCAGAATGTTTTCCCCTCCCTTATCCAGAGGGGATACCATACTGCTCTACTGCAGACAGGAAACTCTCCAGGACAGTTTGGGCTCTGTTGTTGGTCGCTGCAGTCAGGTAAAGGATGAGCCCAGTGCTTAATTTGTAAAGTGGGAGGTCCCGGAACGCAGAGGGGGGGTGGATCCGGCGACTTAGTACGGGGGTTAGAGGTAATGGAACAAAGAAAAATACACTGCCTACTAGGGTTGTGCCGATGAACGATGTCATCGTCCGTCGTGATGGCTGACTGACATCAGGATGGAGGGCCACCATCGTGATGGCATGCCCCCCCCCCCCCCTTTCAGACGCACACTAATCCTAGTCTCTTATAGAGTTAACCTAAATACTTTGCTGGGATTGCTCTGTAAATTAAATAGAGAATATAACTGATGCATATGCATGCTATTTTAAATACGGCAGTCTTTTCCAGAGACGTGACGTGTTAGTCTTCCGCGATCTGATCGCATTTCTCGAGTCAGATTACGCAGTGCCATGTCGCCAAACTAGGACTGTGCGGCTGGAGAAAATGTACAGCGAAGCAGCAGCCTCCCTCCGTGAGATCCTGTCCTTAGCGGAGAATGTTGCCATCACCACGATGCTTGGAAAGCGTCGGTTACGGAGTCGTGCTTGACCGTGACTTTTTCAACGACTGGGTTGTGCAGAGTGCGATCCTGAAGACCCGCTCAATGCCAGAGAGGCACACCGTGGGAAACATGAATTTTAGTTTCCAACTATTTATTTAAAAACTAAAATATCTGTTTTAATGTGTGTATGTTCAATCAAGTGTTTTTATATCTTAAACAAATTCCGTTGCAAAGAGGAGGCGCGGAGGTTCAATATCCTAATGAAAAAGAGTTAGTCGGCCAACGCTGGCACATTTTGCCGATTGTAAATTGACAAGAGAAATTGTAAACGTTCACAATCCTGCTCTGTGATATTTAATTTATCGTAATTTCTATTAACTTGTGCGTGGCGCACATGCATGTGTTCATGCATCGTTTTTCCCTCGCTGCTTGCTTGCTCCTCAGATGCGGCGAATTTCAAAACTGTCGGGCGTGGTAAATGTTGGCCCGCTCCTTTCAGTGCGTCAACAGATCTCCGACATTTTCAAATGACGTTAAATCTTAATAAACAACATGAAATTCTTAGGATTTGTTCTGTAAATTTATGTATGCATATTATTATTTTAAAAATTTTTTATTTTTTATTTTTTATGAGAGGTACCGGATCTGCCCAAATAAGTACCGGAACACAGGGAGGCCAAAATTAAGAAGTGCCGGATCTTGTTCCGGCAGGATCAAATTAACCACTGGATGAGCCGTGAAAACCCATCAATACCACCATGCACAACCATTCGCCATCTACAAATATGAAAAAGAAGGTCCTTTTAAACCACTTTCTGGCAGAGGTAGCATTGAAACACACACAATGTGAAAACAAGATTTAGATTAAGACCATAACTGAACAATGAAATTTCAGAAAATGTCATCTCCCAGGAATGATGCAGAACCCCTTTAGATAATAAGGATGCAGAACACCCTTCAGATAAAGACAATGTGAATGAAATAGCATCTGGTGCAAATGAGAAAGCTAACTGCTCACCTTGACTCACTGGCTCTTAAAACTAAATACCAAGCCGTAGCATAACAATTGATTCAGGATTTTTTTGCAAGCAACAGATCAGGTCAATTAAGAAGCACATTACGATTTTTGAAAAATTTGATCAGATCAAGGTGTCGTAAAACTCACTGTGCACCCACTGTGTATGAATTATGTGAAACAAATAAACATGCCATGCCTTATTGTTGATTATGGGACCAATGTTTTGTCATTGTTGGGCCAGTGGTGTTTGAGACAATGCAGATTACATACAATACACAGGTAATCAAATAGGATAAAGGATTGCACTAATTGGCAGGGAACCTAAATAGTAAATAGTGCCTACTGGTGAACTTGTTGCTCTTCAGTATTTAGAAACAAATGAGATTCCCGAGTTGTTGGAGAGTCCACACTACACATGCACTCACACCCTCCTACCAAAAAACACCATGATCTATATAGTCATCTCACTGCCATAAACAGAAGTTGTGAAAGAATTGCAACTGTTCTACCGTATAAACTTATGGTGGCCATCAATATGCCAAAGGCTGTTGGGAGCTGGAACAGAGTAACATCTTCGCCGTAAGGTTCGTAGTGACAGCCTGCTCATCAGTACCCCTTGAGGATCCACACGTCTTAATGATGCCAGCACACGTCCCCCTATAAAAGAAGAGTTACATTAACACATGATGTAGCATACATTGTCCACAATGAGATCATATTTGGACAGTTTATCATAAATACAGTTGTATACATTACTTTACAGTTCATATAAACTATGAAGATGGGCTATTTAAAGGCATTCTGAACAAATCAGTCAAGTGCTCATACTTTTGAGAAAAAGTTGCCTTGATCTCAAGTGACCCAATATCATCTTGTAGCCAGCGCTGGGGTAATGGCGATGAATGTTGTTGGGAAAAATAACCTGCTGAGTACATCACATGTACATTATAAATATAGCTAACTCCTACCCTAGCCTGATGAGCACATCACATGGCAGACACATTACAATATAGTCAACTCTTGCTCTAACCCAACGAACACATAACACAAACATGATAATATATAGTCAGGTCAAGGCCAGAGCCAAGGCCCCATTTCCCAAGCAGGCAAATGGTAGACACTCAGACAATGCACCAGTCATCCTCAAGAACGGGAGAGCCACATTAAATTATCACACAGGAGACACTTCGGGGGGGCGCTCCCCCGTTTTAATTTATCACACAGGAGACACTTTGAAGCTCTCCCCCGTTAGAAGGAACTAAGAGAAACACCTGCCCATACCAGGGGCCTGAGAGCCACACTAAATTATCACACACAAGACACTTCGGGGGGGCACTCCCCCGTTTAATTTATCACACCGGAGACACGAGGAGCTCTCCCCCCCGTTAGGAGAAGATCCAGGGCCTGGGAGCCAAGGTCCGGCAAAAGCACACAGAACCACACACATCTCAAACGCACACACCTCATCAAGAGGAGGATACAGCATATAACTGTATCACACGGGGACTCTTGATCTTCTTCTGAAGCAGACCTTCCACGGAGGCGAAGCTCTGGACGAACCATCAGCGCTGATTAGGGACTTAGACATATTCGATCTCTCACGCTTTATGACTCTGTATAACCGTTGCCACTTTACTTAATAAATCCAAGGTCCTCGTGCCGACAGACTTTATTACCTCTCCGTCTCATTTCATCTGGTCCAGTAACTAGACAGACCGTTTTTCCCCTCAATGTCAGACACAATCACGTCCAACTCCTCGTCACTGATACTGTTGTTCAAGTCATCTCGTCTGAGTGCACAGAAAGTTGCACACTATTAGAACCACAGTTAATAAATAATAGAGTAAATAAACAATATTTAGTTAAATTTCTGCTGAAACCATTTTTTCAATGTATTAAGTATGAAAATACAGTCAGCTGTTGAGAAATGTAGCCCCTGAAGATTCCATAGCATTACACCTAACATTTATCAGGACTTGAATAATAATAATAATAAATGAAATTTATATAGCGCTTAATATGGTACTCTAAGACGCTGAATGTAACGTTATATTTTAATATGCCTATTCAACTAGCGGCCCGTGGGCCAAATGCGGCCTCTCTTAATTTTTTTCTGGCCCGCAAGAGGTTGCATGCAAAAAATTATTTTAATAAAGGAGAAACATAGTTGCATGCAGATCAGGTTTCTGTGTGTAGCCAGTGATACTAGCCAGTATCAGTACCCCACAATCAGGAACTGGCATCACTTATTCTGACAATGTTTGGCTCAACCGATACATGTGAGTCTAGCTTTTCTCATATGAATGCCATCAGAACAAGGGCACGTTGCTCCATGACCTATGAGAAGCTGCATAAGAGTCTCAGGATGAGCCAAACTAGGCAAACAAGGCAGTGCAACCTTTCTTACTGACTCACTGGCTCAAAATGTCTCATATGTACAGTAGTTCTGTTTTGTGATGATTCAAACAACATTGTTGAATTCTAAACACGTGTCCAAAATATGTGAGAAAAAAATATTTTATAATGATACGATTAAAAGTGAAGAAGGAAGGAATGCGTCTGACAAGTTTATTCCATGTAGTAATACTATATATATTAAGTTAACACTACTTTAAGTACGATTGATTTGCAGCGATTCATTCACATAGTTTTACTCTGTGTGGCCCATGAACCCCAGTGGTTTTCCTTTTCGGCCCACTTGTTAAGGAGGTTGAATAGCCCTGTTGTATACGAACAAAACATGCTCTAGTGACCAAGCCTACAAAACAGGAAAGGTAGCTATCACCGCTTGTCCCATCTATCCTCGGTCAGGGAAAATTATATTATCGAAGGACTACCCGCATGGGGTGACAGTTAGCGCTAGATGTCGTTAGCCTTAGCTAGCTAGTCAACTGGAGGTTTCCCCCAGGGGTCAATTTTGGGGCCACTCTTATTTATCCTTTACATCAATGATTTTGTAAATTCCACCAATATCTTTCATAAAGTAATTTTTGCTGACGATACAAATCTCTTCACCTCACACAGAAACCTACTCACTCTCCAAGACACTGTAAACACAGGGTTAATCAAAGTGGATGCAATGTTAATAAAACTAATTATATGTTATTTTGCTCAAACAGAAAGAAAATCAATACTGAACTGGTACATATCAATATCGACAATCAGGAGATCATAAGGGTAAGCTCCACAAGATTCCTGGGGGTCCACATTGATGAATTTGTCAACTTCAAATATCACATTGATCATCTGACAAAGAAATTATCAAAATATGTTGGTCTTTTCTACAAACTCAGACATTCTCTACCATTATCTGCTTTACTCACTATGTACAAAACCCTTTTTGAACCGCATCTGAATTACTGTAATGTCATATGGTCCAATACCTTTCCCAGTTACCTTTTAAAACTTGAGAGTCTACAAAAGAAAGTCATACGTGCTATGTCCTGGGCTGCAGTAAATACTCCAACTCGCCCGCTTTTCCACTGCCATGGTCTTCTAAGACTCACTGAATTCAATCTCTTCCATAATGCTTGCCTAATGTTTGAAGTCATAAATGGCCTAAACCCCAGACTGACCGGCCTGCTCCCTATCTGCTATCCCCAGCACCAACACCGAACCAGGAACAAACACCTGATAACGGTTAAACAACGGCGTTTACATTGTACGGGTATGAGTGTTGCCTGCAAGGGGCCACAGATCTGGAACAGACTTGATGAGGATCTAAAGAAGCTGTGCTCTCTGTCCGCTTTTAAAAAAAAAATAAAAACATATTTACTGGCTACCTATTTATAATGTACCCTAACAATATGATGGATGTACTGGGATTACTGTATGATTGATTGTATGTATTTGTATGTTTGTTTGTCGGCACTGTTAAGTTAAATGTACTGTATGATTGATTGTATGTATTTGTATGCTTGATTGTCTGCACTATTTATGTTTTCTTGCATGGTACCACATTGTGCATCGCTAAATTGATTGATATTGCTTTCATTAACCTTGGGCCCCCGCCCAAAAGCTTTCAATTGATTATTTTGGGGGACCCCTTCATGCATGCATGCATGCATGCATGCATGTATGTATGTATGTATGTATGTATGTATGTATGTATGTATGTATGTATGTATGTATGTATGTATGTATGTATGTATGTATGTATGTATGTATGTATGTATGTATGTATGTATGTATGTATGTATGTATGTATGTATGTATGTATGTATGTATGTATGTATGTATGTATGTATGTATGTATGTATGTATGTATGTATGTATGTATGTATGTATGTATGTATGTATGTATGTATGTATGTATGTATGTATGTATGTATGTATGTATGTATGTATGTATGTATGTATGTATGTATGTATGTATGTATGTATGTATGTATGTATGTATGTATGTATGTATGTATGTATGTATGTATGTATGTATGTATGTATGTATGTATGTATGTATGTATGTATGTATGTATGTATGTATGTATGTATGTATGTATGTATGTATGTATGTATGTATGTATGTATGTATGTATGTATGTATGTATGTATGTATGTATGTATGTATGTATGTATGTATGTATGTATGTATGTATGTATGTATGTATGTATGTATGTATGTATGTATGTATGTATGTATGTATGTATGTATGTATGTATGTATGTATGTATGTATGTATGTATGTATGTATGTATGTATGTATGTATGTATGTATGTATGTATGTATGTATGTATGTATGTATGTATGTATGTATGTATGTATGTATGTATGTATGTATGTATGAATAAATAAATAAATAAATAAATAAATAAATAAACTTGAAACTTGAACTCTTACCTTAATCCCCACAGGGCAATCCTGCGATTTCAAAGACACACCAAAACGTCTTGCTATCTCCCTGCGCGGGATTCCGAAGGAGATCTGCAGCTGAAACTGGTCTCTTTGTAAATCAAGACAGGGCTGAATCTCTGAAATGTTACCAATTTGGCGAATTAAATGCTCCACCTCATCAAACTTGGCCCGAACAGCGTCCTCTAAATGGCAGCTGGATGCTTCCAAGTTTTCCCATAGCTGAAGCTACCTCGTTAGAGCATAGTGATAGTCAACTGGAACATTACTGTCGACATAGTCAGCCAAATTAATTATGGCATTTATTGTGTTAGTCCGTGTTTCTTCCATTAAGTTCCACCTAGTGCTTAAAAAACCCCCACCTTCTCCTTCCCACATCGATGTCATACGTCTGCATATGAGATGCCAGGTGATAGCCAATCAGAGAGCTTGTTACATGGCTAATTTGCATTGCTTTACCTCGTTTTACCAGCGCAAGGACCAAAGTGTCATGGAAAAGCTAAATGGAGAGGCTAATAGGAGAAGCTAAATGACTAAGCTAATCGAATAGCTAATAGGAAAAGGAAAAGCAGCGGGGAAATGGAAATGCAAATGCCAAGGAAATCGCCCATTTAAATGCCGGATTAAAATCTGTATTCTTAATTCAATTTGTGAATCCAGTTGTTTATTTCTCTCTCTAAACGGCATTTTCAAATCGATTTTTAAATTGCATCATTTATTTATGAATTCATTAATGTATTTTTAAATGATGTACTTATTGACTGTTTTATGTTGTTTTTGTAAATCCCTTTTTAATTTGAGTTATTTATTGATGGATTAATATTTAATTTGCAAATAAAAAAAAAATAATCCTCTTTTATTGCCCATTAAAAGATCAAATAATGAATTACTTTATAATTGAGTCTATTTCTTTATTACTATTTCCGTGACACTTGTGGTCCTCCATAGCAGGGGGCCAGAAGTGTGTTTTTTATGGGAATGTAGATAGAAGATATCCATTCCCATCTAGGTCTAATGTTTGTACCGTCTGGAGACAGATTACAGCGGTTTATTTGTTAAATAGTGAGGGGACGGATTACTACTCCAGTAATTACTTTGGTGACCTTGGGTGTCTTGAAAGGCGCCTCTAAATTAAATGTATTATTATTATTATTATTACTCACTATTAGAGGTGTGACGAGATCTCGTGCCACGAGATCTCGCGAGATTAAACTCGACGATATTACCCGTCGCGTTAAAAATCTGTCTCGCGAGATTTCTGAGCTATCCAAGCTTCTATTTGTGGCCTGTAGGGGCAGTAATGCGCCTTTGCTACGTCTAGCCTGCCAGAACCTTACGAAGGAGAAGGAAAAGAAGAAGAGGAGGAGAAGGAGGGGAAGCAGGGGAAGCAGCCATAGGCAGCCAGAATGACGTCTGAAAATAGTACCCGTATTACCGTCGAAGATGCCCCTGCCACTTTTAAATGATTTGTTTGGCAGCATTTTGGGTGCCCGGCCGAAATTATGAATGGCAGTAGAATGACTGATAAGACACGGACAATACCAAGTTGTCAGTGACATACTTGGTCAGACTCTGTTTGCACTATTTGCACTCTGTATTGATGGAGTAGAACTTTGATTTGGTTTTGCACATAATATTGTTTGCACTTGAAAAAAAAGAGAATTATTTAATCAGGGGTCCAAGCCAACAGGTTGGATCCCTATTGTTTTTGTAAGGATTATTATTTTTATTAGGGGTCCAAGCCAACAGGTTGGATCCCTATTGTTTTTGTAAGGATTATTATTCTTACCTCCCTAAAAGTGCGACCACAGCCCAAACCGTAAATGGTGCCGACACGCGAATTGCATGACTAGATCCAGATCTCTTCGGACTACGCAGACGACAAAATCCAGACACGCCGAACACTAGGTGGCGCTATACCAAGGGAAAACGCGTTTGGGGCTATAACTCCCACACCGAACCTCCCACAGTCAAAAACTTGTACCCACATATTCACTGGAGTCTGCTGCATCTTTTGGCATAGGCCACGCCCATTTGCGTCCATAATGTTTTTTCGCAAAATCGCGAAAACCGCTAAACTGCCTTTTCCCAACTCCTCCCACATTTTTTGACCAATTGACACATAACTTTGCACACGACATCTTCAGACGCACACGAAAAGAAATAAATGAAAAAAATAAATAAAAAACTTATTTGATCCGACCATCGATGACGAAACTGTAGCGTTTTGAATATTTGTTTATTAGCTACGTTTTACGTCGAAACGCAAAAAATAAAAAAAATACCAAATTTAGACATCGGATCAAGTCCAAATTTTAGACACATGTCGGTGCTGCCCTTAAAGGGCAACTTCACCCATTTCACATAAGCTTTGCATTTTTAGAACCCCCCGCATATTTTTGAATGGTCTAGCATCATTTCCTTATTTTCTGGAGAGACTGGAGAGATCCGTATCGATCTCCAACACTTCCGGTTTTTTATGACGCAATATGACGATTTTTGCGTACAAGAAAATAGGAAGTGTAAGAGGGGATGATTCTCGTACGACTACAACCACTAGTCCCACCCCCCTCTAGGGGGTGGGACCCACTGACGCTACAGACCTATTAGAGCAGTGCCAGTGGGTGGGACTTCACCAGCAGAAACTAACATCCACAGCGTCTGAAGCTAAGATAACAGAGGCTGTTTATAAAAATGAAGTACATTGGCGGAGGGTACTGGATCTGACATAGAAGATGGCTCCATGCAAAAGTTCACCATTTCGAAAGAAATACAAACGAGGGCTACCGTATTTTCCGCACTATACGGCACACCGGATTATCAAGCGCACCTTCAATGAATGGCCTATTTTAGAACTGTTTTCATGTATAGGGCGCACCGGATTATAAGGCGCATAGAATATAAGATACTGCAGTCAAACGTTTGACTGGGGTTGCGTTATGCATCGACTAGACCGAGCTGTGCTAAAGGGAATGTCAACAAAACAGTCAGATAAAGTCAAACTTTATTAAGCGTTCTGACAACTCCGGTCACTCCCATGGTAACGATGTTCAAACGTTAATGTGCATATTAACAATATCTCATCAATATCAATATCTCTTAACAATAAGCTCACTTTTTCAGTTCATTCCCCGTCTACGAATCCCTCGAATTCTTGTGTGTCCGAATTGAACAGTTGGGCGAGTACGGCATCCAACATGCCCGGATCCCTCTCGTCATTATCCGAGTCAGTGTCGCTGCTGTTGCCTGGCAGTTCAGTGATTATTCCTGCCTTCGTGAAAGCTTAGACCACAGTTGAGACTGTTATATCAGCCCAGGCATCCACGATCCATTGGCAGATAGTGGCGTAAGTCGCCTGGCGCTGTCTCCCCGTCTTGGTGACGTGTGTTCGCCTTCTTGGCCCCGTCCACACAAAGCCGATTTTTTGGGTGAAACCGCATAAAAAAACGCTTTTGGTGGACACGGGCTACGGCCACACCAAACGCGTGTAACGTGCCTAACTTGAAGCTTGATCATTGTGTGTCACAAAAATGGTTCAACGCGCCAACACGCCTGTGGCTGCGCTGGATTTAGGAGTCCGAGGTAGGAAACCCAAACGCCGCCGTGTTTGGGTGCATGATAGAGTTTAGATCGGGTTAGATTAAATAATCTCGGATATAAATAACAATAATCGGGTTAAATAACTTCACATGGTGTGTCTGGTGTGTTTCCAGCATTCGTAGTGTTGATCAGCAGATAGTCCGCCAAGACGTTGAGGTTGCTTAGCAACCAGAGACGCTGTCCATGCAAGTGAATGGAGCGTTCCCTCTTCGTCATAACTATCAAACCAAACATCCTTCACATTCAACGAGCGAACATTATGAAATTAAAATGCACATTTCTCGCTAAAAATGTTTACATAAACGCATTTAATTGCGTAACTAACTATGTTACTATTTCCACCCAGAATAAAGAAAGATGTCGGCCGTATGCTTCTGTGCAAGCGTCACTACTCTAGTGACGTCGGTTCAAGCTCCACGCTGATTTGTTCCATTAGTAGATGGAACAAGGAGGTGTCCGATAGGCGGAGATGATCAGCGGGAGTGGCCGCCAGCGAAGCTGTGCATGGTGGGAGTTGTTGTCTTCAATCCACAAGCGCCAAAAAGTCACTTTCTGCCTTTTCTCGGTCAAGACTGCACCAAATTAGAATTTTATTTTATTATTCGACTACATATAAGACCCAATTTCAATACATATTCATGCCTCCACCGGTGAAATGCTCCTTTAATGGCGTTCAATAAAAAAATCGGAATATTTCGCCATTAGGGGGCGCAATAAACGAGGAAATTGTATATCTTCTAATTGGCCAAAGGAATGTTCTTCAAACTATAAGGGAACCATCAAGGGGCAAACCCGAGTCTATATAAAAAATATGGCCAAGAATTATTAATGTGGGCGGGAGTTATTTGGCAAAGGAAAATTGTCTTTGGAAAATTTCGCCACAAGGGGGCGCAAAAAAACGACGAAATAATATATCTCCTAACTGGCCAATGGAATGTTCTGAAAACGCGTTTTGGGCTATAACTCCCACAACGAACCTCCCACAGTCAAAACCTTTATATCCACAGATTCACTGGAGTCAGTTGCATCTTTTGGCATAGGCCAAGCCCATTTGTTTTGAACACATGCTTCGCGTTGTGCCGGCGAAATGCACATTTCTTGGACCCCTGCATAACTGCTTGCAGTTCTAGTTTAATTTATTTTACTTCAACTTTTATAAATTTTAGTTTTAGTTTCAATTTCATGAATGTTAAGAGTTATAATAAAAAAATTCTAAATGCATGTGCAACTCGGTTAAATAAAAGTCTGTTGGTCCAGTCATATATTTTGTCATTATAGTTTTCTTAAAATCTCGTCTCGTTCTCGTGAACCGAATATCGTTTCTCGTCTCGTCTCGTGAGCTGAGTGTATCGTCACACCCCTATGAAATAGCATGGGCTACATGGTCATCATCCGCAGTTAATCTAAACATTAGGTGGACGTCAGTACGCCTTGGCACCAGACTCTCTGGCGCCGTGAGTCTCCTATGAATTCAGAGTTGATTTTGCTGCTTTCCAATATTAATGTATCTATATGATATGTAGGCCTGATAATACTCATAGTTAATATAAAAAGTAATGGTTAATTTCTCCCATACAGTCCGGCAGCTCTGGCGGTGTACTCCGGGAGTTGAACTGCCGCCGAAGCTTTCTTGCTGCTCCGGCAGGTGTCCTCCGGGAGATGAAAAGATTTAATTTTAGAGCGCTGTAATTGGTCTAGGACAGTGGTTTTCAAACTGTGGGGCGCGCCCCCCCTGGGGGACGCCAGAGTTCTTCAGGGGGGGCGCGACGTGAGAAAAAAATAAACCCGAAGAAAACCCTGAAAGACGATGATTCAAATCATCAGTCGTACCTCAACTGTAGAAGTAACATAACTAAATCAATTTTCAACGTTTATCTTCGTACAAACCATTTAACAAATCTACACACTTGTATCTTCAATAATATCGGAACAGAATTTCGATATCATTTAACATGTCTTCAGAATCACAGTTTTAGTTTCATACCGCTTCGTTTTCAGCTGTTTTCATTGAAGATGTCAGCCCATTCTGATACACCTACTTCTAGACATCGTAACTCATTCCTTTTTCAACCGTTTACCATCGTTCAAACCATTAAACAAATCTACACACTTGTATCTTCAATACTATCGAAACTGAATTTTGATAGCATTTATACTTTTTTCAGAATCACAGTTTTAGTTTCAAACCGGCGTCGTTTTCAGTTGCTTATAATAATTTAGGTCACCATAGCAACGCCGGTAAACAAACCCCACCGAATAGTCGAATCTCTGGACTGAAAAGGCAGATCTGATTCGACTCAGAAAATTCAGAGTCGGGGACCCTGAATGAATCTGTAAACTGGCAGTTTACACAGATTAAGATGTTCAAATGTATTTAAAAAAGGTTAAGCTAAAACATGCTTAGATAAAGTTGTTAAATTGTGTTGTTTAAAAACGCAAAAAGATGTTGTAATGTTTCAGAAATATGTTTGAAATGTGTAAAATAATGAAAATAGCTTTCAAAACACAGGTATTTAGAAAAAAAAATTGGGGGGGGGGGGGGCTCAGCTGAATTTTTTTTCTCTGAGGGGGGGCTCACTCTCTCACACTTTGAAAACCCCTGGTCTAGGAGGTCACAGATGCTGGGGTTACCTTAGAAATCGCGGCACGTTGGGGGCAGTTCTTTGCAAACAAACTCGGGTGATGTTGTTACTCTGCAGTTGCAATAAAGCCTTGATCAATCTTTCTTTTTTAGTCTTTCTCGACCTCTCGTATTTTGTATTAGACCGTGGTTTTATCCACAACAATTGCCGTGTAATAAAAGGGATAATGTGTAGAACGCCAGTTATTATTGGGGGAATAAGCCCCGACTGGGCGAACCGGACCCTGAAACAAAGCGGAGGGATCTTGCTTGGCCCTGAAGGGGCTTAAATTATGACCGGCGTTCTATACATTATCCCTTACTTAGTTCGGCAGGTAGCTGCCTTAAGCTGTTGTTACATTTACATTTTTTATTTATTGAAATTGTATAGACCCTTTTCACAGGGGCGCCAAAGGCACCTCTGGTTTTGCTCATTATGGAAACAAAAGAGACCTTACTACTAACTTTGTAGGAAGGCTGATTTCAGGAGGATTTGTATGGAGTGATTACTTGCTCTTATCTGAGATAATAAACACCCCTAAAAAATGAAATGTTCTCTGGCCATGGTATAAATGAATGTACATGATTGTAATCACCTGTGTTGAGTATGATTATATGAGTATTTCTAAGTGTAGCTTGCTAGACTTTATTCTGCGTAGGTCATTGCATCCATGTGGCCACGCTTAAGCGGCTCCATCCACTAACACTGCCGCTTGTAATATACATGTTTAGTACATAGGAACAACGTGTGTATGCATATAACACACTCACTCTATAGATTATGGTGATGCTACCATTATGTCTGTCTCAACCATCCCTGGAAAGAGGAATCCTGCACTCTGCTTTCCTTGGTTTCTTTGAGTTTTGCTTCCCCACAGGATGAGGGCTTTCACAGACTAATGACTTGGAAGCCCTTTGAGACTCTACTGTGGCGAAGGGCTATAAAAATAACTTTGATTTGACTTATGAGGAAACTGTGATTGAGGGCTATACAAATGAAATGTATTTCAAGTACTCGAAATTACAAGTGTGTGGTGAGGATGGATGAGATTTAAACTCAGCACTACAGCAAATAAAAAATGTGTGCATGAAAAAAAAAGAAGGAAATATATAATATATCTCATCTCATCATCTCATTTTCGACCGCTTATCCGGGGTCGGGTCGCGGGGGAAGCAGCTCAAGCAGGGGGCCCCAGACTTCCCTTTCCCGGGCCACATTGACCAGCTCTGACGGGGGGATCCCGAGGCGTTCCCAGGCCAGTGTTGAGATATAATCTCTCCACCTAGTCCTGGGTCTTCCCCGAGGTCTCCTCCCCACTGGACGTGCCTGAAACACCTCCCAAGGAAGGTGTACATACATATATATAATATATATGTATGCTGTATTAGTATCATAATAGAGGGAAATCGATACCTGAAATGCAGAAAGCAAACAATCTTTAATAGAATGGTGTCGCGTTTTGGAAGAAAGTAGTCCAATCCGGGTCGCTTTTAACTCACTTTATTTGTTAAAGTATTTCGGTATGGTAACTATGAAGCAAAAGGGAGGGAATTGTATCCAACACGCGTGGAGAGAAATACTGAAGAGCTACTTCGAGCCCCGGGGTTTAGGCCCGAGGCTCTCTGTGGGTCCGCATACGTCTCTCGCCTCCAATCTCACTCCCACGCTGTTTAGTATAAAGTGGGCGTGGCCTATGTGAAGTAGGCGTGGCCTGTGTGGCCCCGCTCTCCTCACCTGTCTAAAGGTGCTGCCATCTGTGGCTGGAGTAGATATTGCAGCTTATGTGTTCGATCCTGCTTCCTAGTGGCTATGTGGGGGTAATGCAGCTTGTGTGTTCGATCCTGCTTCCTAGTGGCTATGTGGGGGTAATGCTGCTGGTTTGTTCGTCCTGCTTCCTAGTGGCTATGTGGGGGAAGCTTATGTGCTTAAAATACGTAACAATGGTAACAACAATTTGGATGCCTAAAGACGCTGGCTCTGATGATTCAACATTGTGTGATCTCCGACGGCAGGCTCCGACCAGTTAAGTATTGCAATTTGTTTGGGACTGGAGAGGAAAGAGGGATACAAAAATGGTAAAATTCAGAATTGGAACAGATACATACAAATTACGGTATATTGTTTCATAGAATTGAACAATTAACTAATTTGATTTTCAACTAAACAAAATCAGTCAGGTATAAGCTGCATTTAGCGCGGCCATGTTTTGACATTGTCCCATCGGTCCAATTTGAATCATGCAGCCTGATTCCCGGGTTTCAAGCCATGGGTGAATGTGTTTTTCTATAGACATTTAGTAACTAACATATATTGGAATTAAAGGTAAAAGGGGCATTGAAAAGGTATTGGAGCTTTAAATAATTTAATATTCCCCAAAATTCACAGCAATGTACACAAAATATATAAGATATTCAAGTCGAATTATAGAGGCAAGGGGTAACTTAAAGGATGTGTGTGTATAATATATATGCCCCTACTAAGGATAAATTGTGGCAGAACCATGTTTATGTTCACTCAAGTTTTTCTCAGCATTAATCATCTGACAGTAATAACCCTAACCCTACAAATAAAGATTGCAAGCAAGCGATTGCACATTGTTTCACTCACTGTATTTTTTCCTACCCATTAGCACTCATGAAGCAAACCTCACCTTCAAAGCAGTCTGGGATGCTGAGGGTTCCATTGATGCACTGGCTTGACACAGCATAACCACATCTCCCAGCAGCATTCATGCAGTAGAAAGAAACATTTTCATTGTGAAACACTTTGTTAGGATTCAGCTCCTTAATCCAGAGTCTTCTTCCGTTATACAATATCCTCCCTCTATCTATGTCCACAGAGCAGGGGGCTGAAAACCAAAAGACCAGGACAGCGAGTCTTAGAATGGAATAAACAAAAGGGATTGTATGTTATTACAAAACAATAAATTTGAGAACTGAGGTAACTAGGAAAGATCCATGTTCATGGACGAGTAAAAATAACCTCATGAGGTTGCACATAGTTGTGACATTATAACGTTACTGTGCACATTACAGTGTTTCCCACATCATGGTGTTGTACTTGTGGTGGTAGCTGAAAGAGGATTTTGAATGGTTGTTGTTTTTTTGGGGGGGTATAAATAATACTACAAACTTTTAAATAAATAATAAGCAATAAACACTTTGTTTATTGCTTCACTCAGGGACCTACAATTGAAAATAACATTTAGGCCCTGTCCACACGGAAACATTTTTTTGTGGAAAGTTCTCGGTGACCGAAAACATACTTTTTTGAAACCAGGTCCCAGGGTGAAAAAGAGAAAAACGGCCCTATGCGTTTTGGTGTTGGGATTTGTGTGGACGCCAGATATGCAAACAATTATGTTATCGCCCCCCCCACCCGCTGGGCAACGTTAGAGTTCTTTAAAAAAATATTTGTTTGATTTAATTTGTATTATTTTTTTAGCTTTAAATTGAATTACATTACATTAAAAAACATTTTCTGCTCAATCTACAACGTTTAACAGCTGCTTTCTCCTCCTCGACTGTATGTTGGTATACAGCGCGCAGGCTTGATAAGTTTGCTCCGCCTCGTTTTCTTCTTTTTTTGGTGGAGAACCAGCGCCACATAGTGGCCTTGAATATGTACTACAGTGTTTCTAAAGCTAGATGAGTTTTTTGTCAATGTCATTACAGAGTTATTTCTGAAACGCTGCCAAAGAAAACTGAGAGGAAAAGATTGTTCTATGTCGTATAGGCTTTGCCTTTTAAGGCTATCGCTATTGGGTTATCCCTAGGCATGAGCCGTAGCACTGAAACATTTGTAATCCCGCCCACCAACAGCGTGGGCCTCAATTACGTCCGCGGGGCCTCAATCACTTCCACAGATATACGCGGGCACCGGCGGACGTTCTGCTTCCATTTTCTTCAGGACGATCCTGTAGCATACTGAAGTAAATAAATAGATATTATGGACTCGAAGACGATCCGCATCTGCAAGACATGTAACACGGGTTACATCTTGCCGTATGGCGGCCATGAGGTGTGCGAGTGCTGCCTTGGGCATGAACATGCCCTCTTGGCGCTCTCGCCGCTCTGTCTGTGTCGGCATTGTGCGGCGCTGCCGTCAGACGACAGACAGCGCAGAGCCGACACTGCCGCCGCCATTGCTGAATGGGCCGCCGCCATTACTGTTCCACTCGACGATGCCCTCTCCCTCCTTGTGAGCTCGGAGTCGGACGACTCCGACCGCAACGAGGAGGGGGCATCTCCCCCGGCTTCCCCTCTCCGAATGGAGAGGCCCGGGGCAGCAGCATTGCCCGTCTCTGCCGCAACCTCACTTCCAGTGATTGGAGCTTTGGTGGCAGAGCTAACGGGCATTATCGCCAGGGCAGCCGCAAACCTTGGCCTTGCGGTGTCCCTGCCTCAGGCCCCCCAACGCCCGTACCAGCTGCATGGCATCCTGGGGCTCGAGGCCCCGATACGCCCCGCAACTCTCGACCCGATCTGGCCAATGTTTCCCGCCATCAGACCCTACTACAAGCCCGGAGCCCGGGAAGCTCGGGGCCCTGATGAAAACATTTATCCAAGTCACGACGACGGAGGGTCTGACAGACCGGAGTTACAGGGCGGTGCCGCCGCTGGATCCCGCTCTGTTTGCTGTTTTTGAAGTGAAGCCGGGGCTCAGCGAGCTCCCCCACTCCCAAAGATCAGCTGACGGTCAAGCTTACAGACAGAGCACATCAGTGTATGATGCAGCAAGAGGCTGTTAACACCGCCCTGCTGGCACATAACATGGCGGCTAACCCTCATCGTCTGGCCGAACAGGCAGTCGACGTGGGGAAAACCACCCGGGCAGCAGCGCTCCGCTTCAGGCTCCCGTCGCCGCCATAGGCCCCCGACAGCCACTGTCACGGCGCCGCCGGCAGCTCCTCCTCCTGGCCCCCAGGCTTACCAGCCCCGCCCGCCTCCATCGCAGGCTACGGTGAGCGGCCAGCGAAGGCACCGGGCAGCGGGCTCATGGGGCTATGTCCCGCCCCAAAAGCGCCGGCGAAGGCAATTACGGGGCGAGGGAGAAGCATGTGACAGCGAGAAACACCTCTTTACTAAAGACGGCTGTTTTCACCCCACACCCTAGTTAACACCGGAGGCTATCGGCTCGGCCATAACTGTTTCACACGCATCTCTCACTACATATAGGCAGGCCGTCAATAAACCTTGTATTATTGATCGAGCCAGCCCTTCATTGCTTTTTAAAAGGCAACCTCGCCCGGCTAACCAGCCCCGCCCGCCTCCATCGCAGGCCGCGGCGAGCGGCCAGCAAAGGCCTTGGGCTGCAGGCTCATGGGGTGATGCCCTGCCCCACAAGCGCCGGCAAAGGCAATTACGGGGCGAGGGAGAAGCGTGTGACAGCGAGAAACACCTCTTCTAAAGACAGCTTCTCCCCACACACCAGTTAACGCTTGGGACTTAAATGTGAAAAACAATTAACAACATAATAAAAAAAAAAAGCTTTTTAAAACTTTTCGATATAAATTCATGCTCTTTTGTCCATTCAGAATTAAACAAATCCGAATACTTAGTACATACTATTTCTGTTCAGTGTCTACTACTTGACCGTACCACACTTGACTGTGTAGTATGGTCTACAGCTATGCGTAGAACACCTCCGAACACTTCCGAACACCGCCGAAACTCCACCAGATGTTTGGAGATGACGTATCTCCCCTCAGATGCCGGCAAAATTACCTTGATAAGTTAACTGTTTTCCGTCTTGTCATCATTGCTATTAAATTAAAAATGTCTCTTTTTACTTAGTCTCGCAAAGCCAGACCAAACTACAGCAAGTAGAATGGTCTGGAGCCACGCTACCTCGAGCCGTCTATCCGTGGGGAAAATGGGCAGGCCTGTTTTTATTTCTTTAAACCAATCACAATCGTCTAGGGCGGAGCTAAGCCCGGGAAGCAGCAGTTGTGTCCATGCAAAATAGTGCCGGGGGGGAAATTATTTTGACGGAACTTCTAGACGTTCAGAGGCTGTCAGAAATGGGTCAATCCCAAACGCCACAAAAAACCATTAACGATGTATGTCGCCTATGTGGAGTTCATTTTATAGATAAAAAGAACAAACATCGTTTGATTCTTTGTCACGATGATTTCAAGCCACCATACACTTTGGCCCTTGAGGAGCTCACGGGACCTATAAAAACGAACGACGTTTTAACATTTATGTGTGGTTCTTGTAGAACACTACTAAAGAAATACCGTAGGAGCTATTGTGAAGTGGAACGGATCGGTTCATTGGTTAAATCCATGTCAAACGCTCCTGCCGCTGAGTGAAACGATGCGCCAAATCCACACCAACCGGCGATAGTCGTGACCGCAAACGCATCGTCCCCGGGGAGAATCCTGCCAGACGCAGTCTCCAAGGTAATGTCAAAATAGGCTATGTTGTGGTCCTACCATAGTAATGAAATCAGATAGTCAGTAATCAGTAATTACATTATATTAAAATTAAACAAGATTGGATGTCTAGTTCCACAAACAATTTTGAAAACTTGTCTGTAGGCCTATAGCCATTTACCACCAACTGCTATCCATGTGTCTCTTTGGAAAACAATGTTATACTGTCCAGAGATGTGTCCACGGAAAGAGCCAAATATGCCAACTTTACAGCGCCGTCAAAGTCCTCTTCAAAGCTCGCCATACTGCCTAGTTTTCGAGTTTGAGGGGGAGCACAATACGGTAACGCCAGCAACCGGAAGGGGAGGAGTCGCGGCCAAATCGGCCGCTAAGCAATAGACGCTGTCCACTTCCGTTCAGCCAGACTACTTTTTACTTAATCACTTACTTTACTTTTTTACTCTTTTTAATGACTCTTTTTCGCCGCTTTCTACGACGTCTTTCTGGTGGTGTCGGGCATAGATATATATATTAACTAGATGCCTTACGGTGGCGTCTAGAATGTCACCATAGGCGGCCATCTTACCACAGTAAGCTGCTCACCTATAACATTGTGTTGGTAGTGGTACACTTTTTAAATAACCATAACTTGCTCAATTTTCAACCGATTTACAAACGGTTTGGTTTATTACAAACGTTATTAACGTGGTTATGATATTGTGCCTATTTTAGAACATTATTCTATTTTTCATTATTCTATCAAAAGTATGCAGTGTCATAACTACATCTCTGACGTTTGTAACAAACCCAACTGTTTGACAATCGGTTGAAAATTGAGCAAGTTATGGTTATTTAAAAAGTACATGTACCACTACCAACACAATGTTATGGCTGAGCAGCTTACTGTGGTAAGATGGCCGCCAGTGGTGACGTTCGACTCCATTGGCCAGCAGCGCGGACCAGGCCCCCAGGAGCAGTGCATACTTCCGCAATCCACCAGTGCTCAGGGGCAAAGCCTGGTATTGCAGCTGTTTAAGCTGGCTGTGGACGGGGGTCCGTCATTTCATGTGGCCCAGAACTAGATATCGCCGTCCACTCCAATACAAGTGGGGAACAGGATTGTGTCTCCGCAAAAAATGTCTGGCTATCAATCAAAGGCTCATAATTATATTTCTACCATGTTCTAAAAAAATGTACGTTTTTTCTTTTCAAAACGCCTCCTCAAGCGTTATTAGCAGTTTTAGGTATTTATTTTTTGCTGGGTGGGCAGCTGAAAGGAGTCGTACTGAAACAAACGGCTCCTTGATATGGACCTATTTTGAAGTGCACGGCTCCATTAACTTCCGAATTAAATTAAATTCGGAATTAAATTCCGAATTAACTTCCATTAACTCCATTAACTTCCGAAGTCTGAGATTTGTCCTTTTACTTAACATGAATGGCGTTGAACACGGATATATAACACACATATCATTGAAATAGCTGTAACAGGCACGGACGTATTGATTACCTGAATGATTATGAGGCCGACGTAATTTTCATAATATTGTTAATTGTCTAATATTAACATTTCAGTTGCGTTGGTAGGTATTTCATTTTCATTTGCTTGTTTAGCTCTGTATGACAGGGTTATGGCTAGCTATGTATGACAGTTAACAATGTTGGTGTATTACAATTCATTATTTGGGTAGGCTACTCCAACTTGCATTTTTCGTAAATAGTTGGAAGGAATCTGTTTCTTTGTCTTTAACTTACTGGGTTAGACTAAAAGGAAGTGTTCACAACCCATCTATTTCAGTGCTTAGTGATTGTTGGGGATATAGTAAAAAGGCCAATGGATTTGGTAGGAATATTGACAATTTAGTGAATGAGTATGGTTTGAAAGAATTAAAGTATGGTCCAGCATTAGCTTAAAGTTGTATTCCTCCATGGCTGCTTCCTGATCCAGAGGTAAACATTGATTTATTAACAGGAAAAAGCGAGCATCTCACCATGCAAAGTTTTGCTAATGCCTGCTCAAGTTATTTAAATACTTCATTCTATGGATAACTGAAAATATTTACAGATGGTTCTAAAGATCCCAAAGGACAATGTGGTATTGGCATATATATTCCAGAATTTGAAAAAGGATATGGATATAGAGTGGGTGACTTTATCAGTATACTCAATCGAGATGGCCACAATAATAACCGATCTTACTAAACCTCTTAGATCAGTGATATGTTTTGATTCTATGGCAGTACTACAAAGTTTTATAACAGATAATTCAATACGTGAAGATTTGGTGAGAGAGGTAAAGCATCTTCTTTTAAATATTATAAGCCTTGGTTTAGTTATTCAGTTCTGTTGGATTTCAGCCCACCATGGAATATATGGCAATGAAATTGCTGATAAATTAGCTAAAAGATACTAACCTAATTAGAAGAATTTAACCTTAAGTATATATATTTTTTATTTATTATTTTTATTTATTCATTTATTTTGTTATTTTGTTTCGTTAGTTTGGTTTTTTCTTTGAATTTATTTTTATGATTTAAAGTATAATTTGCCAACGTCCTTGTCACACACTCCTGTGTAGTAGTCCAGTAGGTGGCGGTATATGGGGAAAAACTATGATCCGCCACTAAACATGAAGAAGAAGAAGATCTCTGCATCCGGTACGTCACGGACTAGGCCACGGCCGTTTCTCAGATCGAGCACGCATCAAGAACACTTCCGGGTTTTACGACAGTACTCGCTTGATGCGTGCTTCGAATTGGAACAGTGCTCGGGCAGCGAATTTTTTTTTTGCAGGGTGGTAGCGGGAAGCTCGTGAATATTCATGAGGGAACTGATCCCTGATTGGCTGGGACTTGTTGGCTGGGACTTGGCTCGCTGGAACTTTGTCAGAGGGCTTGTGTGAAAATCACGAACGCAAATGAATTAAACGTTGTTATAAATCAACACGAATAATGTGACACATGATACCCACCTACTACACGGCAACTCTATAGCTACCTTTCTGTAAGTACAAACGTTAGCTCACTCGTCTAAAAGCCCCTGTGAAACTGTTATGTGTCACGGGGGCTACTGTAGTAAATCCTTTTTGTATTTATTATATTTTATAACGTTATGTATAGCGCATCGGCAAATGAATTAAACGTTGTTATAAATTAACACGAATCATTTTAGCAATAATGTGACACATGATACCCACCTACCATACGGCAACTCTATAGCTACCTTTCTGTAAGTACAAACGTTAGCTCACTCGTCTAAAAGCCCCTGTGAAACTGTTATGTGTCACAATGGGCTACTGTAGTAAATCATTTTTTTATTTATTATATTTTATAACGTTATGTATAGTGCATCGCAGTGCTTTCGGCAGCTGGTGATTGTTTCCAAGTTGTTTTTTTCTAATTGTTGTCCATCCATGTCTTGATATTTCCATTAAGATTCCATTCTGTTCTGTTTCTAGAAGTAGTGAGCATAATGGCAGGATTTATTAAAGCTTGCAACATTTGCCAGACCCATGTCAACTTTGAGGAGATGGAGCTGCTGGAGGTTAGGTGTAGATGGATAAGAACAAACCGTATGATTTCTGATATTTGTTTATAGTGGTTCTGCCACACCCCACAACCAATTACATTATAGAAAGAAGGGCCATAAAATCGGTAGGCCTATCCATAGAATATTTTCGCGTAGGGCTAAATGAATTTTAATATTGATTTTCACCTATCAATCCACCTCCTACATGGCAACTCTATAGCTACCTTTCTGTAAGTGCCAAAACAAACGTTAGCTCGTAATGCTAACTCGTCTAAAAACAACTACTGTATAACATGTGTCACACTATTGATACAATGATTTGTGTTGATTTATAACAACGTTTCATTTATTTGCGTTCGTGATTTTCACAAGCCCTCTGTTTTCACAAGCCCTCTGACAAAGTCCCAGCGAGCCAAGTCCCAGCCAATGAGGGATGAGTTCCCTCATGAATATTCACGAGCTTCCCGCTACCACCCTGCAAAAAATAAACTCGCGCTCGAGCAACAACTGATGACGTTTCACGAGTCCACGAGCACACGAGCACGCACAAGTACGCGAATTGAGAAACGGCCATAGACGGAGCATTGGCTGCTGGGACGCGAGAAAGACGGCCGCCATCTTGGAGTGGTCAACCGGGAGCAGCAACAGCAGCAGAAACAGGATGCCGGGCTGTTGTTCAGCGTATTCCTGCTCAAATCGGCGGACAATCCATAATAGAAATCGGGGGATTACTTTTCACAAGCAAGATTTAACATTACCGTACTATTGGTATAATTAGTATTGAATAATAAAACACGCCAAACCATGTGGCCTTTATCATAGCTACACGTATGACAAAAAAACGCATGAAAATCAGTGGTATTCAGTGAGGTATGATTAATTAAATGCGCTGACAATTCATTGCTCCAGCCAAACAGATTACACTGAGTGGAGCGGATGACCACTCCAAGATGGCGGCCCCGCGTCTCGTCAGCGCCAGTAGGCGGTAGCATTCGATGCTCCGTCTATCATATAAGATGTCTATGGTTTCACCGAGCATGCATCGGAGGTGGCTCGTGTGTGCTTGCAACCGCTATAAATCCCAGGATGCATTTCGAACTCGCAGCAGTACGATGGCGGACAATATGGAGAAGACGCACAACTGTAGCTTAAGTTACTCTTAACTTATATATATATTTGTATAATATATAATTTAATAATAATATTATAAGATAATATATCAATATATATATATAAAGTCGTGTGTGTATAGCTTATACACATGACAGGACACGCATATCTTTTCAATTTTTATTCATTCAGAATATTTACATACTATTTGAAAATGAAAGAGGCTGGAATTTTGATTTATATCATTTGTTTATATTGTTCAGTAGTATAGGCCTAAATGAGGCCGTAGCAAAGTTAACGGACGAGCAGAGGTGGTGACTTCATCGAGTCCGCTGCTGTTCCAATTGCAGGTACGTACTCGCGTGCTCGCAAGTCTGTGCTTGAAGTACGGACTTGCAAGTCATCGAGTCCGTAGTACGCGTGCTAGGAATTGAGAAACGGCCTCAATTCGCGTACTTGTGCGTGTTTGTGTGCTCGTGGACTCGTGAAACGTCATCAGTCGTTGCCCGAGCACTGTTCCAATTCGAAGCACGCATCATGCGAGTACTGTCGTAAAACCCGGAAGTGTTCTTGATGCGTGCTCGATCTCGCCGTTTCACCGTGCATGCATCAGAGGTGGCTCGTGTGTACTTGCAACCGCTATAAATCCCAGGATGCATTTCGCACTCGCAGCAGTACGATGGCGGACAATATGGAGAAGACGCACACCTGTAGCTTAAGTTACTCTTAACCTATATATATATATATATGTATAATATATAAAATAATAATAATAATAATAATATAAGATAATATATAAATATATATATATAAAGTTGTGTGTATAGCTTATACACAAGACAAGACACGCATATCTTTTCAATTTTTATTCATTCAGAATATTTATATACTATTTGAAAATGAAAGAGGCTGAGATTTTGTTTTACATCATTTGTTTATATTGTTCAGTAGTAAATGCCTAAATGAGGCCGTAGCACAGTTAACGGACGAGCAGAGGTGGTGACGTCATCGAGTCTGCTGCTGTTCCAATTGCAGGTACGTGCTCGCAAGTCTGTGCTTGAAGTACGGACTTGCCAAGTACGTACTTGCAAGTCATCGAGTCCGTAGTACGCGTGCTAGGAATTGAGAAATGGCCCACGTGTCTTGGCCCCATAACGCGGAAGCAAATCGCTCCTGTATGTTACCCTGCGCCACTGAGCAGTTTGTAAAGGAATGAATGGGCGGCCATTTTCCAGTCCGTGGTCCATCCTTTATTATGTCCATGGCGTGGACGAGGCATCTAGTTAATAATATATATATGGTGTCGGGTCATCCATCTCTTCGTTCGTTACCAGACTCCGGTTGCATTGTGGGATAGCGTTGTGAACTCCGTTGTTTAGTGTGGCGGTAGTACGCATTCGGAAACGTTTTCCGTACTACACAATGCGTACTGAGCATTCGGACGCGCTATATTTGTGGCGTACTACAAAATGCATACTATATAGCAGTCAAGTATGAGTATTCGGATTCAGCTGAGGTCTTGCGTTTTGGCATGATACTAACTTTCTGTCAATGTCATATGACGTAGCAGCACATGGACCCTTGTTTACTTTTTTAACCAATGATAAGCAGGTCACCTGACACCGCTCTTAGCCGTCATTTGTTAGACCAGATATGTTACTGCGTTGGATGCAATTTTTACAGTCTATGATTGGATATTGTGCTGCAGCCCAGCAAAGATGAAAAAACTCCGCTCTTCAGGCCTATGCCTCAAAAAGGAGGACAAATACGCGTCCGGCTTGATGCTGCGCCGGACGCCGGACAGGGCATTGAAAATCCGGACTGTTCGGCCTAAAGCCGGACGCCTGGTCACCCTGTGTGTGTGTGTGTGTGTGTGTGTGTGTGTGTGTGTGTGTGTGTGTGTGTGTGTGTGTGTGTGTGTGTTAGAGCTGGGACGACTAGTCGACATAGTCGACTTCAAAACTTTGTCGACATGAATAATTTGCGTCACCGCGTCGCCTCCCCCCCCAATCTCACTCCAGTCCAGTTGTGGCGGTAAATATGCACCAAAACACTAGTCGCCTATCGTTTAAATTCATAACAATGGCAGCGGCAAGCAGTAGCGGGAGCACAGAGGCTCAAACAGCAATCCAAGCAGTCTACGCTGTTCAAAAGTGTGGGAATTTTTCACCCTCATGTTAGCGGTCGGAGCGCTTCAATGGCTCAACTGGCATTAATGCCGCGTTTCCACTGCAGGGTGCGGAACGGATTGGATCGCAAAGGTGGGGTAGGGAGGGGGCGGTATAGCCCAGCTCAGTTCCGAGGTCGCGTTTCCACTGCCGACAGTACCCTTTGTGGTAGGCCGGATGTCGATCGCCGCGGCAGCTACGTAAACATTGTAAACAACGTCTTCCTCCCCAAGAATGCAGACGAACGTCTCCACCTCCTTGTTCGCCCAAGCAAGCGTTTTACGTGACATGTTAATTGTAAAGAATAATACCTCAAGGCTACTGTTTGTTTGTTTTTATCCCCGCGTCACCCGGAAGTGATGATTCTGTGTGATGACCAATCACACAGAATGATGACCAATCAACGGAGGGGGTGTGTAGCTAGAATTTCCCGGGACCCTTTCAGGCGTCTTGTCTCGTTTTCGGTACCCCAACGGAGGAGTCCCGAGAACGAGGCCGGAACGGGTACGGCAAAGTCCGGGTCACGCCCACTTTTGGCGGTGGAAACGTGACCCGATCCGCACCTTTGCGATCCGATCCGTTCCGCACCCTGCATTGGAAACGCGCCATAAGGAGGTGAGGGACAAGTCACAACTGAAAACCTGCTGGAAGAACTTAAAGGCAAAAAAGGATGCGGCAGAAGAGAGGAGGTGGATGTTTAAAACTGGCGGAGGACCACCACCAATGATTACGGACCCTTTATCGAAAAAAATCATTAATATGATCCCGCAGCAGATTTCCCCCCTCCCTAACCCATACGACGATGACGGCGCAGCAGAGAGGAATACAGCGACAGAAACTGAAAGTCCTCTGACTTTGATGCTTGATAGCTGGTCGAACCTTCCCATTGAGGCATATGACTGATTCTTTGGTGAATCTATGCCGCTGTGAAAACTCGCTATTTTCGTAAAATTCCATTGGATTTAACCTATCTCCTGCGAGGAACTCTTTCCTCTAACGCCATCCAGCGAAGATATGCAGCCATGTTGTCAAGAAAACAGCGATAAACCTAACATAAACCTCCTCCAGAGGTGGTTTAAATATAACTGTTAAACCAGGATTCAACTAGGTTTGAAATTGCTGGTGCAACGGATTTAAATTTAATCTCAGTTTAAATGGAGTTTAAACTGAGATTACCAAAGGGTTAAATATAACCAGGATTAATATTAAACTATGTTTTTAACCAGGTTAGAGTTTGGTGCAACACGGTTAACAGTTAAACCTTGAATTAATCCAGTTTAAGAGTTAATCCATGTTGGTGCAACCCAGCCCTGGTGGTATAAAACTCAGCCAAAAACCGAGCTCCGAGGGTTTGTTTACCAGCGTTGCTATGGTGACCGGTCTTGCGTGTTCCAACGGTTTAATAGGTATCTAATAAACTGTCTAATCACTTCATTCACTGCCTCTTCCGTGGTCATTACAATATTATGAATAGACTTTGTCGGGTTCGGATTTTATACTCTGGTGAAAAGATAACTTTTGTCATGTTATGTAGTTATAGTCTAGCTGTTGACTGTCGAAATTCCACGATCTATCAACCAGTTCTAAGTAGTAAACACACTACAAGTTGACAATTTAAATTACAGAAATCCTTTTCGAAGTTGAGCCTCTGAGGTGGCAGTGGTAGTAGTATACTGTGTTATCAAATAGCATAACAACAACAATCATGTGGACTAATGCTATTCATTTTGTTTTTTAATAATCTTTAGATTAGTCGTAAAATTATTCGTTAGATTAGTCGACTAATCTAAAAAAAATAATCGCTAGATTAATCGTTTGAAAAATAATCGTTTGGGACAGCTCTAGTGTGTGTGTGTGTGTGTGTTCGGTGTTTACTTTAAATGTGAATAAGTGCACATGTAAATCTAGATTTTATTTTAATGAAGTATTTATTGTTCAGCATGATTCAGTCTAGTGATTTGGGGTTATGTCTGTGAAGTGCCCCTACCAAAGCTGAGACCAAACTTACGCCCATGGTATAAAGTACCCAGCCTGTCAAGAATCGGTGGCCGCTTCATAACGACCATATTCCGGCCTGTAAGGCACACTAACCATCTCGTAGTTTGATGCAAGAGAGTACACACGCTCCAATGGTGCGAGATAAAAAAATAGCACAGTCATTTGAATGATTTTAGCTTGTGTGTGCCCGTGCCCGCGATCAATCATACACAAGCTAAAATCATTCAAATTGATGTGCTTTATTTTTATCTCAAATTATTGGATCACGTATACTATCTTGCGCTCTGCCTCCAACTACGAGATAAAGTAGGTACACCTTTCCTGCTGTCGGCTCCCAGACCGAGGAGCACAGGGGAGACGTTCCCTCCAGGGCTGATGCTCGGGGGCAACACCCTTCACTTTGACCGACTGTGGGTCTGCATATAGGTCGGAATATGGTTGGAATGAAGCGGCCACCGATTCTTGACAGGCTGGGTACTTTACACACACACACCCACACACACACACACACTGGCAGTGATATGCGAACGATATTTCCCCGTGCTCATGAGATACTTTCTCGTGCGCACGGCATATTTTCTCTTGCGCACGAGATACTTTCTCGTGCTCACGAGTTACTTTCGCGTGCTCACCAGATACTTTCTCGTGCGCACCAGATACTTTCTCGTGAGTACCAGATACTTTCTTGTGCTCACGAGAAACGTTAAATTTTTATTAATTTTCCCCGCTGTCCCTTTTACGGGTTCCGTACAGACCTCCTAAAAAACTGAAAATAAATAAATAAATATAACCGTGCTCCACAGAACGAAATGTTAACCAATGCATTCTGAACGGTAGCGTTTCTGCGATGTTTTCGTGCTGCACAGAACGAAATGTAAACCAAGGGATTTTGAATGCGAGCGTTACCCTCTCTAGTTATATATACGTCAATGTTTCTGATTTTTTAAACATGCCTCCTCAAAAAGTGCTCCACAGAATGGGCGTTTCTCAGACAATTATCGTGCTGGAACCCACAAAGTGATAATCGTATGAGTCCTTTGAGACTCCCATTGATATAAAAGAGACCCCAGGTCTATAGCTTATTTGTTAATGTCCTCGACTCAGTCACCTATTGCTTCACTTCCTTTAGGGTTTCGGCCTCCTAATTTATCATTGTAGTATAATTGAATGCCCTCTTTCATATATATGATGCCACCACCACCCTCGGACGTGGCAACAATTCTCCATATCCATGTGGGAAGGGGGGAGGGGTGCTTGTGGACAGTAGGGGTGTACACTAGAAATAAATAGGAAGCACACTCAACAGGAGGAATGACTTCTCACACATATTTAATTAATTGTTTCAAATAACCCTGCCTCGTTAAATCAATGAGCTTGATGTTTTGCTTTCAAGAATAGGTTATAGGCTGTGTCACTATAAAATCTGTCCATGCGCGTCTCTCAGAGGGACATAACAAGCCACCAGACAGCGATTTAAGAAAACGAGTCAAGTTCATTCAAAAAGTAACCCATTAATTACAACTCTAAACTGAAAAATAAAAACATATTCCAAAGTGCCTTTTGCAGGAAACCTTGGAATATCTGTCTATTTCCTAAACAGCGGACCCTAGTTCACATGACGCTGAGTGACGTGACGTTGACGCAGGTCCATTGAAAAGAAAAGGCCAAAAAAACGTAGGCATGTCACATGTTTAAAACCGTTATTGTATTTAATTATATATATATATATATATATATATATATATATATATATATATATATATATATACGCTCGCATTCAAAATCCCTTGGTTTACATTTCGTTCTGTGCAGCACGAAAACATCGCAGAAACGCTCCCGTTCAGAATGCATTGGTTAACATTTCGTTCTGTGGAGCACGGTTATTTTTATTTATTTATTTCATATTGACGGTATGGCACTATATCCCTATTCTCGCACTACCATCTTGAATTTAATAGACCATTCTCGTTGCTTCAAGGAAGTCTGGTGGTCTCCGTATATAATGAATAAATAAATACATATCCTAAAAACTATCCAATAGGAAAGATGCTTGCAGCGTCTTTTAGAGCCGTAGTCAGGTTAATACAGGAGTGAATGGGCTGCTGGAGCACCCACTCTGAACGTTAAATCATCGCCGGGGATGGCATAACATTGTAGTGAATTGAACCGCCTCTCCGTCTGCAGACGACGCCGAAGGGTACCTTTCCCTCAGCGACCGATGCTAAAGTGCCCTTGCCAACAGTCGGTATGAGACGTTCTCGGAGTGTGACTGTGTTGTCAATGCACACCCAGTACACACTCAGGAGGAACTCTCATACATAACTTAAGGAATTATTTTATTAATATTGAATTTAATATTAAAATATATATTATGTAAATGGACTGCATTTATATAGAGCTTTTTCTAACTATTACCCACCCAAAGCGCTTTACAATATTGCCTCACATTCACACCCCGACGGCAGAATCAACCATTGCAGACAACAGCCAGCTTGTCGGGAGCTGAGTTAGGTGCCTTGCTCAAGGACACCTCGACACTCAGCTAGGAGGAGCCGGGGATCGAAGCAACAACCTTCAGGTTACCAGCCAACCCGCTCTACCTCCTGAGCTACCCATTATGTATACGTAAATATACAATTATCTTTAGCCTATCTGACCATTGAAAATCCACTTCCACCAATGTTTAAGTGTGGTTCAGATATACCAGACAATATTAAAACATTCATAATACAAAAACGATGTAAAAAATAAGGTTATTGGCCGAATTCGGTTAAAATTCAGCCTCTGCTGGCCCACATAGATTGTCTCATTTCCTCGTTACACGCTTTAATTTAATTATATTTTTATGATTAAAATAAATGTTATAATTATTATGACCATGGAGCCTTTATTTTCTTGCCGTTATCATTACATCCTTTCTCGTTATATCGATCTAAATTCTCAAAACACATTGGAAAAGAGAGTGAGGAAGAAATAGAGAGGGACACTGATGCACTGCGGAGCCAAGTAACTGATGGTCTTAAGAGGGCCTCTCCTATACAATGAATATGAATTACTGGCTATAAATTGCAGTACTTTTACAGTAATTTACTGTACATATTTTCACAGTAATTTACAGGTCCCATGACATGAAAATCTCACTTTATGAGGTTTTCTAACATAAATATGAGTTCCCCTAGCCTGCCTATGGTCCCCCAATGGCTAAAACGTGCGTTTGGTGTAAAACGAGCACTAGCTGTTTTGCTCGCCTTTGAAAAAACGGAGGCTCAAGTGCGCTGATTTGGAATGTCTGCATTCATGACGTCATCAGGAATCTCAGCTCCTCCCCTTACTCTGCCTTGCCCGCCCAGAGACGTTGGCCCGCCAATGAGACTCGACCGTGCGAGCGCCACATGTGTGTGTGTGTGTGAATACACACACTGTAACGCAAGTGTTTCTTGTCGGTTCTTTGACGTGTCTTGTATTTCCACAACGAGACTCGTATTGGGGGTTATCTCAGCCATGGTTGAGAAGGAATTGGGGGAAAGGAACTTTGGCTTTGACTGGCTGAAGTACATGAACTGCGTCATGCCGCCGGTTGCCGCGAGGCACCATCGCCCGGCAGCGGGCAGCCGGCAGCAGGCAGCGCGCGGTTCAGTCGACTTCAGGTTGATGTGAAAGTGGAAGAACCAGAGACGTCGCAGAACCCGACAAAGTCGTTTGTGATTCATCATATCGTCTGGAGGCGCACACAGCTTTTGGCCGTGATAAAATGTATTGAATGATATAGATTTCTATGTATTATATGATATTATTTAGATATAGAGCTCCAGGACTGTAACGCAAGTGTTGTACACTTCCTTGTTATTTGGATAACCGTTCTGTCGGACTCTCGTCTCTGGTATTTCTACAACGAGACTCGTATTGGGGGTTATCTCAGCCAAGGTTGAGAATTAATTGGGGGGAAGGAACTTTGGCTTTGACTCCCTCAAGAACATGAACCACGACATGGAGGAGAAAGAGATTGTTGGCGGCGAATGTCTCCAGCTTGAGACCCGCTGAGGGACCACCGCCGGAGACGGAGGTGCCTAAGCGCTGCCCGGCAACGATCCCTTTCTCCTCCTTGTCGCGGTTCAGTCTACTTCACATTGATGAGGACGTTGAAGAACCAGGAACGTCGGAGAACCCAACGCGGTCGTTTGAGATTCATAATATCGGCTCACACAGCTTTTGGCCGTTATAATATATATTATATGATATAGATATCTATGTAGGCTATATGATAATATTTAGATATAGAGCTCCAGGACTCCCGTGTGTTCTAGAATATTTACAGAACACGGCTAAAGGCTGTGTGCGCCTCGCCATTGCGATACATCCACTGTAAACAGAGCGCATGGTACCGTGGCTGCAAGCTGCTCAGGGCCACACCCCCACCCTCCTCCTTGACCCGCCTCGCTCCTCCTCATTTGCATTATAGCTACAGACACCAAAACAGCGCATTTGGGGGAAGCTCAATGTGCGACTGGCTCGGAGTGGCTGTAACTCTGCACCACGGCTGAATTTCGGGAACGTCTTTGAATACTGTGTTAGTTGCCCACTAATACCTATATTAAATAATACATAAAATAGCATGTCATGGGACCTTTAATAGTTCACAGTAATTAGTTCTATTTTCACAGTAATTTACATTAAATAGTTCACAGTAATTAGTTATAATTTCACAGTAATTTACAGTAAAAATCTCACAGTAATTTGTTCTATTTTCACAGTCATTTACATTAAGTAGTTCACAGTAATTTGTTCTATCTTCACAGTAATTTACAGAAGATAAATCACAGCTAATTGCAATAAAAGTACAACTGCATACTGTATCTTCAAAGTTGTCATACCCATTAAAATGCTGTGATTTAGCAATATGTAGCTGTGTTATAACAGTAACTTGCGGTACATACATTACACTAAATGGCTGTATTTTTACATTTTTACTGTGAAATTAATGCAATTAGGTAGCCAGTAATTTACTGTAACTTCACAGTTGTCTTTCCCATGGAATTACTGTGATATAGGGATATCCTGCATGCAATATACTGTAACTTCATACACATGCATCCAAAGTAAAAGGAAGACAAAGAAAACATGCAATTTGTTCAATTCAACATTTAATTAAACAATGAATCAACATTAATACATTTAACTTGCCTTCACTTTTAACCAATAACAACCCAGACCCATTTCTACTTATAGGAAAAATTACAACAGAGCAGAAAACAACAGAAAACGCAGGCTTGAAACCACGAACTTTTGAAACCCCCTCCCAGGGAGGAATCTTTTGAAAACACAACTGTTTTGGTAATTCGTAAACAGGTGAAAACGGTTTCTCTGGTAACGCTGACGTCACGGCACATTTCACCCTACATTGAAATCCATTCAAAGTCCAATATCTTCCTCAAGAGTGTGCTCGCATGTGGGTTCATCAACCCGCGCTTTTTCTTGGCTTTGGAGCCCCTCTCTGGATTGATGCTCAAGAAGCACCTGTAAATAAAACAAGAAAACAACTTTCAGTTTTACATAGATTTATATATTGCATACTTTTTTCAAAGACAGATGCAGTATACCCCACACCAAAGATGTCACAGGCACAGTGATATTATCAACCACTAGAGGCTGCTGTTCATCACAGAGATGAAAGACCATTTTTAAAGTAAATTTTTATTTTTTGGTTCAACTGTATAGCCTTGAAGTAAGCGATTTATTTACGTTAATATACGTGTTAAATCGCTCTATATTCATACAGTGATCACTTATATAGTGTGCACGTTTCATAACTCTGATCTCTCAGTCACCTGCTCTGCAATATAATCGGCAAATAAACTTTTTCGGGGATCCCACAACTGATATCCAATCAGAAGACAGAACGCTACAAACCGGCACGTCTCACTGACGGTGCACACGCAGAGCGATAGATCTTTAAGCGACTACAATGGCGGAACAGGTAAAAAACCTTCCCAATGTCTGTTTTGATGGTTTTTATCATGTTTATCACACTTATGGATCTGAGATAGTTCTAGATAACTCGCTGCTTGAAGGCCGCAGTGCATTAATGTGGTGACTTAGGGACGAGGGAGGGGACAGCTAACTGCATTCAGTGTCAGGAAGTTAGCTAAACTGACCTTTCCGCTTACTTCACCTTTAACTAGAAAGCACTGTGGGAAACCCTGCAATGTTCATTTGAAAGTTAAAATACCTTTGGATAAACTCCAAAGTGGAGGAGCCCTCCTCAGGATACTGCAGGTTGAAGCAATAATAGCTTGCAAAAATTGCAGCTATTCCGTTGCTGAAGGAGTGGTGTGGTCCCACCACAACCTTCTGTTCAATGCTGAGCATCCATGCGGTTGGCTTCATCATGTCACCTGAAAAGAACAATGAACACACATAAAGCGCTATTGTAAAGAAGTTGGGTGCTATGAGCAAGGAAAGAAGTTTCAGTAACCTTGAATGTTTTCACAAATTGTTACCCACTTACTGATGCTCGATGGTGTTGTGCCCCTGACGGAGTCTGCAAGGCAGCACTGCCTGGAAGGCCCTAACCTTAACCAGGCAGCGCTGCCTTGAAGACTCTGTTGGGTGCGCAAAACACTGTTAAGCATCATTGTTACTGATGTAATTAATTGTCTATTGCACAACTCAAACCATTATGCCCTTCTTTGCTCTCCCCATTTTTAAGTCTCCAAGATTTGGTTCACAGTTCCAGAGCAAATCTAAGTCAATACACTACCCTTGAATGCTGCATAAAAGCAATCTGTAATCTCTAAAACCATCGACTTTACACAAACTACCGGCACTACTGTTGAAAGATGCTGAATCGAAAAGATCGAAAAGATCGAGACAAGCAACGCTATTGGAAAAACAGGTTAGATCACTGATCAGCATGTTCTGTCAAAATATTGTGTAGCGGCTTTCGTTTATTTAAAAAACACATGGTACTTTTATTACAGCTAGAAATATCAATATGAAATCCAGATATCAACAGTACCTTCGACAATCAAGCAGGGGTTGCTCAGCAATGGCACTGTGCTCTCAACATCAGCGGCAGTTGCACACGGCTGTAAAGTAAGAAGTAAATGTTACATTCATACAGTATATTGTAGCAAAGATTCAACATGGTGCATAAGACGTTCCACTGGTCCCACTGATTCTGAAGTTAAAGAGTGGAGTCAACAATTCCTGAGAACGCTTGTTGTCAAAATCAGTGAAAATATCCTCATGATCCGCTACCTGTGTGTGCGCTGCCCCCCCACCCCCTGTTTACATTCCCGTTTACAGAGAGTAAGATGTGTATCAACACATTGTGAGGATCTAGACAATGATTTTGACAAAATCTGATTTTGACAACAAACGTTCTCCAGAATCACCGACTACACGTTGTGTCCACATGTGAATGAATGCGATTACTGGTAAATGTATACAAGTGCGAAAGATAACATAATACTGTCTAATACAATCACAACCTGCTTTTTTCTTTTTGAAACAACTTACATCAGCCTCAAGCATGGTGGCATTCTTCGGTTCTTTGAAATATGCCATCAGTAGCAGAAGGATACATGCAGCCTTGTCTGACGCCTCTGGCTCGTATTTAGCGAGGACGTCCTTGATCCCTGGACGGTTGAGCTGCTGGCAAAAGCGAATGATGGTACTGCCCTTGCTGTTCATAGCCTCTTCATACTTTGTTTGTATGGAGACATCCGTCAGCAGACTGAAGTGGGAGAAAAGGCCTCTCTGCGAGAATAGGAATGGCCATTCCTCCTTTATCTCAACAATGGCTGGTGCAGGCACCCTGTTTATGAACTGGCGCTGGGTGATGTAGGTCCTCTCCATCAGATGTTCAGCCGTTTCTGCCCCTCCCATCCCTCCCTCTGTGTAGACGTTCTGTAGTTGTTGTTTTTTTTCTTCCAAGGTTGCCTCCGTCTCTCCAGCAGGAAGTTCTTCCGGACACTCCACCGTACACAACCGTACTGGTCTACTGGGCCTCTGGCCATTGCGATTGCCCCCTCTGCCGCCACATTGGAGGGCCTGCGCTGCCTGCGTCGCCGAGTTTGAAGAGTTTGCTTCCTATTTTTGTATTCAACTCTTGTTTTTATTTGTTGCAAAAGGGAGTAGCAGCCGTCTCCCAGCATATCTCCCTTTTGTCCGACATCGGCAAAGCTTTTTGGCCAGTCTCACAATCATCCGGGCGATCGTGTAGCATGTTGCTCTTGTTGGGTTTTGCTCATGCACTAACATTTGGTCCACCACTGTCTTTATCATATCTCTTCTGTCCCCTGGTGATGGCCTTTTTTCATCTGCCGTCGCTTTGCCAATAGCTGCTGGCATCTCTTCCCATCGTCCCGGAAGTCAGTATACCATGGGTCTGCCAGGCAAGGTGGGTGATGAAAAGGAAGAGTTTAAAGTTCTTTCGGATCTTGACGACTGGGAATAGGGAGTACTTGTGAGGGGTGGAGATTCGACAGCAACATGATCTTCTACTTCAACTGGTGGAAGACCTAGAAGTGAGAAAGGAAAATTATTATAGATAGAGGTACAGCAAGAAGTAGATCCGGGTCGGATTCATATCCAGGTCTGCTGTGAAGAGGACTGAGCCTCTAGGGGGACCACCTCTAGCACCCCTGAAATCTTAAGCTATTTTAACGATTCAACTATAAAAATAATAAAAAACATGGCAGTGTCATAGTTGGATTTACCTTTATTCTTAATGCCGTTCAGCAGTCTGCGACACTGGATTGGTCTGAGGTACTTCTCCAGATCCTTCGCTTCTACAAAGGCAAGGTCTGCCCTGCTCTCCACGCCAAGCTCTTCCAACACTCCCAGCAGGGAAGTCAGGGTTTCAAGAGAGAGGCCCGGTAAAAATTTAACGATTTCTTCCTTCACGTCTTCCCGATCCATTCTCTAAAATAACAAGCCAGAATCAAATCAATATTAAAGTGTTCTGCCAGCTTTAATAACTGTTCCTTGGTATATTATCCAATAACTCCTCTGAAGGAGCCTCAATAAACTCCTGTACTAAAGATCCCATTCTGTTCACTTAACAAAAAGAAGAGGACAGTCTGGTCTGGACAGTGCCTGGTCCAACTTAAAAAAAACAGAGTTCAATCCCCCATCTATCTCAACCACAAACTATCTAACTCCACCCTAGTCTTCAAGTGGTTACTTGCGAATGGTTATTATTAGAGCTGTCAGTTAAACGCGTTATTAACGGCGTTAACGCAAACCAATTTTAACGGCGTTAAAAAATGATCGCGCGATTAACGCAAATATTTTATAAAAAAAAAAAAAAAAACTTTTTTTTTTTTTTCTTTGGCTCAAAACAAAGAAGCAGTAGCCTGACTGCTATGTTCAAATGACACTTGTTCAAAGCAGTCGTTTAATTGCACTATAGGCTCTTTTTTTGTATCGTCCTGTTTTGATCAGTATATGCCAATGTTGTTATCAATAAAAAATTATTTGCACAAGACAAGCCGATGCACTTCACCATGTTGATAAGAGAATTAAAATGAGAAGAATTATGGGACAAAAAAATCAAGGGATATTTAGCATAGAAAAATAATTTGCGATTAATCGTGAGTTAACTATGACATTAATGCGATTAATCACGATTAAATATTTTAATCGCTTGACAGCTCTTATACACACGAAATCAGTGGGTAGGAAATGCAACCGGACAAACCAGCGACCCCCCGGAGCCACTGAGGTGTTCCTGAGCTCTACTAGATAGAGCTCTGTCCACTTTCACCACCACGCTATTGTTGAGAGCACAACGGATTCCCTAAAGTTTAGGGAATCCGTTGTAGGGCTTGGCTAACAACGTTGTTGTTTAGGGCCTAAACAGAACCTGCTGACTAAACCTACCAGGGGAACAGAACTCAAAAACACAAGGCCATAAAAAAATACCAGCACCGTTGCAAACCTATGTTGGAGGTAACCAAGGATTGATTGTGAGAAAAGCGCTATCTAAATCAAATACATTATTATTATTGCACTCTCCTTAGGCCTAAAAAAAAAAAAAGTTTGGTTCCTGTTGGTTGTCAGTTGAGGTCATGGGTAGGTAGGGAATTTATTTTATTTTTTCATTTTATTTTTTCCAGCGGCAGCGATGATAGGTAGAACTATTAGTTCTATAGAACTATTATTATTATTAGACTACATTTACAGTGGAACATTGTTCACCAAAAGCATAAAATTAACTAGCTAGAAGGGGGATGGACCATAGCTATCAGCAAAAAAATTATTTTGTGTTGTGGGTGCCTACTAGGTTACGGCTTGTTAAATTAGTAAAATGGACTGCTAAAGCTTAATTGCACCTCTAAGTTGTAGGCCGATGACTTGCAGTCAGTAACCTTAACCTTCGTCCTCTTTTGGCTAGGATGGGATGACAGCAGCAGTTGAAGGTCGTAGCAATAACAAACACATCTTAATACTATAATAGCAGGCCTGTCGCACCAGTTACTCAAGTGCGCATGTGCCAAGCGCGAACGCATATGCACCGCAAGCAAGCACATGCGCACGAACATACTAGGAAACGCACACACATGCGCACAGACTACAGAGGGTTTTAAATCAGGCTTGGGCCTATAGAAAAATACAGTTAATAAATCAGTTGACTTATTTATTATTAATAGAACGGGCCAGGCTCAGACAGAACAGAGAGCTAAAATCCTAAATTCAATAAACAGTAACATGGTACACTTATTTTTAGGTAAGCTCTAACTGATTATTCATTCACGTTTACATGTTTTGAGGATCTCTCTGCCCGGCTCATGATCGATCTGACAGCACTCGGCTGTCAGTTGAGCTGGACGAGCCACGGTGTTCTGGAACACAGCGCTCAGTTCTGATCTCTCTCCACTATTAGACTCCATCACTCATTTCACTTAGTAACTCTAATGTTGTAAGGTATTTATCTTCATCTCTTATCTATTGTACTACCGTTTCTTAATACCAAGTACGCGAACTGCGGACTCGTGGACTTGGAAGCACGCACTTGGCAAGTCCGGACTTCAAGTACACACTTCCGAGGACGGGAGTATGCACCTGCAATAGAGCTCGTAAGTCAGCCCCTTCCGGTGGTCCCCATGGGACTGAATGGATCGAAAAGTATGAATGGGTTTCAATGGAGAGAAAGTAATTTTTTACTGGTACCAGTCTTTATATGCCTTGGATTACACATATGTTGTTTGTGGATTTAAATGATAATTTTTCATGTCAAGAGTTTGACCGTTTATTGTGCAAACGTTCAGAGAGATCGCCATGTCTGTACCGGAGTGGTGGTGACGTTATATCATTCGCGTCGACAGCATCGATGAGCTGTAGTTCACAAAGTAGCCTCACACAAAACCTAAAATTATCAAACTTCTTCGCGAACATTTTTAGTTTTCTTTTCATGAAAAATTATAATTTGAATCCACAAACAACATGTGTAATCCAGGGCATATAAAGACTGGAACCAGAAAATAATTACTTTCTCTCCATTGAAACCCGTCATATTTTTGGATCTCATAGGTCCCATTGGCTCTACCGGAAGGGGCGTGCCTTCACCACTCTATTGGAACAGCAGCGGACTCGATGACGTCACCACCTCAGCTCGTCTGTTAACTGTGCTACGGCCTCATGTAGGCATTTACTACTGAACAATATAAAGAAATGATATAAAACAACCGTCCTGGAACCGTCACCTTATCGTGGTGGAGAGGTTTGCGTGTCCCTGGGAACCTGAGAGCTGTGTTGTCTGGAGCCTTGTGCTCCTGGTAGGGTCTCTCATGGCAGAGTGGTCTCAGGTGAGGGGCCAGACTAAGAATGGTTCATAAAACTCCAATGAATAACGAAAAAAGAGGAGATGTGACCCGGCCCGGAGGAAGCCCGGGGCCCCCGTCTGGAGCCAGGCCCAGACGGAGGGCTCGATGGCGAGCGCCTGGTGGCCGGGTTTGCCACGGAGCCCGGTCGGGCACAGCCCGAACAAACTACGTGGCACCCCCCCTCTCTTCATCCCATGGGCCCACCACCTGTGGGAAGACCCGTTGGGGTCGGGTGCGCAGCCACATGGGTGGCAGCGAAGGTCAGGGGTCTCGACGGACCAGACCCGGGCGGCAGAAGCTGGCTCTGGGGACGTGGAACGTCACCTCGCTGTGGGGAAAGGAACCGGAGCTTGTGAGGGAGGTGGAGCGCTATCAGTTAGATCTGGTGGGGCTTACCTCCACGCACAGTCTCAGCTCTGGTACCGTACTCCTGGATAAGGGTTGGACTCTATTCTTCTCCGGAGTTGCCAAGGGCGTGAGGCGCCGGGCGGGTGTGGGGATACTCATAAATCCCCGGCTGAGCGCCGCGGTGTTGGAGTTTACCCCGGTAGACGAGAGGGTCGCCTCCCTGCGCCTAAGGGTTGTAGGGGGGAAAACTCTGGCTGTTGTTTGTGCGTATGCACCAAACAGCAGCTCAGAGTACTCGGCCTTCTTGGAGACCCTGAATGGAGTCCTGTATGGGGCTCCAGTAGGGGACTCCGTAGTTCTGCTGGGAGACTTCAACGCCCACGTGGGCAACGATGGAGACACCTGGAGAGGCGTGGTGGGGAGGAACGGCCTCCCTGATCTAAACCCGAGCGGTCGTTTGTTATTGGACTTCTGTGCTAGTCATGGATTATCCTTAACAAACACCATGTTCGAACATAAGGGTGTTCATAAGTGTACCTGGTACCAGAGTACCCTAGGCCGAAGATCGATGATCGATTTCGTGATCGTGTCATCTGATCTGAGGCCGCATGTTTTGGACACTCGGGTAAAGAGAGGGGCGGAACTGTCAACCGACCACCATCTGGTTGTGAGTTGGATCAGGGAATGGGGGAAATTTCCGGATAGACCTGGTAAGCCCAAACGAGTAGTGTGGGTGAACTGGGAACGTCTGGAGGAGGCCCCCGTCCTAGGTATCTTCAACTCACACCTCCGGCGGAGCTTTTCTGGCATTCCTGTGGAGGTTGGGGGCATTGAGCCGGAGTGGGCGGTGTTCAAAGCCTCCATTGCTGAAGCTGCGGTGGCTAGCTGTGGCCTCAGGGTCTTAGGCTCCTCAAGGGGCGGTAACCCTCGGACACCGTGGTGGACTACGGTGGTCAGGGAAGCCGTCCGACTGAAGAAGGAGGCCTTCCGGGATATGATATCCTGGAGGACTCCTGACTCGGTTGCAGGGTACCGACAGGCTCGAAGGGCTGCAGCGGCTGCCGTGTCGGAGGCTAAGCAGCGGGTGTGGGAGAAGTTCGGAGAGGCCATGGAGAAGGACTTTCGGTCGGCACCAAAGTGTTTCTGGAAGACTATCCGGCACCTCAGGAGGGGGAAACGGGGAACCATCCAAGCTGTGTACAGTAAGGATGGGACTCTGTTGACCTCAACTGAGGAGGTCGTCGGACATTGGAAGGAACACTTTGAGGAACTCCTGAATCCGAATAACACGCCCTCTATGTTGGAGGCAGAGCTCGAGGTTGACGGTGTTTCGTCGTCAATTTCTCTGGTGGAGGTCACTGAGGTAGTCAAACATCTCCGCAGTGGCAAAGCCCCAGGGATTGTTGAGATCCAGCCAGAAATGCTAAAGGCTCTGGGTGTTGAGGGGCTGTCATGGTTGACACGCCTATTCAACATCGCGTGGGAGTCGGGTACAGTGCCAAAGGAGTGGCAAACCGGGGTGGTGGTTCCCCTGTTCAAAAAGGGGGACCAGAGAGTGTGTGCCAATTACCGGGGTATCACACTTCTCAGCCTCCCTGGTAAAGTCTACTCCAAGGTGCTGGAAAGGAGGGTTCGGCCGATCGTCGAACCTCAGATTGAAGAGGAACAATGCGGTTTTCGCCCCGGACGTGGAACTACGGACCAGCTCTTCACTCTCGCAAGGATCCTGGAGGGGGCCTGGGAGTATGCCCATCCGGTCTACATGTGTTTTGTGGATCTGGAGAAGGCGTATGACCGGGTCCCCCGGGAGAAACTGTGGGAGGTGCTGCGGGAGTATGGGGTAAGGGGGTCTATCCTCAGGGCCATCCAATCTTTGTACTCCCAAAGCGAGAGCTGTGTTCGTGTTCTCGGCAGCCAGTCAGTTTCATTCTCAGTGGGTGCTGGTCTCCGCCAGGGCTGCGCCTTGTCACCAATCCTGTTTGGGATATACATGGACAGGATATCGAGGCGTAGTCGTGGTGGGGAGGGGTTGCAGTTCGGTGGTCTGAGGATCTCGTCACCGCTTTTTGCAGATGATGTGGTCCTCATTGGATCATCGGCCTGTGACCTTCAGCACTCACTGGATCGGCTGGCGGCCGAGTGTGAATCGGCTGGGATGAGGATCAGCACCGCTAAATCTGAGGCCATGACTCTTAGCAGGAAACCGGTGGATTGCTTACTCCGGGTAGGAAATGAGTCCTTAGCCCAAGTGAAGGAGTTCAAGTACCTCGGGGTCTTGTTCGCGAGTGAGGGTACTATGGAGCGTGAGATTGGCCGGAGAATCGGAGCAGCGGGGGCGGTATTGCGTTCGCTTTACCGCACCATTGTAACGAAAAGAGAGCTGAGCCGCAAGGCAAAGCTCTCGATCTACCGGTCGATCTTCGTTCCTATCCTCACCTATGGTCATGAGGGCTGGGTGATGACCGAAAGGACGAGATCGTGGGTACAAGTGGCCGAGATGAGTTTTCTCAGAAGGGTGGCTGGCGTCTCCCTTAGGGATAGGGTGAGAAGCTCAGCCATCCGTGAGGAACTCGGATTAGAGCCGCTGCTCCTTTACTTAGAAAGGAGTCAGCTGAGGTGGTTCGGGCATCTGGTAAGGATGCCCACTGGGCGCCTTCCTTGGGAGGTGTTTCAGGCACGTCCAGTGGGGAGGAGACCTCGGGGAAGACCCAGGACTAGGTGGAGAGATTATATCTCAACACTGGCCTGGGAACGCCTCGGGATCCCCCCGTCAGAGCTGGTCAATGTGGCCCGGGAAAGGGAAGTCTGGGGCCCCCTGCTTGAGCTGCTCCCCCCGCGACCCGACCCCGGATAAGCGGATGAGGATGAGGATATAAAACAAAACACCAGCCTCTTTCGTTTTAAGATATTATGTTAATATTTTGAATATTATTTTAAAATCAAAGAGGCTGGGGTTTTGTTATACATCTCTTTATATTGTATAATTAAGGGTGCACTCACACTAGGCCTTCTGGCCGTGGCCGTTGGCCGTCGCAACTGTGGCCTGGCCACGGTAGGCTCTTGTACACACGTCATCACGTCGTAACACATTATCACCAAGCGTCCGCTGCATGGACCATAATAAAGTCTGCCGCCAGTCAGAGTTTTAACAACAATGGACAACAACACAGAGAACACAGTTCGCACTTAGCAGAGTCTGTTCAGCTAAGTGCTGAAATGGCTAACAGACACTCGACTTCTCTATGGGACCAACGTGAACCAACAGTTGAACCGCTTGACGCTATGTTTACCGTTTAAAGGTTGGGTATGGAATTCGCTTTTTTGGCCATTTTTGCAAAATTACTTGAAATCGTTATCATAACCCACTTACAGCCACTGAGTTAGAAGTACTGACATGAAAATTAAACAGGTCAATCATCTGTGGAACGGGCAGGGCTCGAAAAACTCCAGCCAATGATTTCCAGAGCCACCGAGTTGCATTGGACAGTAAGTATCCACCATCCCCACCACCACCACCAGCAAAGAGAAGGAAAACCCTACGCTAGCCTGGCTCGCTCTCGCGCATCTGTGTTCGCGCTCGTGCATGATAGCGCGTCCAGGTACTTGGAATGGGTGGAGTCAGAGTCAGCGTTGAAGGAGAGGGGGTAGGACCATTTGAGTTGTGTATTTTCAAAATCTGCTGGCGTTTTGCAAATCCCATACCCAACCTTTAATGGGAAAGAAGGCTTGTCTCCTTTATTATGTCCATGGTCGTCGCATGGACTATACGTCATCCAGCTCAGGTTGCGTAGCCGTGTGTGTGCGCGTGTCGGCTCATTATCTGTACCGTAGCGGCCCGTACCGTAGCAGCAAACCTCTCCCAAGTGGCCAAATTGGCCTGGCCTGGCCAGACTGGCCACACTTACACTGGCAGATTTGAGCACGGTTAGGTGTGAAAACGGCCCCGGCCACGGCCAGAGGAAACCCATGGCAACGGGAATCCCGGTCGGATTTATCCGATCGTGTGTGTGTGTGTGTGTGCGTTTGTATTCTACTCTCGCTCGTTCGTAATTCTTATATCAATAGCCTACTCTCCAGTAATATAATAATAGGCTATATAGGAACATAGAGAACCGCCACTGACTTTTTATATGTAGGGTAGGCCTACAGCTGGCATGCCGTGTGAATACGCATATCATTTGTATTCATTCAAGGTTCTGTGGCATAACGGCTCCGAATTGAGAAACGGTTATGAATGACTGCACGTGTAGTTGACAAATCGCGGACCCCAAACAAGGCCGTTGACTAGCAACTTGCTCGAAAATATCAATTTTTCCTGTGCGGGTAGAATTGTCCCAGTGCGGCGGTTCTAGATATGAATGCCTGTTGTATTTCAGTCTTACAGACTATCTGCAAATCACATTTAACTGCATGAATGAAAGCATAACTTGTCTTTTGCTAAGTTAAAGGGAAATATTGACGATATATTTCTTATCAGACAACACTGCTGGGGAGGACGTTAGCAAGCTAGCTAACCAATGTGACACTATCAATCCAATAACTTGTGCCTCACATCAAAAAGTCGAGCTAAAATAACCCAGTCATTTACAGACAAAATCAACCATATCAGGTCAACAATATTTGTAATAATACCATATTTTAGGCTTTAGACACATTTCAATTATCACATTATTCAATTAAACACATTTAACCGCCTGAATTTAAGATTAACCACTTATTAATGCTAAAACTGAGAGGGCCTTACCTTATCATCGAAGTTTCTTCCTCCTCTGTCTTCACTTGGCGGCAAATGGCAGAATGTCTGCTGCTGGTTGACAGTTAAAAGTTGCGGGATCTCCCACAATGCAGTGTGTTAATGTGATTTACTGTGTTTTCACACGAAATGGTCTGATTACAGTATTTGAAATTACAGTATTATATTGGGAACATCACAGTTAGCACCTGTGAAGTGATTTCACAGTAATTTACTGTCAAATATTACAGTTAAATATTGTGAAACCCTGGTAATTATTTACAGTGTATATATATATGCCTACCTGTGTATATTCTGAGAAATGCTCCAATCCAAAATGCATGGGTTTACATTTCGTTCTGTGCAGTACGAATAACGTCTGACAATTGTGCTCTGGGACACAATTCAATAGATTACTTTCCGTGAGCGTGAGAAAGAAAGGTTTTTGAGGGGGTCTGCTGTAAAAAACAGGGAAATCAGAGTATCCCTAATACACTACATTTACCCTTTGATGCATTTGTTGTTTTGACACATACATATGTAGAGGGTGCACTGTACTATCTGCGCACACCCCTTCTGTGGTCGAAGAAAGTATCCCAATTGAAAGGCAATGTATACAATTTTGTTCTGTGTAGCACGAAATAAGTCAGACAATCGTGCTCTGGGGCATGATTCAATAGATTACTTTTCGTGGGCTTGAGAACTAAATGTTTTTGAAGTGGACTGCTGTAAAAAACTGGGAAATGCCTAGTACACTACATTTCCCCTTTGATGCATTTATTGTTTTGAAACAAACATAAATAGAGGTTGCATTGTACTATCTACGCACACCCCTTCTATTCTCTCTCTCTCCCTCACTTTCTCTCTTTCTCTCTCTTTCGTTTCGTTCTTTTGAGCACGATAATTGTCTGAGAAACGTGCGTTCTGTGGAGCACGTTCATTTCAGTTTTAGAGGAGGCATGCTTAAAAAATCTGAAATATTGACATATATAACTAGAGGGTGCACTGAATTGTCTGCGCACACACTCTCTCTCTCATCTGAAAAACGCTCCCATTCAAAATGCATTGTTTTACATTTCGTTCTGTGTAGCACGAAAACATCGGAGAAAGCTCCCGTTCAGAATGCATTGGTTTACATTTCGTTTACATTTCGGAGCACGGTAATTTTATTTATTTATTTATTTTCAGTTTTTGAGGAGGTTTGCTTCAAAAATGCAAACATTGACATATATATAACTAGAGGGTGCACTGTACTATCTGCACCTATCCCTTCTGAAGCACCTTGGAGCACGTTAATTGTCTGAAAAACGCGCGATCTAATGGAGCACGTTCGTTTCAGTTTTTGAGGAGGTCTGCTTAAAAAATCTGAAATATTGTCATATATATCACTTGAGGGTGCACTGTAGGCTACTGTCTGCGCACACACTCTCTCGTCTAAAAAACGTTCCCATTACATTTTGTTCTGTGTAGCACGAAAACATCGGAGAAACGCTCCCATGCAGAATGCATTGGTTTACATTTCGTTCTTTGTAGCACGAAAAAAGTCGAACAATCGTGCTCTGGGACACGATTCCATAGATTAACGGTTGTGCACATGAGCACGAAATCGCGTGTTACCGGGTTGAAACCGGATGACTGTTCCCCTGAAGTCAGGGGGTAAAGGGCATATGAAGCCATCAACACAAGAAGAACACATCTCAACATATGTACAGTATAAGGCCCCGAAACGGGCGGTCAGGAATATCTCCGTAAAGATTGAGTCATTTTGAAACCGCATCGAGCTGTAGAAACGCTGTAGTAAATGTTCAAGGCGCTGTTTCTCCACAGAAAAAGTTGAGGGCATAAAGCCTGCTTGCATACAGCCTGCTCGCTGTATGCAAACGAGGAGATCCAACCTTTTAAATTGAGCAAAAATACTTTTTAATGTTCAGTTAGTAATTAAATTTATCAAGGGGCTTTATTTAAAGCTACAAAAAGAATACAAATAAAATCATAAATAAAAAATTCAACGCAACTCTGATGTCTCTCAGCTGGTGGGGGACTATTGACGTCATCGTTTGCGTTTCAGGCGCCTATACGAATCCTAACACAAAACCGCATAGGTCCGGATAGATTTGATAGATTTCAGAAATGTGCGGTTTCGGGCACCGGATTTGCCGGCTCCGTCTGGACTGTTGGCCGAAACGCACAAGATTTCGTGTGGACGGAGCCTAAGTCGGGTCGTTTTTTGATATTTCTGAAATGTTACATAATTGACCTTTCAATAGTTCCATTGAAAGTTAGATGTTGTAAAACATTTCCACTAAACTCTCTGTGTAAGTAGATTAGTAAACCTCCGGCCTTAGAGGCAGAAAATGATTACATTCCCAAACACCAAGTGGGTATGGCCCTTGAGTAAACCTACCGCCACAAGCAGGCTTGGGGGACCACTGTCCTGTCTCAAGGCATTGGACAAATGGGTTACCAGAAAGGATGTAGTCTCCCGTGCAGCCATATTTGATGGTGTCCTTGTAGTTGCTCATGGTGGGGGAGGACATGTGACCATGATCGATGGGTTCTGGACTGGGGCAGGTTACCACTGAATCAAAGGGAAGGTGGTCAAGCAAAGCAGGATGTTTTAGCTTGTCTTCCCACTAGAAAAAGGTTTACAAGTGCTGGCTGTGTTTGTGTTCCCTGTAAGCCAAGTGGACGATTAAAGACCCTCGCATTCAGAGACACGATTGGTGGAAACAAACATGAAGCAATGACAGTGAAACTCCCTGTTCACCCAGATCTGAGCTCCTCTACCATCCAAATTTAGATTGTTAATCTAATCTGATATCCAAGACTAATTCATGCATAACTTCAGCACAGGGCATTCTCTTAAGAGCCACCGTCACACTTACTATTTTCTCAAGTTCTGATAAAAATAGCGGCAGAGGAAGGAACAATGGTGTACCATTGTAGCATTATTGTCTTACTTTGACACATGGGTGCTACTGTCCAGGTTCCAGAGGAAGTACATTCTGCTCTTGGGTTTCCTATGAGGGCCATAGGAGGCACACATTTGTAAGTCCCTCTCACACCAAATTTGGCTTTTCCCCCAGGGGCCCTCCAAATGTCGTACACAATTCTGGCGTTATCCGGGATAGGAGGTGGACCACAAGTCACAACTGAAAAAACAGACAAAAGGATGTTCAAGCGCAATCAATTGTTTTTGAATGAAGTAAAAGAATTGCAAGAATTCACATTTTCCTAAATATAAATATATATTTAGTTTACTAATTGTTGATTAAAGTGTTGTTTGAGAAATGAGGATACATTTTGTTCACTCATTACGCAACTAGACAGCATGTTTTTAAATGTACACAAACTCACAAATAAATGAGTTCATACCTTTGCACTCTGGACTTGATGCGCTCCATTCTGCATTTTCTTGGCACACAACACTGCTGGCTCCATGCAAATTGTACCTGAACAGACCAAGCCAACAACAATTGCATAACCATTCACTGCAAAAACAGACTATTTTAACTACCTATTTTGGTCAAGTTTTAGAATATTGGAGCATGTGTCCCAAAAAGTACTTTAAAAACGTAGTGAACAAAATGAATTCAGGATACTACACAATATTTAAAAGTTCAGTGTTATTATATCTATAAAAATAAGAATCAAGTGAGTGCATTCAATTCATCATATATATATTTATACACAGTGTTGAAATGTCCTGTTAAGAGACAGTACTTGGTTGATATCTAAGCGTTGGAGGAACTGCTGTATCTCCCTTACCCCTCATTGCAGGTGAAGTTGACTCTACTCTGGTATAAATTGTCCTCAAAGTGCATCTCTGCATTTGATGGGGTATCTATGGCAGGGCACATCTTTGCTAAAGTTGAGAAAAAGGGTAGATTACTTTGACAGGAAGTGCTGCTGGCTCTAGAAGATGGCTCCAGTACTGGCTCAAGTTCGACTGGACAAAGCTAATTTTGATGAATTGAAACCTTGCACTTCAATCGATGACTTGAAACCATCCACTTCAATCGATTGATTGTTCATTCATTCATTCAATTCGTTTTATGAAATATCATAAAGATTGGAAAATATTTTCTTCTTGTAGGCTGCTCATCAGAATAAATGTATACATTTTTTAATGATTGAATCGATGATTCGTGTTTCTACTACAATAAGCAGTCCTTTTTTGCTTTTATATGATGAATGTATTTTGTTTGATCAGAAGTACTCACCCTGACACACAAACTCCGTCCTGCCCCATGTCCCCCGGACGCTGCAGATGATGACCCCCACGCCGCTCTGGGTGGTGTAGCCCGGGGCACAGGTCAGGTGGACCTCTGTCCCCGGAGGAGATAGCAGCTGCAGCCCCAGGGCCTCCACGTGAGGCGTGAGGACTGGTCTGGGACAGCCTGTTGGGGAGAGCATCTCTCTGTTTTCCTCCCTCTTTTAGTTTCACTCATGGACCCTTTCATATGACCATGTCAGTGGAATCACTGAAGAGATCACACTTTTCCTTAGATAGTTAGATTAGCTCAACTTTCAACAGCATAGAAATGTAATACATTCACTGATAACCTTGAAGACATAACCAACCACTCTAAATATCAAGCAAACGGCGGAAAAGGGAACTACTGGAGATAAATAAAGTACGAAAATATATATTGAAACAAATATAAAGCCAAACACAAAACCTCTCACTCACACACACACACACACACACACACACACACACACACACACACACACACACACACACACACACACACACACACACACACACACACACACACATACGCGTTTATAGACTATATCAGGACTTATGAAAAAAACGTGACAAATTGGGACATGCCTTTCCCAAGGTCCACGAGACCTGGGAATCAGAATATTTCCATTCCTTGATTCTAGGAATGCAACCATCTATTCAGATTTAGGCTAGGGCTATATTTTTGTTCAGACCTGATTTTAATGCTACATATGAGGACCTTTTCGGGTTTATGTGACTTATAAGGCCCATAGCAACCAGCCCATACACACACAAACTCTATTTTCAGGTTTATGTGACTTATAAGGCCCATAGCAACCAGCCCACACACACACACTCTATTTTCAGGTTAATGTGAATTATAAAGACCCTAGAATACACAAAATAGGATCTGTATTTTAACTGGGGTCCGGTTATATATGTAGAAATGTCAAAACCCCAGACAGCCCGGGTAACCTTCAACAGAAAGGATTATCCATGTTCACATAGCTCTTAAATATAATATATTCTCAGTCTACTGTTTAAGTCGTATTATTGTTATTTGTGACAATATATAAAAATTCGTAGCAAATATTCACGTAATAAAAAAAGGCGGAACACTTTTTGCATTGCTTACTTTTATTGAGTGCCAGCAAAAAAAATACAAGCAAAAAACAAGATCAATTGGAATGGATCTACCTAGTCATCTTCCTTTTTAATGCTACGTTTCTGTTGTGTACGTAGTACTTGATGGCAACCCAGTCTCGGTCTTTCAGAGCTACTGGCTCTGCCTGGAGGCAGGAGTCACAGTCCTTTTTGCCAGGTATTCTGCAGCTTGTAATGAAGTTAAGCAAATGGCGCTCAACAGCCTTCACTTCCTCACCGGTCCACTTGCTTCTCACCTTCACAGCTTTCATAAATGGAAACAAAATACAACTGATTAACAATGGAACAAATGGCTCTGCTAACGTGACAAATGGGGGATATGATACAAAGGATTCTAGTTAGTAGTTATATGATATATGTTATCAATACATTTTTCTAATAAAGTAATGAATACAAAATGCTTACTAACCTTGCTTTCTTTTGGAGCCCTTTGAAGAAGCTTGGGATGTGACTATTTTGTGACTCATGTTTACGTCATCCAAGGTGGTTGATTCAGGAGTGCCCTCCATGTTGTCCAGGCTGGTTGACTCGGAAGTGCCCTCCATGTTGTCCAGGGTGATTGACTCAGATGTGCCCTCCATATTGTCCAGGGTGGTTGACTCGGAAGTACCCTCCATGTTGTCCAGGGTGGTTGACTCGGAAATGCCCTCCATGTTGTCCAGGCTGGTTGACTCAGGAGTGTGCCTCAGAAGTGTCTGGTCGCTAGCAGTCTCAGTTATTGAGCCTTTGCAAAGTAATAATGATTGTGATGTTATTCTATGAGCTTTCTGACAATACGTTGGTTTGCTTGCATTATTCACTGTAAAAAACCTCAGTGTCAGGCAATATGCAATTCTACATTATCATTTAGATTTTAGATGTAAACATAAGCTGAATGCAAATTCATGAATGTAGAATTACTTGAGGATCATTTCGATAATCCCCCAGAAATGTTAATTTATGTGACATAACTTAAAGATATTACAGCATATATACAAGTCAGGATACCTTTGCATTGATGTAGGTCAGCAACGTTTTCTTCGCTGGAATCATCACTCATTTCTACTTCATCTGGTTGGGTAAAAAACAGTTCAGGCAAATCATTTAAATTAAGGACTAAGAACACTTATAATAGTTATATTTGAAGTGGTTAAAAACTATATTTCAAATAAAATGTTACCTTCAGGATTGACCTCAATGTCATCCAGCCCTTTCCCCTGCAGGTAAGGCAGTCTTCCTTTTTCGAGTGATATCAGGAGTTTGCTGACTTTTGCGAGCTGAAGGGTACTCTCTGGAAGCCGATAGAATTCTCTATGGACACGGATGTCGTGTCCTAGAAAGGTGGCAAGTTGATCCATTTCATTTTCTTTGAGATTTAGTAGTGTGGACAAAGTGGCCACTTGTTTCCGCAATCTTGTTGAGGTGAGAGCCTCTGGGTTCTTTGCACCACATTGCTTTGCATACTTACGAAAGCAGTCAGAGCCTCTGTAATGGGAAAGGACACCTGGCCGTGCAAACATGTACACATTTTCTTTGTGGACTTGACACTCTTTCCTGCTTTTCATTAGGAGGTCCATAGCAGCGATCATGTCGGGGGTTAGAAGCACTGGAACCTTTCTTGACCTTTTACCACGAATCTCAACTCTCTCAAAGTGCTCTGCAAGCTTCTTCTCGAAGTCGGTAAGGCCCCTCACAATGTCTGGATTCAGCTCTGTACGATCCCTGGATGTGAAAGTCTGAAGCTCCATTTTTGAAACTTCACCTTCCCGCCTTCTGTTAAATAGTACTACCTGCGTCAAAGTCACTTTAGCAAGATTTCCAAAGCTTTTGCTGTTGGGTTCTTCCTCAAGGTCCTTCATGCGCTTAACACGCTCAGCAGCAAGAAACTTGTGCAGCACCGACACATCCTCTGTAAAGGGTAAAACCTGTGGTTTATTCCATTTGGCTTGTTGAAGTGTTCCCAATGCGGCAGCAGAAATGGACTCTGTCCACTTTTTCTGATGTAGAGTGGCAAATTGCTTTGCAGACTCCGCAACGGCAGGGCGATTTGCAATGATGGCATTGCATTGCACAATGCCTGCAACTTTGGCTAAACTGTGTCCCAATTTCAAAGCCAATGATGGGATTTTATATGAGTTGCTTTCGACATCATAACCAGCAACAGATCTAACTGCCTGTATCACATGCGGAAAGTTACAAGGCATAACAAGGTCTTCGGTGCTCTTCAAAGGTGTTATAGCTCTTGCCGTTATCAATAGTCTTGCCATCTCTCTCATTTTTTGGCGTATGTAGTCATTCCTTCTTTCATACGGTTTCCTGGAATTGAACAGTGACTCGCCGATACAAAGGATCACAGTTTCACTCCTTACAACCGAAGAAACGTCATCCTGGTTCATTTCACAAGCAATCTTCCAAACAGTTTCCTTAACTGAGTCAGGTCTTGGTAAGTGCATTTGAATCCTTTTTCGGCCAACTTGAGGCTCTTCCTCAACAGTCTTTTTCGGGCAGTTTCTCACATGTCTCCATAAAGAGTTTCTTGCATACAGTCCTTCGCAAAATTTGCAGTGACGGAAGTCATCAGATTGTTTTGCAGTACTGGGTCTTCTACAAGCAACCATCTCTCCAGTGCCACAGCTTGCCACTTCAGCATTATGGTCAAAGTTTCCTCTCTTCTTAATAGAGCGTAACAACTCGCTTCTTTTGCGGGATCTTTTATCAAAACTGAAAGCCATTGCAACATCAGGCTCTTCACTGTGCACGGATTCAAGATGTCTTGCCAATTTAGAAATGGCCTTTTTACAATAAAGACAAAATTGCTTCTTGTTGTACTTGCTTCCTTTTGCATTTATTGGCAATGGTGTGACATTTATGGAGCTTTTCTGCTGTGATGGTTTCTTTAATGAATTGGCACTGCAGCTTATCACTGAAGCACAATGATTGCTGCTCATCTTTGAAGAACTCAATGTTCTAGGTACCTCTGAACTGGTGGCACCATCCCCCTTCATGATTTTGAGTTCTTGACTAGCAGTACTTATAATTGAAGCATCCGAGGAATTGCCACATGAGGCTGGAACATAGTCAGCATCATCAAAGTCCGTAGCATCCGAAGATTCCTCAAATAAGTCAGTGGAGGTCTGAAGGAAAATGGAGAAAAAAAGGCTTCTAATTCTGTCAATAACTTACGCATGCATTAATAGCTAGGGTATCATTAACCCTATAGTACCATCACAATGTGCATAACATCTACAAACTCACCGAATAATTAATTCTGGTGACCTGAATCAAAGATCTCTTGGCTATCTCTTTTTGAGCCTCCTGGTAACGATCTTCACAACGACCATGATGGCGCTTCAGATTTTTTAGACGGCAGATTTTTCTAAGCTTTACAAATCAAAAGGAAAATACTTACTTGAAACTCTAGAATGTTTCCTCACATCATAATTACCCCAAGGTGTGAAAATATGAACTATTTGAACTTATGACCAGAATGCAGCGTTCTTACCTGCTCTGCAGTAGGACACTGGTGGAAGGGGACAGTTCCAGAGGACTTGCTTGCCTTGAATGAAATGATGAACAATAAATATTATTTTGTATAAACACAGGACTTAAACGTGGAATTAGGATATATTATACTTTGCTGCATTGACTATGCATGTAGGGACCACAGTTGCAAGGAAAATAATTCAAACGTGGATCTGGGCGTTTTTATGTAAGGATCTATAGAAATAGTTAAAACTAAAATATCTGCTACCCAACAATATGAGGACCTCGTAACACACACACACTCTACTCTTGTTGGGTCATACCATGTTGGGACGTCATCTGAAACACATTTAAGCCTTGCACAGACTAAGTACAAAATGAGGACCTGACGACTGAACACATCTAGGGTCAAGGTTCCTGACATCGAGCTATCCTTTTGTTGTCAAAGAAAGCTGAACATCCCAAACACAAATGTAAATGGATCTAATGCCGTAGAAATTAAATCAAGCAAATTGATACGAAGTATGTTAAATGGGCAAAATCATTGCCAAAGGGGAAAAAAACATAGGATTTAGTGAGAATAAAGTATAATTTTATGTTTTGAGGGGCGGTTAGTTCTGTCAAATGGTAAGGCTAATTTTGTTAACGCTATGATATTGAACCAACTTATGGAAATGTTTATATTGTGAACATTTTGCACATAAAGGTTGGTTGTGATAGTCAGAAGCCATTTCATATCAAGTTGGAATGAACTGAGACATCTATTTAGTTTAAATAGAAACGATCTACAATAAATGTGTAATAACCTGTAGGATGGATGAAGTGGATCTCTGGCTCACTTCTGGGTCCACTGAAGTATGAGCTGGGATCATGCCACTTGGTGTCTGAAACGAAATACAACAATAACCTGTCAGAAATATTCTGTATTATAATATAGATCAAATCTAGTTCGTAAACTAATGATCATACTCATTTAATTTACAATATATTCCTACCACCTGTCTATCATAATCGCCTTTGGAATGAGACTCATTGCTGAGGTCAAGGGCTGCATTGACTTTGCATGTAGGGACCACAGATGTTAGTTAAAATAATTCCCACGTGGATCTGGGCTTTTTATGTAACTCTATAGAAATGGTTCAAACTGAAATAACTGCTACCCAACAATATGAGGACCGTGTAACACACACACACACACTCTACTCTTGTTGGGTCATACCATATTGGGACGTCACCTGAAACACATTCAAGCCTTGCACAGACTAAGTACAAAATGAGGACCTGACGACTGAACACATCTAGAGTGAAGGCTCCTGACTTTGACGTATCCTTTTGTTCTCAAAGAAAGCTGAAAAGCCCCAACACTAATGTAAATGGATCTACTGCCGTAGAAATTAAATCACGCAAATTGATAAGAAGCATGTTAAATGGGCAAAATCATTGCCACAGGGGGAAAAAACATCGGATTTAGTGAGAATAAAGATTAATTTTATGTTTTGAGGGGCGGTTAGTTCTGTCAAATGGTATGGCTAATTTTGTTAACGCTATGATATTGAACCAACTTACGGAAATGTTGATATTGTGAACATTTTGCACAAAAAGGTTGGTTGTGATAGTCACAAGCCATTTCATATATATATTGGAATGAACTGAGACATCAATTTAAATAGAAACGATCTACAATAAATGTGTAATAACCTGTTGGATGGATGAAGTGGATCTCTGGCTCACTTCTGGGTCCACTGAAGTATGAGCTGGGATCATGCCACTTGGTGTCTGAAACGAAATACGACAATAACCTGTCAGAAATATTCTGGATTACAATATAGATCAAATCTAGTTAGTAAACTAATGATCATACTCATTTAATTTACAATATATTCCTACCACCTGTCTATCATAATCGTCTTTGGAATGAGACTCATTGCTGAGGTCAAGGGCTGCATTGGCTTTGCATGTAGGGACCACAGATGTTAGTTAAAATAATTCCCACGTGGATCTGGGCTTTTTATGTAACTCTATAGAAATGGTTCAAACTAAAATAACTGCTACCCAACAATATGAGGACCGTGTAACACACACACTCTACGCTTGTTGGGTCATACCATATTGGGACGTCATCTGAAACACATTTAAGCCTTGAACAGACTAAGTACAAAATGAGGACCTGACGACTGAACACATCTAGGGTCAAGGTTCCTGACATTGAGTTATCCTTTTGTTCTCAAAGAAAGCTGAAAAGCCCCAACACTAATGTAAATGGATCTACTGCCGTAGAAATTAAATCACGCAAATTGATAAGAAGTATGTTAAATGGGCAAAATCATTGCCAAAGGGGAAAAAAAAAAAAGGATTCAGTGAGAATAGAGATTCATTTTATGTTTTGAGGGGCGGTTAGTTCTGTCAAATGGTAAGGCTAATTTTGTTAACGCTATGATATTGAACCAACTCATGGAAATGTTGATATTGTGAACATTTTGCACAAAAAGGTTGGTTGTGATAGTCACAAGCCATTTCATATATATATTGGAATGAACTGAGACATTTATTTAAATAGAAACGATCTACAATAAGTGTGTAATAACCTGTTGGATGGATGAAGTGGATCTCGGGCTCACTTCTGGGTCCACTGAAGTATGAGCTGGGATCATGACACTTGGTGTCTGAAACGAAATACAACAATAACCTGTCAGAAATATTCTGGATTACAATATAGATCAAATCTAGTTAGTAAACTAATGATCATACTCATTTAATTTACAATATATTCCTACCACCTGTCTATCATAATCGCTTTTGGAATGAGACTCATTGCTGAGGTCAAGGGCAGCATTGACTTTGCATGTAGGGACCACAGATGTTAGTTAAAATAATTCCCACGTGGATCTGGGCTTTTTATGTAACTCTATAGAAATGGTTCAAACTAAAATAACTGCTACCCAACAATATGAGGACCGTGTAACACACACACACTCTACTCTTGTTGGGTCATACCATATTGGGACGTCATCTGAAACACATTTAAGCCTTGCACAGACAAAGTACAAAATGAGGACCTGACGACTGAACACATCTAGAGTCAAGGTTCCCGACATCGAGTTATCCTTTTGTTGTCAAAGAAAGCTGAAAAGCCCCAACACTAATGTAAATGGATCTACTGCCGTGGAAATTAAATCAAGCAAATTGATAAGAAGTATGTTAAATGGGCAAAATCATTGCCACAGGGGGAAAAAACATCGGATTTAGTGAGAATAAAGATTAATTTTATGTTTTGAGGGGCGGTTAGTTCTGTCAAATGGTAAGGCTAATTTTGTTAACGCTATGATATTGAACCAACTCATGGAAATGTTGATATTGTTAAAATTTTGCACAAAAAGGTTGGTTGTGATAGTCAGAAGCCATATCATATCAAGTTGGAATGAACTGAGACATCTATTTAATTTAAATAGAAACGATCTACAATAAGTGTGTAATAACCTGTTGGATGGATGAAGTGGATCTCGGGCTCACTTCTGGGTCCACTGAAGTATGAGCTGGGATCATGCCACTTGGTGTCTGAAACGAAATACAACAATAACCTATCAGAAATATTCTGTATTATAATATAGATCAAATCTAGTTAGTAAACTAATGATCATACTCATTTAATTTACAATATATTCCTACCACCTGTCTATCATAATCGTCTTTGGAATGAGACTCATTGCAAAGGTCAAGGGCTGCATTGGCTTTGCATGTAGGGACCACAGATGTTAGTTAAAATAATTCCCACGTGGATCTGGGCTTTTTATGTAACTCTATAGAAATGGTTCAAACTAAAATAACTGCTACCCAACAATATGAGGACCGTGTAACACACACACTCTACTCTTGTTGGGTCATACCATATTGGGACGTCATCTGAAACACATTCAAGCCTTGCACAGACTAAGTACAAAATGAGGACCTGACGACTGAACACATCTAGAGTCAAGGTTCCTGACATTGAGTTATCCTTTTGTTCTCAAAGAAAGCTGAAAAGCCCCAACACTAATGTAAATGGATCTGCTGCCGTAGAAATTAAATCACGCAAATTGATAAGAAGTATGTTAAATGGGCAAAATCATTGCCACAGGGGAAAAAACATAGGATTTAGTGAGAATAAAGTATAATTTTATGTTTTGAGGGGCGGTTAGTTCTGTCAAATGGTATGGCTAATTTTGTTAACGCTATGATATTGAACCAACTTATGAAAATGTTTATGTTGTGAAAATTGTGCACATAAAGGTTGGTTGTGATAGTCAGAAGCCATTTCATAGATATTTTGGAATGAACTGAGACATCAATTTAAATAGAAACGATCTACAATAAGTGTGTAATAACCTGTTGGATGGATGAAGTGGATCTCTGGCTCACTTCTGGGTCCACTGAAGTATGAGCTGGGATCATGCCACTTGGTGTCTGAAACGAAATACAACAATAACCTGTCAGAAATATTCTGGATTACAATATAGATCAAATCTAGTTAGTAAACTAATGATCATACTAATTAAATTTACAATATATTCCTACCACCTGTCTATCATAATCGTCTTTGGAATGAGACTCATTGCTGAGGTCAAGGGCTGCATTGACTTTGCATGTAGGGACCACAGATGTTAGTTAAAATAATTCCCACGTGGATCTGGGCTTTTTATGTAACTCTATAGAAATGGTTCAAACTAAAATAACTGCTACCCAACAATATGAGGACTGTGTAACACACACACTCTACGCTTGTTGGGTCATACCATATTGGGACGTCATCTGAAACACATTTAAGCCTTGAACAGACTAAGTACAAAATGAGGACCTGACGACTGAACACATCTAGGGTCAAGGTTCCTGACATTGAGTTATCCTTTTGTTCTCAAAGAAAGCTGAAAAGCCCCAACACTAATGTAAATGGATCTACTGCCGTGGAAATTAAATCACGCAAATTGATAAGAAGTATGTTAAATGGGCAAAATCATTGCGACAGGGGAAAAAAAACATAGGATTCAGTGAGAATAGAGATTAATTTTATGTTTTGAGGGGCGGTTAGTTCTGTCAAATGGTAAGGCTAATTTTGTTAACGCTATGATATTGAACCAACTCATGGAAATGTTGATATTGTGAACATTTTGCACAAAAAGGTTGGTTGTGATAGTCAGAAACCATTTCATATACATATTGGAATGAACTGAGACATTTATTTAAATAGAAACGATCTACAATAAGTGTGTAATAACCTGTTGGATGGATGAAGTGGATCTCGGGCTCACTTCTGGGTCCACTGAAGTATGAGCTGGGATCATGACACTTGGTGTCTGAAACGAAATACAACAATAACCTGTCAGAAATATTCTGGATTACAATATAGATCAAATCTAGTTAGTAAACTAATGATCATACTCATTTAATTTACAATATATTCCTACCACCTGTCTATCATAATCGCATTTGGAATGAGACTCATTGCTGAGGTCAAGGGCAGCATTGACTTTGCATGTAGGGACCACAGATGTTAGTTAAAATAATTCCCACGTGGATCTGGGCTTTTTATGTAACTCTATAGAAATGGTTCAAACTAAAATAACTGCTACCCAACAATATGAGGACCGTGTAACACACACACACTCTACTCTTGTTGGGTCATACCATATTGGGACGTCATCTGAAACACATTTAAGCCTTGCACAGACAAAGTACAAAATGAGGACCTGACGACTGAACACATCTAGAGTCAAGGTTCCCGACATCGAGTTATCCTTTTCTTGTCAAAGAAAGCTGAAAAGCCCCAACACTAATGTAAATGGACCTGCTGCCGTGGAAATTAAATCAAGCAAATTGATAAGAAGTATGTTAAATGGGCAAAATCATTGCCACAGGGGGAAAAAACATCGGATTTAGTGAGAATAAAGATTAATTTTATGTTTTGAGGGGCGGTTAGTTCTGTCAAATGGTAAGGCTAATTTTGTTAACGCTATGATATTGAACCAACTCATGGAAATGTTGATATTGTGAAAATTTTGCACTAAAAGGTTGGTTGTGATAGTCAGAAGCCATATCATATCAAGTTGGAATGAACTGAGACATCTATTTAATTTAAATAGAAACGATCTACAATAAGTGTGTAATAACCTGTTGGATGGATGAAGTGGATCTCGGGCTCACTTCTGGGTCCACTGAAGTATGAGCTGGGATCATGCCACTTGGTGTCTGAAACGAAATACAACAATAACCTGTCAGAAATATTCTGTATTATAATATAGATCAAATCTAGTTAGTAAACTAATGATCATACTCATTTAATTTACAATATATTCCTACCACCTGTCTATCATAATCGTCTTTGGAATGAGACTCATTGCTGAGGTCAAGGGCTGCATTGGCTTTGCATGTAGGGACCACAGATGTTAGTTAAAATAATTCCCACGTGGATCTGGGCTTTTTATGTAACTCTATAGAAATGGTTCAAACTAAAATAACTGCTACCCAACAATATGAGGACCGTGTAACACACACACACTCTACTCTTGTTGGGTCATACCATATTGGGACGTCATCTGAAACACATTTAAGCCTTGCACAGACAAAGTACAAAATGAGGACCTGACGACTGAACACATCTAGAGTCAAGGTTCCCGACATCGAGTTATCCTTTTCTTGTCAAAGAAAGCTGAAAAGCCCCAACACTAATGTAAATGGATCTACTGCCGTGGAAATTAAATCAAGCAAATTGAAAAGAAGTATGTTAAATGGGCAAAATCATTGCCACAGGGGGAAAAAACATCGGATTTAGTGAGAATAAAGATTAATTTTATGTTTTGAGGGGCGGTTAGTTCTGTCAAATGGTAAGGCTAATTTTGTTAACGCTATGATATTGAACCAACTCATGGAAATGTTGATATTGTTAAAATTTTGCACAAAAAGGTTGGTTGTGATAGTCAGAAGCCATATCATATCAAGTTGGAATGAACTGAGACATCTATTTAATTTAAATAGAAACGATCTACAATAAGTGTGTAATAACCTGTTGGATGGATGAAGTGGATCTCGGGCTCACTTCTGGGTCCACTGAAGTATGAGCTGGGATCATGCCACTTGGTGTCTGAAACGAAATACAACAATAACCTATCAGAAATATTCTGTATTATAATATAGATCAAATCTAGTTAGTAAACTAATGATCATACTCATTTAATTTACAATATATTCCTACCACCTGTCTATCATAATCGTCTTCGGAATGAGACTCATTGCTGAGGTCAAGGGCAGCATTGGCTTTGCATGTAGGGACCACAGATGTTAGTTAAAATAATTCCCACGTGGATCTGGGCTTTTTATGTAACTCTATAGAAATGGTTCAAACTAAAATAACTGCTACCCAACAATATGAGGACCGTGTAACACACACACACTCTACTCTTGTTGGGTCATACCATATTGGGACGTCATCTGAAACACATTTAAGCCTTGCACAGACTAAGTACAAAATGAGGACCTGACGACTGAACACATCTAGAGTCAAGGTTTCTGACATTGAGTTATCCTTTTGTTCTCAAAGAAAGCTGAAAAGCCCCAACACTAATGTAAATGGATCTGCTGCCGTAGAAATTAAATCACGCAAATTGATAAGAAGTATGTTAAATGGGCAAAATCATTGCCACAGGGGAAAAAACATAGGATTTAGTGAGAATAAAGTATAATTTTATGTTTTGAGGGGCGGTTAGTTCTGTCAAATGGTATGGCTAATTTTGTTAACGCTATGATATTGAACCAACTTATGAAAATGTTTATGTTGTGAAAATTGTGCACATAAAGGTTGGTTGTGATAGTCAGAAGCCATTTCATAGATATTTTGGAATGAACTGAGACATCAATTTAAATAGAAACGATCTACAATAAGTGTGTAATAACCTGTTGGATGGATGAAGTGGATCTCTGGCTCACTTCTGGGTCCACTGAAGTATGAGCTGGGATCATGCCACTTGGTGTCTGAAACGAAATACAACAATAACCTGTCAGAAATATTCTGGATTACAATATAGATCAAATCTAGTTAGTAAACTAATGATCATACTAATTAAATTTACAATATATTCCTACCACCTGTCTATCATAATCGTCTTTGGAATGAGACTCATTGCTGAGGTCAAGGGCTGCATTGACTTTGCATGTAGGGACCACAGATGTTAGTTAAAATAATTCCCACGTGGATCTGGGCTTTTTATGTAACTCTATAGAAATGGTTCAAACTAAAATAACTGCTACCCAACAATATGAGGACCGTGTAACACACACACTCTACTCTTGTTGGGTCATACCATATTGGGACGTCATCTGAAACACATTTAAGCCTTGCACAGACTAAGTACAAAATGAGGACCTGACGACTGAACACATCTAGAGTCAAGGTTCCCGACATCGAGTTATCCTTTTGTTGTCAAAGAAAGCTGAAAAACCCAAACACTAATGCAAATGGATCTTCTGCCGTGGAAATTAAATCAAGCAAATTGATAAGAAGTATGTTAAATGGGCAAAATCATTGCCACAGGGGGAAAAAACATCGGATTTAGTGAGAATAAAGATTAATTTTATGTTTTGAGGGGCGGTTAGTTCTGTCAAATGGTAAGGCTAATTTTGTTAACGCTATGATATTGAACCAACTTATGGAAATGTTGATATTGTGAACATTTTGCACAAAAAGGTTGGTTGTGATAGTCACAAGCCATTTCATATATATATTGGAATGAACTGAGACATTTATTTAAATAGAAACGATCTACAATAAGTGTGTAATAACCTGTTGGATGGATGAAGTGGATCTCGGGCTCACTTCTGGGTCCACTGAAGTATGAGCTGGGATCATGCCACTTGGTGTCTGAAACGAAATACAACAATAACCTGTCAGAAATATTCTGGATTACAATATAGATCAAATCTAGTTAGTAAACTAATGATCATACTCATTTAATTTACAATATATTCCTACCACCTGTCTATCATAATCGCCTTTGGAATGAGACTCATTGCTGAGGTCAAGGGCTGCATTGGCTTTGCATGTAGAGACCACAGATGTTAGTTAAAATAATTCCCACGTAGATCTGGGCTTTTTATGTAACTCTATAGAAATGGTTCAAACTAAAATAACTGCTACCCAACAATATGAGGACCGTGTAACACACACACTCTACTCTTGTTGGGTCATACCATATTGGGACGTCATCTGAAACACATTCAAGCCTTGCACAGACAAAGTACAAAATGAGGACCTGACGACTGAACACATCTAGAGTCAAGGTTCCTGACATTGAGTTATCCTTTTGTTCTCAAAGAAAGCTGAAAAGCCCCAACACTAATGTAAATGGATCTACTGCCGTGGAAATTAAATCACGCAAATTGATAAGAAGTATGTTAAATGGGCAAAATCATTGCCAAAGGGGAAAAAAAACATAGGATTCAGTGAGAATAGAGATTAATTTCATGTTTTGAGGGGCGGTTAGTTCTGTCAAATGGTAAGGCTAATTTTGTTAACGCTATGATATTGAACCAACTCATGGAAATATTGATATTGCGAAAATTTTGCACAAAAAGGTTGGTTGTGATAGTCAGAAACCATTTCATATACATATTGGAATGAACTGAGACATTAATTTAATTTAAATAGAAACGATCTACAATAAATGTGCAATAACCTGTTGGATGGATGAAGTGGATCTCTGGCTCACTTCTGGGTACACTGAAGTATGAGCTGGGATCATGCCACTTGGTGTCTGAAACGAAATACAACAATAACCTGTCAGAAATATTCTGTATTATAATATAGATCAAATCTAGTTAGTAAACTAATGATCATACTCATTTAATTTACAATATATTCCTACCACCTGTCTATCATAATCGCCTTTGGAATGAGACTCATAGCTGAGGTCAAGGGCTGCATTGGCTTTGCATGTAGGGACCACAGATGTTAGTTAAAATAATTCCCACGTGGATCTGGGCTTTTTATGTAACTCTATAGAAATGGTTCAAACTAAAATAACTGCTACCCAACAATACGAGGACCTTGTAACACACACACTCTACTCTTGTTGGGTCATACCATATTGGGACGTCATCTGAAACACATTTAAGCCTTGCACAGACAAAGTACAAAATGAGGACCTGACGACTGAACACATCTAGAGTCAAGGTTCCTGACATTGAGTTATCCTTTTGTTCTCAAAGAAAGCTGAAAAGCCCCAACACTAATGTAAATGGATCTACTGCCGTGGAAATTAAATCACGCAAATTGATAAGAAGTATGTTAAATGGGCAAAATCATTGCCAAAGGGGAAAAAAAACATAGGATTCAGTGAGAATAGAGATTAATTTCATGTTTTGAGGGGCGGTTAGTTCTGTCAAATGGTAAGGCTAATTTTGTTAACGCTATGATATTGAACCAACTCATGGAAATATTGATATTGCGAAAATTTTGCACAAAAAGGTTGGTTGTGATAGTCAGAAACCATTTCATATACATATTGGAATGAACTGAGACATTAATTTAATTTAAATAGAAACGATCTACAATAAATGTGCAATAACCTGTTGGATGGATGAAGTGGATCTCTGGCTCACTTCTGGGTACACTGAAGTATGAGCTGGGATCATGCCACTTGGTGTCTGAAACGAAATACAACAATAACCTGTCAGAAATATTCTGTATTATAATATAGATCAAATCTAGTTAGTAAACTAATGATCATACTCATTTAATTTACAATATATTCCTACCACCTGTCTATCATAATCGCCTTTGGAATGAGACTCATAGCTGAGGTCAAGGGCTGCATTGGCTTTGCATGTAGGGACCACAGATGTTAGTTAAAATAATTCCCACGTGGATCTGGGCTTTTTATGTAACTCTATAGAAATGGTTCAAACTAAAATAACTGCTACCCAACAATACGAGGACCTTGTAACACACACACTCTACTCTTGTTGGGTCATACCATATTGGGACGTCATCTGAAACACATTTAAGCCTTGCACAGACAAAGTACAAAATGAGGACCTGACGACTGAACACATCTAGAGTCAAGGTTCCTGACATTGAGTTATCCTTTTGTTCTCAAAGAAAGCTGAAAAGCCCCAACACTAATGTAAATGGATCTACTGCCGTGGAAATTAAATCACGCAAATTGATAAGAAGTATGTTAAATGGGCAAAATCATTGCCAAAGGGGGAAAAAAACATAGGATTCAGTGAGAATAGAGATTAATTTCATGTTTTGAGGGGCGGTTAGTTCTGTCAAATGGTAAGGCTAATTTTGTTAACGCTATGATATTGAACCAACTCATGGAAATATTGATATTGCGAAAATTTTGCACAAAAAGGTTGGTTGTGATAGTCAGAAACCATTTCATATACATATTGGAATGAACTGAGACATTAATTTAATTTAAATAGAAACGATCTACAATAAATGTGCAATAACCTGTTGGATGGATGAAGTGGATCTCTGGCTCACTTCTGGGTACACTGAAGTATGAGCTGGGATCATGCCACTTGGTGTCTGAAACGAAATACAACAATAACCTGTCAGAAATATTCTGTATTATAATATAGATCAAATCTAGTTAGTAAACTAATGATCATACTCATTTAATTTACAATATATTCCTACCACCTGTCTATCATAATCGCCTTTGGAATGAGACTCATAGCTGAGGTCAAGGGCTGCATTGGCTTTGCATGTAGGGACCACAGATGTTAGTTAAAATAATTCCCACGTGGATCTGGGCTTTTTATGTAACTCTATAGAAATGGTTCAAACTAAAATAACTGCTACCCAACAATACGAGGACCTTGTAACACACACACTCTACTCTTGTTGGGTCATACCATATTGGGACGTCATCTGAAACACATTTAAGCCTTGCACAGACTAAGTACAAAATGAGGACCTGACGACTGAACACATCTAGGGTCAAGGTTCCTGACATTGAGTTATCCTTTTGTTCTCAAAGAAAGCTGAAAAGCCCCAACACTAATGTAAATGGATCTACTGCCGTAGAAATTAAATCACGCAAATTGATAAGAAGTATGTTAAATGGGCAAAATCATTGCCACAGGGGAAAAAACATAGGATTCAGTGAGAATAAAGTATAATTTTATGTTTTGAGGGGCGGTTAGTTCTGTCAAATGGTAAGGCTAATTTTGTTAACGCTATGATATTGAACCAACTTATGGAAATGTTTATATTGTGAAAATTTTGCACATGAAGGTTGGTTGTGATAGTCAGAAGCCATTTCATATCAAATTGGAATGAACTGAGACATCAATTTAATTTAAATAGAAACGATCTACAATAAATGTCTAATAACCTGTTGGAAGGATGAAGTGGATCTCTGGTTCACTTCTGGGTCCGCTGAAGTATGAGCTGGGATCATGCCACTTGGTGCCTGAAACGAAATACAACAATAACCTGTCTAGAGATATTTTGTACTATAATCCATTTAAATTAAAACAGAGAAAATCATTTGTGTACATACATGGTGAGAACATACATGCAAGAAGGGACATGTGTTTATACATTTTATAATTCTTTAATAGATCCTATACATTCTAATCTATCAAGAGGATTTACTTACCAGAGCACGCCATGGCCACAGAGATTCTCCATAATCATAGGTGATTTCACTCTCTGCTTGGATGTTTTCAATAGCAAACAGGCAAAGATGAGGTTTACATCGGACTGTCATCTTTCTCATTTTGCAATTTGGGGACCTGTTGGCATCATTCACCAGTCGCCCTAGTGAACCGTCTTCGCATGACGCATCTAAGCTAAAATTGAAGAGGGAAACAGATTTAAACTTTCTCCACAAAACACATAAGGGTATAGAGACTAACTGATGTCTTATAGGGCTTCACTTACCACCATGAGCCATTGTTCCATTCAAAATCAAACAAAAAAGCATTTTGCTTTTCCGTATACTCCCCCTGCCTCTTGTCCCGTTCATATTCAGATATTAACTCCCCACGGTACTCAAGGACAAAGGATCCCTTTTCAATTGGTGCACAGGCAAATACACCACGTCCTGATACAACAAAGTTCACAATTTAGTGTCAAGTAATACAGCACACATTAGGTTTATGAATTGCAGTTGATCAGACCCATTTAGACTGCTTATCAATATGTATGAATTAATATTTAGGAGAAAGATCCATTGCAGGGGTGCAAACTGGTAAGGACCCAAAAAGGTGACAACATTCAAAAGAAATGTCTGAAAACTAAGAAAATCACGAGGAGAAGTATTTTACGTGGGATTTAATGAGTGTTTCCCCTAGGATGGAATTTTTTTTGTGTGCTTGCAAAGCGCACCCTGCATGGAGGTTTCTATGTGTCTGCTGGCAACCTACATACAGTTCATTTGTGCACAGTAATGAGCAGGGGAAATAAGGAGAGATTGAACATATTACAAGTATAATCTTTAAAACCATTATTTATATTTATTTAACAAAAAATATTTTATATCAACAACCACCCTATACATGAAAATCCCATAACCCAAATACTACAACAATCGAAAAGTTCTGCGCCTCAAACCAATGCATCTTTCCACTCCCTCCCCTCTCCCCATCACAAAGGTTGTAGTAGGAGCATCAATAGGCCATGCCTCTATTTAGCACGTTTTGGGGCTCTAAAGTCAATAATGGCGACGCTACTGAAAATGTTGCAAAAAAAAATGTATATTGACATTTTGGCTAAAAAGAAATTTCTTAAAAATAAGTAGAGATATATTTTTCAAAACATAAGGTTGCAGTAAGACCATAAAGAGCCCATGTATGGAAAACGTTTTAGGGATCTAGAGTCAATAATGGCAACGCTATTAAAATTATTCCTAAATAAAAAATCTTAAAAGATAAGAGATACATTTTTCAAAACTAAAGGTTGTAGTAGGACGATGAAGAGGCCATGCCTCTATGGAACTAGTTTTGGGGCTCTAGAGTCAATAATGGCGACGCTATTGAAATTGTACCATTGTGGTCGTTTTCAGTTTTGCACTTTGCAGACGGTCCCTAAGCTCGCGGCTGAAAGCCGACTGCTCGTAGAAGACAATACAATTCACCGTTCGCTAACGACGGCTCGTTTGGATGAAAACAATGTTGTAGCTGGTTCTCTGGGTTACTACACTCAATTGTGTCGCAACGATGTTTCACTGATGATCTATTTAACCGCAAACTCCGAATCTGCGGAAGTTCCTCCGTTAATATGAAGCTCTCCTCTCTCGTGCGCCGCTGCTAGGTGCATATAGGGGAAACACTTTCAGATGACATCCCAATATGGTATTACCCAACATGTGTAGTGTGTGCATAACATACCTTTATAGTCATTGATCCATTTGACCTTATAACAAGGCTTGTCACTTCCAGAAGAAATAAAATGAATAGCCTCAGCCTCAGGACTAAGTCTGGCTCTCCTTTTTGACATGCTCTTCAATTGCCCATGTGCTCCTCAACTAGCAAACAATCTAAATTGGAAGATGAAAAAAAGTCAGCGAGACAAATGCAGAAAATACCAATATTTGATTGGAATCAAATTAGGATTTATCAAATGGTATTAGTCTGCCTTTAGTCATATCTCACTTATGTTCTTACTAATGCTGTAGTAGGCTATCTCATTAGCTTATTAAGCTAGTGAGATACCATCAGAATAGGGTGCTGTCAGAAATCTTAACACCTTAACATCTTCAAAGATAAATATTGTTATAAAATTATAACACTGTCAGCTCTACAATTAATATTGTCTGCACTGAACAACCAATATCATACATTTAAAAAACATAATTCCAGAAAAAACGATTTAGTGCCAAGTAACATTGTTGGTCAAGAACACTGAGATGTAATAACAGCTTAGAGAATAACTATCTTTAGTTGTAATTAAAGAAACAATAAATGTATTACCTTCATTTCTCGTGCACTTCGTCCAGTTCTGGTTGAAGAATTTGCCATGTGGCACAAGGCCTTCTCAATCCTTAGCGGCAATTCGCTAACATTAGCTTATAAACTGATGCTAAATTACTTTTTTTGTGGGGGATTTTATATTTATATAGTAATAGTTGACAATGTGTATGTGTATTCAAATAAATCTATCTTAATTAGTTGGTAAGTGTGCTCCCATCGTGTGCTAGAACAAAATCGCGATTTTGTGAAACTAGTCACGTGACATATTAGTCACGTGACTATGAAAGTGTGTTTAAAGTGTGTTAATATTCCCAAACTGACCACTAGTTGGCGTATTCACAGGTGAGCAAAAAGTACAAACACTCACACACACTCCAAATTACAAAATTGTGAAATTTAAGGACATGTCAGATTTTTTGTTTAGGGGCATTCTATGGTCGTTTATAACACTGTAGTGAGCTCGGAAAAATGAGGACTCCCAAAATGTCCTCATATTTCCGAACGTCCTGACATTGGAGGTGAGTTTTCATAAAATTGTCCTGATATGTCACTAAAACGAGTGCACACACACAACCTAATACACACACACACACACACACACACACACACACACACACACATACCCTCGAGGCCCTTGATTATTACAAATGAAAGATTTGAATGTGGTACCTTCATTCTCTGACTTTACGATGGATAGAAAAGGACTCAACACAAGTAGAGCCTGTAAGAGTCGCATGTCTGCTGGCTTGACCAAGAACTCCAGGCCCCTGTTTGACTTTGTTTAAAGGTAAACTGATAATATTGAATGAGCTTACTGGCAGCCCTACTCTCAGTTTCTCTGAAGGTCCTGCCTTTTTTTTACAGGCAGAGGGGGAGTCAATTGTATCTGTGCTTTTTGTGCCATTAAACCACAGCAGACAGACTGCATTTTGCTGCAGTTTAACTGACTTTAGATAAAAAATAGATTCACCTTCAAGAGCCAGTGAACTTTTGCTTGGAACGTGGTAATATGTCTGATATGAAATGCAACATCAACATAGTAATCCAAGCCATTGTACCACTGTTTCTGAAATAAGGCTATAATTAAGAGAAACAGGAGTAAAATCCTCCATAGTTTTCCCAAACCCTACGTTAACATTCCAGTCTGCATGCAGGCATGAGTTCTTTGTGACCGTGTAACTGGTCTCTACGACGCCCCAGGAACCCTGTGTGGCACGCTGTATGGGCAGCGGTTGATGATGCGAGAGAGGGCTCAGCTTCTCAGTGTGATGTCACGTTGAGTGGCGCCATTCATATACAACGTCTCCCCAACCTTCCTTCAGCTCTCAGCCCAAAGAGCATTTTTTTTTATCTCATCGTGTTTTAATCCCTGCTGAAATTGTGGGTTCACTGGCTCTTTAAAGAGGAATGGTCGCATCTTGGTCGAAGTGGACATTTGCTTAGAAATATCTTATTCTTGCATCATGTTTTTGAGTTTTTCTAATCTGTTCATCGAGTGTTTGGTAACAGTGAGGGAAGTGTGTGGTAATACCCCCTTCCTCTTACTCAACGCTGCTGTGTCCAGGATTCATGTGAGCACGTGGGTTCTACTGGGAACCCTTCTGTAGGCGAAGATCCCCAGGGAAATTACAGGTCTTTCGACGCGATCGTTACAGTGAAGATTATCCATTGTAGCGAGGACATCAGCCATCAAACAGTGGATGTAAAAGAAAGAAAAAACTGTGTTCAAAAGTGTGACGGGTGGTAGACTGAGGTTTGAGCAGATATTTTTGGTTAATAAAAATAAACTACCCCTGACTGCAAATCAACACCCTATATCGCTGTCTCCTTCACACTTTCAATTGGTCATCTTTATTTAGTCCAAGTCACTTAATAATTATATAAGCTTATGATGTTTTTTGTATGGCTTTTAATGAAATTAGTTTGACAAGCAGTACATATATGCAAACAGGAAAATGCTAAAGTAAGAGGCAGCAAAAGAAGACCGAACTGTTATTGAACAGCCCCTGTTATTGCGTTCTAGTTGCCCATGGCCCTGGCCCTTGTCCTGGGGTAACCACTGGGGCTTGCCCTCTGTTAGGCTGGGGCAGCAGAGCTCGGAGTAGCAGAAGGATTGGCATCACACACGTTGATCTCCGATGGCAGAGTCTTCGACCTCATGGTGTACTCCAGCTTTCCTGGTTCTAAAAGCAGGCAACAGTTTAACAGACAGTTTGGTGGGAACCACATTTATTTTGGAAGGGATTTGACCGGCATTATACCACAGTTAAATTATAATAAAGGGAAAAACACAAAATGTTGTATTATTTAAAAAGTAACGGCAAGTCTCACCCCCGTTCCAAACTAATATGCAACTAATATGCAATGCTTCCTCAATTGGCATTAGCTGACCAACTAATATGCAACACTTCCTCAATTGGCATTAGCTGATCAACATTTTGTTCACAAAAATAACCCAGTTAACTCAATTTAAACTAGCATTTACCAAGATAAAAAAAAATCTTCCTGGAATTTGTTTTAAGTTATGCTGCTGCTCAAATCTCCAGGTCCAGCTGGATAGTGGGATAGTAGTAGGATCGGGTCGATCCTACTATCTTAAAACGAATGTGACAGTTGAGGCTGCAGCTGCTATCTGAACTGCAGTACTGGTTATGGTGAACTGGTACATTAGAAGCCCTATCATTCTAAGCCCTGTGTCATGCTTTAGATAACAGGATCCCTTAGATTTTCCCTTGGGGAGGACTCTTGGGGACCATGGATATCTACTGTTGGCTGATTGGCACTTACCCTCAAAGCATTCGGGGAGCGTCAGGGTACCATCATTGCAGGTAGAGGCGACTGGGTACCCACATTTCTGCACTTTGTTCTTGCAGTAGAAGAGCACCCGCTCTCCGTGGAGCACCCTGTTAGGTTTCAAATCTGCAATCCAAAGCTTCCTGCCGTTGTAGGAGATGCGCCCTCTCTTGATGTTGACTGAACACGGGGCTGTAGAGAGACATTTGGACAGCATGCTGTCAGTGTTTGATAGGATCAGCTAAACACGGGGCTGTAGGGAGACATTTGGACAGCATGCTGTCAGTGTTTGATAAGATCAGCTGAACACGGGGCTGTAGAGAGATTTTTGGACATTGCAGCACACTGTCAGTGTTTGATAAGATCAGCTGAACACGGGTCTGTAGAGAGATTTTTGGACAGCATGCTGTCAGTGTTTGATAGGATCATGTTGAGATTGCAGTAACCCTTTGAATCCCAGGTTCTACAAGGGTCCACTTGGGCTGAAGGGTTTTCCCATGGAATATCCTGTCTCCTGTCTGCTGCAGTGAAGGATGGGGCCTCACTCAGATGTTGACTTTGAAGGGCAGAGGTTCAGTTCTGTCTGGGCTCCACTCGCCGCTTTCACTCATAATTACATCATTCTCTTTGTTCTGACTCTCTGTGGTCTTTCATTGGGTGTGTGTATGTTAAAGGTGGTAAAAGGAAGCCAATATGATGATATTTTTTTCAAGTTTCTTCACAATGGTTCGCCATCACTCACCCCTGCAGACAGGCTTAGTGGACCAGTTCCCTGTGTTTGTGCAGCGGTTCTCTGCCTGTCCGTCCAGCACGTAGTGGTCGTTGCAGGCATACCTGACCGTCCCCTTGTAGCCATGGGTCCTCATGACTGCGAAGGCGAGGAAGCCATTAGGGATCCCCTCAGGAATGGGACAGCTGATATCTGGGATAACAGATGGGAAAAGGGGTGCCATATCAGGGTCCCAGTCTGGGTTAGGGACACAGGAAAGTTGTCTGATCTTGAGGATCGTGATGGTACCTACTGTCTGCTTACTTTAACATGATGTCGCATCTCGACTGTGTTATCAATGGTTGGAGTGAAATACCTGCCCCATAAACAAAGTTTGATTTTAAGACCGCTCTTGGCTAATGTCTGTCCAATCAGGGTAGCTCTTCACCAATTGGTTTGGGATCCACCTTATCGGTCAATCATCAGGTGCGTGAAATGCAGCACTTCTCAATCGTGGACAAATGTAGGAAGGCAGGGAGCAGGAAGGAAACATTTATTTGATTGTTTAGTTTCAGAAATTGTGCTCTTTTATGCCCTCTCTCTTTACAAATCTCAAATTGGACCTACAACAGCTTAAGAGTTGAACGAATGTAAAATAGGTTAGAAAATAAGATGTTGCAGGTTGTTTATGGCTTGTTGAATTTCTGATGTTTTTTACCTTAATTTTAAGGGGAAGGTAGGCCTACAGATGGTTAGCCTACAGCCTAAATAAAGGACTTACCACGTTTGTATGTATAACAGTTAGGGGGGAAGACATTTTATCTGGAATCAACCACCTTTTCCATGTAAAATTGATATTAGATAAAGGAGGCACGTTGGGGAATGAGATTTACCGCGACAAACGGGCGGTTCAGTTGCGGTTCCGTCGGCCAAGCACTCCCCTCTCTCAAAGCTGGGAGCCTTGGGTGGGGTGCACTCGTACGTCCAACCCTGCCCGTACATGGTGCTGGTCGCAGTGTGCGCCTTGTCCAACACAAACCTACCGTCTCGGGGCGGCTTTGGTAGTGCACAGCTCACTGCTGTTGGGATGAAGTCAGAAAATTGAATGTGATTTTTCTTTTCCCTGACCTGCGCTCCATTGCCTGGAATCAGAAACTGTGTAGCCAGAAGAAAAGTTGTGCAGGAGCAGTATAGTGAGCCATGTTTTAGACTATACGTTAAGAGGGGCTGAACCCACACACACACACACACACACACACACACACACACACACACACACACACACACACACACACACACACACACACACACACACACACACACAGAGACACACACACACACACACACAGTCCACTACTGTTCCTCACAGGATAAATACAACTAACCTTTCACACAACAACTAACCCTACACACCGCAAGGAGTTATTTTCCAGTACGTCCTACTGTCCTCAAATACCTTTACAAAGCGGGGGAGGATGGCTCCAGGTTCCGTCAGCTAAACATGTGCTCTCATTGGCTCCTGTCATGACATATCTGCATAAACACAAGTCAGCCAGGGCCGTTGATGATTTTTGTACATCTTAAGGTTTCAGTGTGTAGAATTAAGTCCCATTTAAATATGAATTATGTTACATTAGAATCAGAATTCATCAGAAGATTAACCCTATCTCGGACGCAACTTATATAGCTTCTGAAGACGGGCTTATGCTCCATCATTTCACTATCCTATTAATTATACTGGAGTTTCACTTTTAATCTCAGTGTAAAGTAGTGTAACAAATAGCTGTTTGCGGATGAAGGGGATTATGATAAATTAGCATTATTTCATATTCAGTTACTTGCAGCCCCACCACTAGTTGCTACTCAATTCTGCTCGCTGGACCTTTAATGCCTACCCTTCATCACATGTGTAGTTCAGCACCGTCTTGAAAGGAACCTGGGTCCTCCCCGGCACAAGAGCCTGCAGAGGCCTGGGGATAGGACAGGTTCTACCTGGAAAACAGGAGAACAATTGAGGTGAAAATGGAAGGAACTGTAGCAAACACTGAACTGCATGCGTGAAAACAGATATAAAATAATGTTCTTAAGAATATATATATAAATATATATATATTCAATGCTTATCAAATATATATATATAAATATATATATTCTATAACTGTATAGATATAGAGATATATTAAAAAAAAATAGGTGAACACAGGTTTGCTGGTGTGTTTAAGGAGGTTAGCTTTGTATAAGAATGCTATCTAACATGTAAGTAGCGTTCTACCAGTTGGCCCCATAACAAATAAGTGAGAAGCCAGCTGATGACATCATACTTAGTTTTGCCTGTTTGAACCATTCCTGAAATTCAGATTACAATCAAATCTATGCAAATTCCAATGTACACTCAACCTTAGTTGTTGATTTTGGCTGAAATGAGCTTGAAACGTTTACATAATCCTACCTCAGGGTCCGGCCTCAAGTGATCATTTGAAGTCGAAAAACCTTTCTTGTTGAAAGCTGAGTCATTGAGTCATTATAGGTCAGTGAAAGCCATGTAGCTCAGCCCGTAGCCGGGAACTCACGTGTGCACGCTAGGTCAGTCGCCGTCCATTCCTGGGTGGGGGTGCAGGCCAGCTTGTGCGGGGAAGGAGTAGAAGGTGTGTAGCCCTGTTCACACGCTAAGGTCACTTCCTCCCCAACGTCATACACACTCTTCAGACTGGACACATCGATGCCATCACTCAAGGGCGGTCGGCCACATGCTGATCAAAGGGGACAGACTCCAGCATTCAATCACGGTCAGGGCACAGTTTGTATACCATGTGTACATTTCAAAATACCACACAGATGCAAATAGAGACTACCCGTTTAGCCATTCATCATTCACCAGAGAAGACTAGTCTAACAGTTCACCTTTATTGGAAAAGACGGAGTCAGGGAGAGACTTTAGATATTAATTAACAATTGAAACATTTTGTATTCGAAATAACTTTGAAAAAACTGCAAGTACAATGGTCTATACCTTTTTTGGATGTCACTATTGTGTATAAGGCGACTTGGCAGAGCAGCAGGAGAGCGAGTGGAGCCATCTTGTCCGGAGATCAACAGGATGTGACCACTCCAGCAGGTCTGGAGGAGGCATATGGGTACCATGCAGCCATCATCCAATCAGAAGACATGATTGATTCAGCTCAAAGTCAGCCCATTCATGCATATTTGTTCAAAGTTGAAGAATAACTTTAAATTTGTGATAGGGAGCAAGCCCCGAACAGAGATGCATCATGTGCCTCATATGTCTCTTTATAGCTACAAAGAGACTCATATACCTCTATATAGCTATATAAAGCCTCATATCTCTTTATAGATATATAGAGACTCATATATCTCTATATAGCTCCATAAGGGTCATATATATATCATATATCACTATAAAGCTATAGAGATATAGTAGCCCCTATATAGCTACTGTATATAGAGATTTATACAACGGGTGGCTTAAATCCAGCGATCTGATTGGTTCCTAACTGTTGTATAATGAGCGTATACATAACTGCTATGACGCCCAATCATTTTGTGAAAGTTTGCATATCACTCCGCGCCTGGAAGTAGAAACGGTTACAAAGTATAAAAGTAGTTGTATTAAAGCAATAGCGCAGTTCACTGAAGCCTAAAAATATGTTGAATGATGGAGAGGGTGTAAATGTTGTTACTCCGGGAGTGAGCAAGGCGATGGAGAGACTAATGAAAGTTTAGGCACACGGTGAGTGAACTGCTCCATAGGTTAATTGCCGGCCTAGCCAAGCCTTCTCTCGGAGGGACGCTAGAGTGTGTTGCATAGCGACCGTCGTGCATTTTGAAGGCAACCAGGAGGGACTACTTTTTTGTATTCTTTAATAAAACAGCTATTTTGACTTTCTTGTTTTTTTTTTAAATGTAGTGTGTCTATGACTTTCGTTTTGCCATAATAGTAACCGTTGTATAAAATTAATAGATCACTTCAGTCAGTGGTATGTGCTCATTATACCACTGTGAAGGGGGTCGCCGGCCCTCCGCTGCGCGTCGGGGCCGGACAACGCCCCTTAACAGTGGTATAATCAGCACATACCACAGCCTGTTGTGATCTATTGCTTAAATATATGAGATATGCAAGCCTTTATATAGTTAAATAGAGATACAAGGCATATATGAGCCTCTATATAGGTATATTGATCTATATGAGCCTCTATATAGGTATATAGAGTTATGAGGAACTATATAGCTATATAGAGATATATGAGCCTCTATATAGCTATATAGAGGCTCGTATTCATGAGGATTATTCATCTCTGTTATTATATGCATGTTTCTGTCTGTCAGTGTGTCTTTCTACTGGTTGTTTGGGTGTGTCTATTTATAGAAACATTCTAATCATTAACATCAAATCCTAATGTTGTCATTCTTTTCTGGATTATGTGCTCAACCATGCATTTAATCACCTGTAATCTGTCTGTAAAATCCCTAACCAACTTTCACAATCTCAACTGTGTCAATATATTAGCCAGCAACCTGTAACTTGGTGAATTCACCACTGTTCAACCATACAGTGTGTGGATCTAAACCAGGGGTGCCCAAATTCTTCACAGTGGAGGGCCAAAATTAAATCTGGTTCATGTTTTGCAGTACATTAAGTTCAATATGTGTATAGCGTGTGCAAAATAAACACTATGAAATATTTGAAGACAGACATGGAACATTACTAAGCCTTAGGCCTATATCTTCAAATACAAAGACATTTAGTGCAATAGGCAAAGTACCATGGGACAAAACAAAAATTCTACTACACATCAGTAATAGTAGTAGAATTGAGAACAGCTGAAGAAGGTTTGTAGAAAACAGTACTGTACTTACTAACTAGTGCAATAAACAAAGTAACATGGCACAAAACATGCCCCCATTAATCATGCAGAGCAGAACATACTCCAAGGCGACACATTGGAGGCTTAGGCCTACACATTCTGCCTGAAGTAGGTAGACATGAAGCCTGTCCTTGGTTTTTAAAAGTCTCTCAATATCAGGCTCCAGCTGACTAATAGGTGAGAATTTCATGTAGGTGAGTCAGATAAAGCATATATAAAAATTTGAAATTATACAGTGGCCAAGGCGCGGGCCAAATATAGTGTGGGCCAAGTTTGTGTAGTATAATTTGGAATTCTGCGGAGGTAGGAAGCCAGTAGAACAGGAAGTCAGGCCTCGGGCTGGGATGTAGCAGCTGATGTTGTGTGGAGTTACCCACAAACACAATGATGTACATTGAAGAAGCCCACAAAGGCCTGAGTCTAATGGAGAAAGAACCAGTCAGACTGGACCAAACCAACCACACAACAACACATTTTACTCCTCCTGACCCCAATTATTTATCCTATAATTGCTGAATTGATTATTATACATTTGTATTCATTCATTTACCAAAAAAAACATCCAGACTAACTAGGACCCCTGCCGGATCCCTTCTGCATTCAGCTCCAATTGGTACGGCCTGTGGGTCTGATCAGGCCCCTGTAGGAGGGTAAAGATATGAAAAAAAGACACCTTACCCTAAAAAAATTGCAACAAAAGGTTTCTCAACTGTTTTTTGTAGTATTGGGTATCCTGAATAACATACTAAAAGTCTACCAAAATCTGACCACTCGAAAGGTGTTATTTTCAAGATGGCGTCCAAGATGGCCGAAAATCATTAAAATAGCCTAACTCCTTCATTATTTATCCTAGACAAGTACTTTTTGTGTCTAACCCTATGTTTTTGGGGCCTAGAAATCCATTGAACTTGTCCTTGAAATTGCAGAGACATAATTAGATAATTGGGAAATGCAATATTTTGTGTGTTAATCTTGTTAAAACCCTATTAAATGGTCACCCGTTAAATAAACTAATTATGTACTAAATATCCGTATTGTATTTTTATTATTCTTTTTACTGTGGGGGAAGGCTTCAAGATATACTCAAAAAACAACACAACTAATTGTCACAATTTTCAGTACTTGAGGTGGGGTGTACATCTCATTCACTTCTTGGGAAAAAACATATTCTTGCAGTATGAACCAATCACTGCTCCCCTCCCCCTACCCACCCCATGAGAGCTGCATAACTCCTCCCCCACATGCACGAGAACTTGAGAGAAAACATTTTCTCGCAGTATGAACCAATCAGTGCTCCCCTCCCCCTACCCACCCCATAAGAGCTGCATAACTCCTCCCCCACATGCACGAGAACTTGAGAGAAAACATTTTCTCGCAGTATGAACCAATCACTGCTCCCCTCCCCCTACCCACCCCATGAGAGCAACATAACTCCTCCCCCACATGCACATGAACTTGACAAGCACAGTGTCATGTTGTAGATTTTTTAGAACACAGTGCTAACAGTGTCAGTGTGCTTGCAGGGGTTGACAGTCATTGTAGCTAGTGGAAAAGCATAATGGTAGCCTGACCATGAGTGCTGGAGAGACTTGCAAAATCTGCCATGAAGAATTAAAAGATGCTTCTGTTGTGGTTGAAGTCCGTCAGAAGGGAGCCGATGGAATAAAAAGTGCAAGTGTGCAAAGAGGGGATGACATAGTAATTTCAGCTGGTGAAAAAATACAAAGAAAATGTCGAAAGCAGTGCATAAATCCCAAAAACATTCAATTCCAACAAAAAACTAAAGTTGAGCCGCCAAAGAGAAGTGCCAGAGTAGCAACTAGTCCTTTCAACAGCCAAACTGACTGTCTATTCTGTGGGGCTACAGTGTCAGTGACACATTGGAGTGCAGACTATAGCTATGTAAAGACAGATGCATTTGTGGAATCCGTTCTTGAGTCTTGTGACAATCGCTCAGATGAATGGGCCTTCACTGTGAAAGGCAGAATTGAATTTTATGGCTGTGATCTACATGCTGCGGACAGTATTTACCATCAGATATGTAGTGTTAATTTCTGTACTGGGAAACCACTACCACTACAGTTCCAGAATGTCCGACTCCCAGAGGCAAAGCGTAGAAAGTCTGGCCAGCCCAAAAACGAAGATCAGGAGCAGGCATTCATGAAAGTTTGCTCTTACCTTGAGAATAATGACGAGGAACAGTTGACAGTTACACATTTGTATAATAAAATGAAGGAATTTCTGACAAATACTGATTCCGAACCATTTGCAAAGTCCTACCTCAAAGATCGAGCCATTGATCCTGCTCTTTTGTTCCAGCGATTTCTTATTATGTCCAAAACCGGAGAACTTTCACTGGAAGATGTAATGACCTATGAGCTAAGCACATTCCCCGCAGCCGTGTTTGAAGCCAAAGACATATTCCGGAAAGCTGACAAATCCCAAATAGCACAAGCATTGGCTGAACTGTCAAGCAAGGAATCAAGCAAAACTATACTGGATTTTATCCCACCAACTGAAGAGTATGTCCTTGATGGTGGCTCCCTGATTCATCACTTATCATGGAAAAGGGGTGACAGTTATGGTGCCATTGCACCGTCCTATGCTGACTTTACCATAAAGCATTATGGTAAAGCAGCTGTAGTGTTTGATGGTTATAGTGACAGTGCTTCCACCAAAGACAATACTCATCAGCGACGTGGGCAAAACACCCACCCAGTCATTAACTTCACTGCACAAACTGAGTTTGTGGGAAGAAAGGATGACTTTCTCTCCGTATCTGTTAACAAACAAGGGCTTATTAAGCTTGTGTCTGAGGAACTGGAGAAGAAGGGCTGCACTGTTATAAATGCACCAGGGGATGGTGATGTAGACATTGTCAAGGTTGCGATCAGGGCGTCATGACATCAGCCCACAACCTTGATAGGGGAATATACCGACTTGCTCATTCTTTTCTACTATGCTGAGACGAACAATAGAGGCCTCTATTTTCGTTCAGACAAATCCAAAGTGCCTAAAGTGGATGATATCAGCGAGATGAAACAAGTCCTGGGTAGAGACTTGTGTTCTCAGTTACTGTTTATTCATGCTTTCACAGGATGTGACACAACTTCACGCATTTTCGGTGTGGGCAAAAAGTCAGCGTTCCAGAAACTTGTTAAGGGTGAATCAACCATCCAGACCTGTGCAAATGGGTTTCTGCTCCCTAATCAAGCAAAGAATGTCATAGAGGACCTTGGGAGAAAGGTGATGGCAGTTATGTTTGGTGGCAAGAATACAGATTCACTTGCATCTTTGCGCTGCAAACTTCTTAGCAAGAAAATTGTGTCTGCCACATCATTTGTGTGCCCAGAACATCTCCCTCCTACAGAGCCTTCGACTTAATAACACTGCCAAAGAGTTTATTACCAGATCATGGTATGGACCGAAATGGAGAGTGACATGAATCCATGGGATTGGGGATGGAAATTGGAGGACAATCACTTTGGGCCAATTATGACCAACAAAACAGCTGCCCCAGAAAGCCTCTCGCATATGGTCCATTGTAATTGCACAACTGCCTGCCGAACACAACGGTGTAGTTGCAGACGATACGGACTGCCATGCATGCCTGCTTGGGGACCATGCCAAGTCGAAAATTTTGAGAATCCGCATAATCAACTTTTATGGGAGGAAGAGTGTGACAATTAATTGGAAATCTCGTGCAGATCAAAGAAAATAAAATACAAAAAGCAGGAATGAAAATAAATAAATAAATAGGGGTTAGCGGTACTGAGCCTTCACGTGGCGGCCCTGTTTTGACTAATTTCACAGTACCACACAGTAATACCACACTCATGCACAACATAAACTGCTTCAACATAATTTGTAGTACTGTATAAGTAAAATCACCAATGCTGGGCAAATTATGGCATGTTGAAAAAGGACAAATGTCCATTTATATTGAAAAACGTTTTTCATTTCTAACATAAATAACCATTTTTAATGCATTGTTGTACTGTTAATCACTTCACTATACTTTATGCAAGCTAATTGGATTCCTAGATAACCAAAACATAGGGTTAGACACCAAAATTACTTGTCTAGGATGAATATTGGAGGAGTAATGATCTTTTAAAGAACTTGCGGTGGCCATCTTGAAAATAACACCTTTCGAGTGGTCAGATTGTGGTAGACTTTTAGTATGTTATTCAGGACACCCAATACTACAAAAAACAGTTGAGAAACCTTTTGTTGCAATTTCTTTAGGGTCAAACCATATTTTGACCCGTTTACTGCACATTGGTAACCTCAAGGGATGCTCAGACTAGAAGAGGGCAGGATCATATTACATTACTTTATATATACATATAAAGATAGAATGGGTTAAATTCATGGGACCAGTGAGGTGGATCAAGTAGCATCATCACAAATCCCCGTCCCTTGTGGCCCTCCGAGGGCCAGGGAGGGGACCTCAGTTCAGCTGAACCACACCTGGAAACACATGGAAACAAACGGCTTCGTACCCAGTATTTAAGAAGATGTACCATGACACTAGAGGAAAACTGTTCCTGCGGAGGTTGTTACCAGGTAAGTAATTCCATAGTGGTAAATCAAATAAACCCTTTCTAAATGGGTGTAGCTATGAATTATAACTAAGAAAAAGTAATTTATTGGAATGTACTATGCTAATTTCTAGATAGAACATCATTAAACTTGGGCTGTTAACATAAACCTTGGATAACTACAATTGTAACTTGAATTAATAGGTGTTTCTAAGAATTGGTTGCTTTATTTCCTAGGAAGTACACAATATCTGAGTTATTACCAACCTAAAACAGTTGCAACTACACGGTACTTAGTTGAGTTGATGGGTAATAATGGAGGTTTTACTTAGTATTTGAGCTGTAATTCCTCTGTATTTACCTTCTTATTACCAGTGGTAATTACACAGTAATACGCTATAATTTACCGGATAATTCCTCTGTATTTACCTTCTTATTACCAGTGGTAATTACCCAGTAATACACTATGATTTACCGGGTAACTACCTCTGTATTTACCTTCTTATTACCAGTGGTAATTACCCAGTAATGCACTATGATTTACCATGTATGTACCGGGTAAATACCTAGTAATTAGGGGACTGTTTTTCGTTTTGGCAAGTAGCCGTGTAATAAGCGGGATAATGTGTAATAATAATAATAATAATACATTTAAGACGCCTAAAGTGAAGTGGGGACCTCACTAACCACCACGTTGCCGTTCATTATCGAAAATAAGCCGATAATGACTGGCATTCTATACATTATCCCTTACTTATTACACTGCCCTTCTCAATGCTGTAGACTGCTCCATTCAATTGCATGGGCCTTCACAACATTCAGCTGTCAATTATTTTGGTTCATTACACGGCTCTTCTCAATGCCGTGGAATGCTCACGTCCAGCATATTTGACCAATGACAAGGAAAGTTGATTTTTTGCCTCTGATTCACGTCATCTGTATCCCTCCGCAGTCCGGTAACTAATCGACCCCAGCGTATTCGGTTGCTAAGCGACGTAAACGACTTTGGCAAACTATTTCTCTGCTGATCAACGCTAAGAATGATAACAAATACATTGGAAAAATACACACTGTGTGAAGTTATTTTTTCGTTTTGGCAAGTAGCCATTACTAATAATACCAATACTCTTTGGCTGGGATGATGAGGCATCAGACAATCAAGTATTTATTATCCTGAATACATAGGTAAAAAGCACCAGAGCAGGTTGCTAGAACCATGGACAGTGTCAGAACGATAACCTGTTGAACTAAATGGAGCTGGTAGGCTACACCACGGGATGCATCTGCAGACCACTGCCAGATAAATAAAGGTAAGACGCAATATTTATTGCTTAAGATTTGCTGGTGTTGTGGCGAGGTCTTTAGTGTTTTTTGCACACAAGTGGTCGGCTGTTTTAACTTGCAATTGATAGTCGGTGGAGTCAGTCTCTTGTTGACAAAAAAGTAACTTTTGGTCATTATTGCTTTGCTTGAATTCTGGAATAATTGTGGGGTGCATGAGTTTTGGTCAGAATGCCTGATGTAGGCTAGATTGGATGGAATGCGTTTTTTGAATTGTGAACAGCCAGCTCGTGATGTGATAAAGCGTTCAGCTGTAAAGACTTTTGTAGTGCTGTGTGTAGCCACACGTTTGCCCCTTCTGAACTTAAACACGCAGTTAATTTCCTTTCCTAGCTCCTCTTGTTTATGTTGGTAGCTTAGCCATGTCATGTCACGTTGTCAATATTGGATACATGGAGCAGAACATGGTGGGTCATATGACCCACCATTTTCTGCTCCACGTTTCCAAAAAGCATCGGACACATGTCCGATGCTTTTTGGAATCGTTTTCTTCATAAAACCTGCCAGACAGATTTTGTATACATTTTAACCCTTAGTAATTAGCTACATGGGTATGCCGTCTTCAGAACCTTTCATTACCTGCACTAAAGAGAGAAAAAAGAGTGCATCCTCATTGTACCCAGCACTTCTGAAAATGTACTTCTGAATGCGTCTCTGTCCCAAGCACATTTCAAACCAAACTGACGCCCATGCTACTATCCTTGTAATGGTTCAGTTCACTCTCAGAATGTCAACTTACCCATGTTTAGTGTGCATGTTACACGGTGTCAAGATCTATCTTGGATCTGAGGATTAACAAGCAGGCCACTAATGTACCGTTCCCAATTACCTTTGACCTTTAGCGTCCGCAGGGGTCCTTGTTGCCCTAGGCCCCTTGGGTCAGAGGACCCTAGGACTACTGTGACTGCAAAACCTAGACAGGCACATAGCGCTCGAACCTGCGACTCTCAGCCCATGACCAGCAGGCCCACCCATCCCCATTTACTAGGATAACATCTACTTTACCCAATTTACTAGGAAATAATAACATCTAATTTATAGTCTACTTTACCCTTACTTTACACTTACTATGTGATAACATCTACTTTACCCCAATTTACCATGAGATAATAACATCTACTTTGCCCCGTTTTCTATGTGATAATAACATCTACTTTACCCCATTTACCATGAGATAATAACATACACTTTACCCTATTTACTATGTGATAATAACATCGACTTTACCCTATTTACTATGTGATTATAAAATCTAATTTATCCCATTCATCATGAGATAATAACATCTACTTTACCCCATTCATCATGAGATAATAACATCTACCTTACCCTATTTACTATGGGATAATAATATCTACTTTACCCCATTTACCATGAGATAATAACATCTACTTTATCCCATTCATCATGAGATGATAACATCTACTCTACCCTAAGAATAGATGAACCGACAATACTAGGAATACAATGTGACACTTACTATTCATATTAAGTCCAATGAATGCAAAATCTACACATATATAAAAAAAATATATTATGTTTCATTACATATATAGGTTGAAAACTATAAAATGAGCATATGCTGTGTGTGTATATATATATATATATATATATATATATATATATATATATATACACACACAGCACACAGCATATATATATATATATATACACACACAGCATATGCTCATTTTATAGTTTTCAACCTATATATGTAATGAAACATGACATTTTTTTTTTTTTATATATGTAGATTTTGCATTCATTGGACTTAATATGAATAGTATATACTGTATATACACACACAGCATATGCTCATATTATACTCATATTATTTGTATGCATGTATGTACTGTAGTGTTCATTTGTATCCTTTTTGTTTTGTGTTTTTTGTAAAGCGTCTTTGGGTACCGAGAAAAGCGCTATATAAAACCTATGTATTATTATTATTATTATTATTATTATAGTTTTGAACCTTGAACTTGATTTCATTGCTGGTGTGCATGTGCGTCATCCTCCACACGGTGGCACTCCTGTCCCGCGGCCTCCATAGGCGAGCCATGCGTGACGTCATCCGGAGCGAGGAGGAAACAGGCTGCTGGGGCGAGCTGTCACTGAATCGACCGAGTTGGAGCGGCGGACAGGGAAGCCAGTGTCTCCAGTTACAACCGAGTGGAGATCACATCCGACACTTCTACTGGTTTAACTTAACTCAGGCTGCGCGTCTCTGAAACCTCCGTTGGACTCCAATACGCACAGAAAGAGCGGAAAAGCTTTGCTTTTTTGGCCATGGCTGACGTTAGTTCAAACGAGTCGTCCTCCTCCTCGGACGTGGCGAATCGGTTCGCCCGCAAAGGTGCTTTGAGGCAAAAGAATGTTTACGAAGTGAAGAACCATAAATTTATAGCACGATTCTTCAGGCAGCCGACTTTCTGCAGCCACTGCACCGACTTCATCTGGTAAGCGTGTGTTGCCCCCCGCTGAGCGCCTGTTGCCCCGATTGGGCGCCTGTTGCAGAAGTTCTGATGTTCTGCACGGTGACGGGACACAACTTCTCTTGCTTCCAAATGCAAACTGCTTGGAATGGTCACCTTTTATCCATCGGTTTCAGGAGATATTGTAATTTATAAAGTAGTGTTTGCAGTTGGTGACAACACGTTTACCTAAATGAATCCGTCAGGAAGCTCCATCCTTTCCTATCCCATTACCTAAATTGTTTCCAGATGACCCGGTTACTGCTCGTAGCAGTGCATGAGTTATGTTTTTCTGTTAAACATAGCTCTATTAGTACAGGACATTTCATCACATAGTAGGCGAATTCATGTCACCTGTTAACCATAATTATACACAGCCCTTCTATGTCTGGTAGGTCGTTTACCGAACGAGCTGTAGGTGTCTTTGGAAAGGAAGTCATGTAGGCAGCCTTGTGCTGATAATGGGCGTGTTCCTCCAGGACTTAGCCTATCTCAACCGGTTTGCAGCCTTTGCAATCTTTTACCTTGGCCTCGGTGCTCAATCAATGTTAGCTAATAAAACGTAAACAGTGTTTTTTATGGTACTTTATATGGTTTTATGGTTTTCAAATGAATGTGTTAAATTTTTTGTGTTTGCTTCTACAATACTCATACTGTACTGACATTAAGCTGTTAATGAAATACAGCTGACCGTTTGAACAGATGAATCGAGAACCCGGAAAGATGTGATCCATATCTTTTAAATGTCTTTCTCTTTTTCACAGGGGGTTTGGAAAACAAGGCTTCCAATGCCAAGGTAAGACAGACTCTGATTGGCAGTCCAATTCACTCTGCTGCCCCACTCACACTCCATGAGCCTTACACCTGTGGTCCATTTTTAATACGCAGTAGACAAGTCTTCATCAACGAGGGGTGTATGTCTCTCTGTTTCTTTCTTCCCAGTTATTGCTTATTGGATGGTCTGCCTTGTTGTGTCTTAGGTCATGGCCTCTATCCCATAATGATTAAGCCCAGTTATTACTATCATAACCTGGCCTCCTCCGGGTAATCCTCCTTATGACAGCGGGGCTGAGCGGAGCAGCCTGAACACGGCTGTTCCTCACACACCACCTTGGATACAGAGAGGGGTACATATTATGGCAGTGGAATCAGGGTGCTGCTGTGGCAAACCATGAGCAATCTTAATCCTAGTAATAATGTTGGCTAAGACTCATTTGTACCATAATGTGTTGTACAATCCCGATCAAACGGACTGTTGCCTGCGGAGACGAGGCCTCACCCTCGCCGGTTGCAGGTCGCAGCCCTTGATGGATGGATGTAATATAGGGGGGTAGTTCTGGCCACACTTTCGCTTTCTCCCTGGGCTCTGGGTGGCTGCCCACAAACAGGGAATTTCTAATAAAGACGCTTATTTCATTTGACCCAAAAGAGATTGATATGCACCAACACCCACATACGCACGCACACACACCCTCACTTTCTGTCATGTGCTCCTAGCTCTCTTTGTCTTTCTTGTGCTAACACACACACTCACACACACTGTTTGTTGTCTGGTCTTCCCTGTATGGCTTTTGATCCATGCTGCTGGAGGCTGCTGAATGTTGGATCTGTTGTTGATGAATGGGATGAGGATCATTATGAGAAGGATGTTTCTATGCTTTCCAGCGCTCTTAACCTGCGCCTCAGTCTGCTTCCTGTGCACCTCTGATGTGATGGAGCCATGGGGCAGGTAGCCTGCTGCGTCTAATGTGGAAACGGCCGGCACTGCCAGGGACTAAAGCCCGACTTGGCAGCTCAGTTGGATAGATGGGCCTGGATACTTTGTTTAATGTATCCCCTTTTAAATGAGATTTCACCAGCAAGCGACAACTGTGTTGTCTGTCCAGGTGTTCCAGATTTCCTCGATCGATTATGACAATGCTATACGACGGGGAAAGCTGAACTCCAGCTGAATGTTACATTGACCATTTAGCCGTTAACATTTGGGAACACAAGTAGGACTGTGTGTGTGTGCGTGTGCGTGTGGTTACAGAGCTCTCATTGTACAACTTACAGCTGCATTATTGTTAGCAGGTTGGTTGGCCTATGTCTGTGTGTGTGTGTGAATAAGTGAATGCGGTTGAAGCTTGTTTCGATGGAGAAATGTGTCTAGACTCAACCAAGCATGGAAACTGAACCAGCAAAGGGGTCGTGGATAAGATACATGCTGGATTCAGGTCAACATTAGCACTTTTCAAAACCTTTTGGCCCCGCTCCCCCCTGGCAGAGCCTAGGATGTCTTAAACACTCTCTGAAACGTAATGGAGTCCTCCTGATTTACATTGCACCTGGTATATTGTTTCACAAAGTGCAAGACATAATGGAATTATGTATGGGATCACAATAGGACAGCTTAACACAGACTAATAAAACACAATTTACACACTAAGAGGATGCTAAGTTGTTGATGATATAATTATTAAGGGTTGGTTCTAAAAGAGTTGTCTGCTTGGTCCTGTAGACCTCTCTGCTGGTGTTCTATAATAATGTTATCACTGCATTAACAAAATTTGAATTAGTGGGTAGTTAATGTACCCTATTTGTTAAGGTTTACCGCAATGTAGGGCATTGACTTTTGGCCAAAAATCATATTCGAAGTTAGTTTGTTTATTAATATTAATATTCAAATATATTCGAATATTTATTAATAATATTTTGACCATTAAATGCCTTCAGTAAGACCTGGGCTGAATCCCAATACTTCTATTTCTGTTCAGTGTCTACTGAACAGAAGCGTTCTACGCATAGCTGAAGACCGTACTACACTGTCAAGTGTAGTACGGTCTACAGCTATGCGTAGAACGCTTCTGAACGCTTCCGAACACCGCCGAAACTCCACCGGATGTTTGGAGATGACGTATCTCCCCTCAGATGCCGGCAAAACTACCTTGATAAGTTACCTGTTTTCCGTCTTGTCATTGTTGCTATAAAATTAAAAATGTCTCTTTTTACTTAATGACTTACTTAACTTTTTTACTCTTTTTAATGACTATTTTTTAGCCGCTTTCTACAACGTCTTTCTAAGCCGCTGTTGGTAGTGTCTGGTCAGCCATCACTTCTTCGTTCGTTACCAGACTCCGGTTGCTTTGTGGGATAGCGTAGTGACCTACCGTTGTATACTGTGGCGGCAGTACCATTGGGTAGTACGCATTCTTTAACGTTTTCCGTACTACACAATGCGTACTGAGCATTCGGACGCGCTATATTTGTGGCGTACTACAAAATGCATACTATAAGTACGAGTATTCGGATTCAGCCCTGGATTGGGTTTTGCGAGGTTTGTTTACCGGCGTTGCTATGGTTACCGGTCTTGTGTGTTCCAACGGTTTATTGGGTTTCTGATAAATCGCTGTCTAATCAATACATTCATTCACTGCCTCTTCCGTGGTCATTACAATATTATGAATAGACTGCGTCGGGTTCTCCGACGTCTCTCCCTCTTGGCCTGCCCATAACAGGTTCGAATATTAAGGGCTGCCTAATATTCGTTCGAATTTTGATTTATTTTTTGATATTCGAATTATATTCGAATTACGAAGTTCGAAGTCAAAGCCCTACCGCAATGTGACCTATACTAGCAATGGTGGAATACTCACAAAGCACTTTTCTTTGACAATAGCACCTGCTGTTAAGCTTGATCTGAGCGGTTCATTGGGGACCATTCAGACTCAGAGAACCTACAAGGTGGAAATGGTTAGCTAGGACTTTTTTTATTGAACCATCACAACCATCACACGCAGGAGACAATGTTTGGGGAACGATTACTGATACAAAATATTTTTTTCAATCCAGTACAGAGGGTGCTGGTTAGGATTAATCCAGGCTGTTGTGTGCTAAGAAGGCACTGGGACAGATGAATACATGATGGCAGAGTACAGTGCGTATACAATGAAGTTGTTTTAAAATGTCATCAACTGAATGCCATCATGTAAACACAATGACAAATCGATTTTTGAAGTTTTGAAGCAATCCAGAACAATAGAAGATAAGAAGCTCTATTTTCAGATGAATCTATTCTCCCTAATGGGTAGGCCCCCCTCCTCCCTCTCTTCCCTTAACGATGTGCTGCAGAGCCCTTGATGCTGTCTGAACCTGCTGTATGTCTGGCTGTTTGGACAGTGCTCAAAACATCCTGGAGTGCATCCGCCAGCCTGCTCCTCGTAACGCCGCGTTGACAGGCCAGTGGAAAAGCAAACGGCCCTGTGCCCATCGTCTGGGCTAACATTGGCACCAGCAACCTTCACGCATCACTGCTCCTACTCCTGGTGTTTACTTCCTCCTCCCCCTCCTAGTGTTTGCTCCCTCCTCCTCCTCCTGATGTTTACTCCCTCCCTCTGCTCCTCTGCTTCTCCTTCACCTCCTGGTATTTACCCTCCCTCTACTCCTCCTCCTGGTGTTTACTCCCTCCCTCTGCTCCTCCTCCTATTATTCACTCCCTCCTTCTGCTCCTCCTCCCTCCCTCTGCCCCGCCTCCTTTTCCTCCTCTCCCTGGTTTTGGTTCCCTCCCTCTCCTCCTCCTCCGGGCGTTTACTCCCTCCCTCTGCTTCTCCTCTTCCTCCCCCTGGTGTTGACTCCCTCCCTCTTCTCCTCCTCCTCCTGATGTTTACTCCCTCCTTCTGATCCTCCAACCTCCCCCTGCTGGTCTTCCTCCTCCTCCTCCACATGGTGTTTACTCCCTGCCTCTCCTCCTCCTGGTGTTGACCCCCTCCCTCTTCTCCTGGTGTTTACTCCCTCCCTCTGCTCGTCTGCTTCTCCTCCTGGGGCCTGTACCACGAAGCTCGCTTAGAGGGTTAGCGAGGTATGTTGAGCTCAAAGCTCAAAGTTAGTTGTACCACGAAAGTCGATCTCTTTTAGCGTCGCTGTATCACCATGGTGACTTATGCTCGCAACCAAACCTGGTCGGGAGCAGTTTTTCGGTTTAGTCTAGCCGGAGATCGGCTACTTAAATCGGCGTGCGCAGCTTCCTTGCCCCTCCTCTGACAATGGTGTCACCATTTGTGGGTGTTCCCGTTATGGAAAGCCAAGAAGGCCACAATCCGGCCCTAGAATGGCGCGGTAAAAGTGCAAAACCGCACGGAAACCGTGCGGTTTGGTAGGAATTCCGTACGGAATCCGTACGGTTTTGAATGACTAATAGTTATTCACTCCGGCTATTAGTTATTCACTCCGGCTATTAGGTATGCAGAACGAGCCCCTCCCTCTTCTTTGCCTGACCACTAAGTTTGAAGGCTGTCTAACCAATCAGTGAAGAGAAATACCAGACTAAAGTAACGCATTGTCGAGAGCTGCAGTGCCTCCATGTTTCGCCGTAACATAAAGCTGTGTTGTCTTTACTAGTTTCACTACAATGTTATGACCACCACTAGCTAGTGGAAAATACATTTGTGTCTAGTGATATATTTGTATATGTTAGGCTATATATTGAGATGGCAGTGTGCGAAATACCCGTCAATTTTCGGGGAAGTCCTCATCCCCAGATTGTTCTCGATATGCAGTAGCCAGCTAGGCCATTGTTATGTATTACTTCATAAATATAACGTAATAAGGATGTCTAGACCAGGAGTTGTAGTCAACATAGTTTTTACTGGATCTACATAACTGGGAACATAAATCAATGCGCACACATAGAACAGGCAACGCATACAACAAAAAGTAGTGCCTTCATTATGTGGGTATACCACATACATAACAATTCCTCCCTTCCAGCTTTGATGTAACCTGTAAACATCAGAAGGTAAGTACTGTGTTAGATAACTATAACCGAAATAAGACACTTAATCAATCCTCAAACAAACATCATTTGATTACAACAACAACAAAGGGGTGGTAGTCAGTCATGACTACAAATCAAGTCTCTGAGGTGCTCTGCGATTTCTCTCAGGGTAACGCCTGGGTGGAGAACCAGTGGAACTTGGTTGGCGTTCAGCAGCCCCTGTGGATTCAATGTCATCATCAAAGTCCTCTGCTGCTGTAGAAGCAACCTCCTCCGAGTCTTCACGTGTTATTGATTCCTTAGCCGTGGTACTGCGAGCCGTTGCCTCCAGTAGCTGGTCAACATGCCTGCGCCAGACCATGTCAGGCCCTACACGCACGGTGTACGTCAGTGGTCCGGTCTGTGACAGAATCTCTCCCAGCTGCCATTTCTGGTTTTTACCTCTATAGTCTCTGGCAAGCACTTGGTGTCCCACACTGAAGGTTCTCAGTTGTTTTCGTGTCTGTCCACTTGTACACTGCTTTTCCAGTACATGTTTGCGAATGTCTGGCTTTAGCAAATCCAAACGCGATCTCAGGTTCCTGCCCATGAACAGCATCGCTGGTGTCTGTCCCGTTGTAGCGTGTGCAGTGTTTCGATAAGCCAGCAGGAAGTTTGCCACTTTTTGTGGTAACAACGTTCCCTCCTTCCCACTTGCTTTCATCGACTGTTTGAAAGACTGTACAAAACGCTCCGCTAATCCATTTGTTGCAGGATGGTGAGGAGCTGAGGTAATGTGCTTGACACCATTCTTCCTGATGAACTTCTGGAACTCCTCCCCAGTGAATATGCTTGCATTGTCACTCACCAGTTGTTGAGGCAAACCCGTGCGTGAGAAGAGTGTTCGCAGCATGTCCACAGTTTGAGCAGATGTGGCCTGTTTCACTGTGAATACTTCGGGCCACTTTGAGTGGGCATCCACCACAATGAGGAACATCCGATCCATAAAGGGTCCTGCATAGTCAATGTGAATACGTTGCCATGGAGTAGTGGGCCACTCCCATGAGTGGAGGGGTGCTGTCTGGGGCTGGCGCTGTATTTGTTGGCACCCACTGCAAGTCTTAGCGGTTAGAGATTTTCAATTTGGCTGTCTATGCCAGGCCACCAGACGTAGCTTCTAGCAAGGCTTTTCATCTTTACTACACCGAGATGCCCTTCGTGCAGTGACTCCAGCACTCTTGAACGCAGCTTGGGTGGCACAATGACACGTGAGCCCCACATGACACAGCCTTGACACACTGATAGCTGGTCACGACGGGTGGAGTACTCAGGTAGCAGGGGGTAGCCATGAGTTGGCCATCCATTCAACGTCAACTCATATACCTTGGATACTGAGGGATCTCTGTTGGTTTCCTTTTGTATCTGAGCTCTTGTGACCGGAAGTGACTCCAGTTGGGTCAAGTGGAACGCGGCAGCTGGATCAGTCATGTTCCCCACCGGGTGTGGCTCGTGTGGGAGGCGTGAGAGTCCATCTGCGTTTCCGTGCTGTTTTGTCCCTTTAAATTCAATGTTGTATGTGTGAGCACCTAGAAACAGAGCCAATCGTTGCAAGCGTGCCGCTGCCATTGCTGGAACACACTTTTGAGGGTTAAATATCGACACAAGGGGTTGATGGTCCGTGATCAATGTGGAATGCTTTCCGTATAGATTTTGGTTAAACTTCTTCACCCCCCATACTAAACTCAAGCCTTCTCTGTCAATTTGGGCATAGTTGCATTCTGCAGCGTTGAGAGATCTTGACGCAAAAGCGATGGGCCGCTCCGTCCCATCAGGCATTCTGTGTGAGAGCACAGCGCCATACGGGGAAGCATCGCAGGCAAGGCGCAGAGGGAGACTGGGGTCAAAGTGTGTCAAGACCTCCTCCGATGTGATGAGCTGTTTAGCAGTCTTAAACGCTCGTTCACAGTCTTTGGACCACTTCCATTTCTTGCCCAATTGTAACAAACCGTGTAGAGGGTGCAACACAGTGGAGAGGTTTGGCAGAAATTTGTGGTAGTAATTGATGAGGCCCAAGAATGAGCGCATCTGGCTCACATTCTCCGGCTTTGGTGCTCTCAGAACAGCATTGATTTTGTCCTGAGATTTGTGGAGTCCATGTCTGTCAATGATGTGACCACAATACTCAATTGAGTCTTTGAAGAACTCACATTTGTCCTTGTTGGCCCTCAATCCATACTCCTCCAATCTCGACAGAACTCTTTGTAGGTTTGTCAAATGGGTCTCATCATCAACTCCAGTGAAAATGATGTCATCAAGATAGCATTGGGTTCCCGATATCCCTTGGAGTACTTGGTCCATGGCGCGTTGCCATATCGCTGGGGCACTAGATATACCAAAGACCAATCTGTTGTATTGGTAAAGGCCTTTTGTGGTATTTATCGTCAGATGCTACCGTGAAGACTCCTCCATTTCCATCTGTAAGTATGCCTGAGCAAGGTCTATCTTTGAGAAACGCTCTCCACCTGCCAGGGACGCAAATATATCATCAATGCGTGGGAGGGGATACTGGTCTGCTTGCAGGACAGGATTCACTGTGACCTTGAAGTCACCGCAGATTCGTACAGCACCAGTCTTCTTGACCACGGGCACAATTGGTGTTGCCCATTCACACCAGTCGACTTTGGAAAGAATACCTTGATCCTCCAAGTGCTGTAGTTCCGCCTCCACCTTTGGGCGAATGGCGTAGGGCACAGGACGAGCCTTGTGGAATTTCGGTGTTGCATTTTCTTCGAGAACAACCTGTGCTTTCAGGTGCTTCAGGGTGCCTATTCCATTTTGGAAAACCTGTGCAGACTGTGTCAGTATCCGTTTTAGTCTTTCATCGGTAGTGCTTCTGTTTTGCTTTGAGGTGATCTGTATTGCCTTTATTGACTGCCAGTTGAGATGAATGCTTCTCATCCATTCACGTCCAAATAAAGGTACACCCTCACTCTGCAGCACATACAACTCCAACTTTTGCTTGTCCTTCCCATAAATCACTTTAACTTTCAATTTTCCCATAGGAGAGATTTTCTCCCCTGTGTATGTTTTCAGCATTACTGAGGTTGGTTTCAGTTTCACCTTTGGAAATGTACTCACATAATCTTTGTGGGAGATGATTGAGCGGGCAGATCCTGTATCCATCTTTAATTTCACTCCCTCTACCTCAGGTGTCACCCATATGATGTTACAATCTGTCTCTTTAAGAGAATGAATTTTCAGACATGACAAATCTGCATTTGAATCGCTTGAATCAGTTTCACTGACCTGATGTACATTTCTGTCCCTCTTTCCTATTTTCCTTTAGTATGATTTGTTATCACTTTGCTTCGACCTGCACATTTTCTGTATGTGTCCAGGTTTGTTGCACTGTCAACAGTCTTTATCTTTGAACCAGCACTCAGTTGGGTCATGTGAATTTCTCCCACACCGAAAACATGACTGTGTTCTGTCCTTTGGTTTAGTGTGAAATTTATTCACAGAGCATTCTCCCATATTTTTCGTTTGCAATTGAATTGCGTCTTTTGCAACAGTTTCCATTGAAATGGCGATGTCATATGCCATATCCAGTGTTAGATCTCTCTTCATCAATTGTCTTTTCTGTGTACTCTCATTGTCCAATCCGCATACAAGCCTGTCTCTGAGTGCATCCAAAAGTCCCGCCCCGAAGTCACAATGTTCAGCCAATCTCCGCAGCTCCGCCATATATACAGCTATAGACTCCATCTTTAACTGATCTCTTATGGAATCGGAAACGTTCGGCTATGACTAGTGGCTTCGGTTCTAAGTGGCATTTTAGCAAATCCACATTCTGTTGGAATGTTTTCTCAGACGGCTTATCCGGTATAGCTCCCATCAGACTCAAAAGCACTGCAACCTTCTTCTCCTCCTCCACGTCATTTGCCACACAGTATTGTTCAAGTCTTTCCACATAAGCAGACCAATCTTCTACAGTACTGTCAACACAATCCATCCGTCCAATATTCATTTTCACTTGTTTCGTTTCTCTTCACTCACTGTGAAACTTTTATCCGGTCACTTCTTCCGTAGGATACTCCGTAGCGTTTCCATTAACGCAGCCGCCATGCGGGTGGGTAAACAACGTGATTCTGACGGCCATCAAAGACACATTCGACCTGTCTTATGGAGCATTGCACCGCGGGGATACAACACGATTCTTGTCGCCAATTGTTATGTATTACTTCATAAATATAACGTAATAAGGATGTCTAGACCAGGAGTTGTAGTCAACATAGTATTTACTGGATCTACATAACTGGGAACATAAATCAATGCGCACACATAGAGCAGGCAACGCATGCAACAAAAAGTAGTGCCTTCATGGGTATACCACATACATAACAGCCATAACATTACAATATTTCATGGATGCAAGCAAGCCAAGATAATCAATCTATATCTATAGCCTACATGACAACACGCACACACACACGCACACACTTTAAACACACTGGTAAAGCAATAGGAGCCTGCATTGGCTAAAGTTGTGATGCACGTTATTTTATAACAGGGAGAGGCAAAGTTGTGCATTACAATACAAACACGACAATAATTGGCACCATTCTTGCGCACTCAGAAGAACATGAACTGAATAAATGCCAGGTATATAGCATATCGGAGACGGGCACACAATCAGTGCACTTGAAAATGAGATCATTTGCAATCATTGATCACATATAAGCCCACAACAAGCCAAACATCACCACGGCAGGGGCGCTCTCTCTCGCACATTCACACAATCACTCCATCTTCTCCAACTCCAAGGCAAGGCTGTTTCACTAAGACCACAACTAACCACAACTAACCAGCCTACATGTCCACAACAATGCACAACAATCAGTTCTATACATTGCGTCTATCTTCTGTTTGGTGCACATGGCTAATTTGCATACTTGCGCAGGACTCCGCTTGGCGAAAAAATAGAACGTATTTGTGAATAAATGCTTTGAATTCTGAATGCTGGACATTGTGAGCTTAATTAGGCTACATTTAAGTGACCTTTAGTGAGATGGCCTAAAACGGAATACAAATGAATTATTCTTGGACATAGTCTTTCAGGATCAATTCAGAGGTTCAACTGTTCGGGATTCATTTTGCTTAGCCAGTGAAAGTGATCAGCTGTAGATTCCACACTGTTAAAAATACTTCACTACAAGTAGGCTATAAGTCCTCCAAATAATTCAGCAGAATTGCATTAGGCCTACTGCCATAAGCATAATAGGCAGCAGTCATTATGCGCTAAAATGGTCCCGGCCAGTGTTCTAAAATGGTCCCGGCCAGTGTTCTATAAATTATTGGAAGAGCCCCCCTGGATCGGCTGGGAAAGTCATAGTCACGCTGATTACAGGTGTTTTTAAAATGCGTATACGGCTCTCACATGACAGCCACGGAACAGACACATCATCTTACATAATTTGATGTATTGCCGTATAGTTAAACTAGCAAACCATCTCAAGGAAATGTAACAAAGCTGTAGCTGAAAGATTCATCCACAAACATCAGAATAGAAAAACACTGGCAGGGACCATTTTAGCACATATGACTACTACTGCTGCCTATGCTTGTGGCAGTAGGCCTAATGCAATTCTGCTGAATTATTTGGAGGGCATATAGCCTACTTGTAGTGAAGTATTTTTAACAGTTTGGAATCTACAGCTGATCACTTTCACTGGCTAAGCAAAATGAATCCCGAACAGTTGAACCTCTGAATTGATCCTGAAAGACTATGTCCATATACTGCAGGCTCTCATTTGCAAATGCACTGATTGTGTGCCCGTCTCCGATATGCTATATACCTGGCATTTATTCAGTTCATGTTCTTCTGAGTGCGCAAGAATGGTGCCAATTATTGTCATGTTTGTATTGTAATGCACAACTTTGCCTCTCTCTGTTATAAAATAACGTGCATCCCAACAACTTTAGCCAATGCAGGCTCCTATTGCTTTACCGGTGTGTTTAAAGTGTGTGCGTGTGTGTGTGCGTATTGTCATGTAGGCTATAGATATAGATTGATTGTCTTGGCTTGCTTGCATGCATATCGAGAACAATCTGGGGATGAGGACATCCCCGAATATTGACGGGTATTTCGCACACTGCCATCTCAATATATAGCCTAACATATACAAATATATCACTGTACTAGACACAAATGTATTTTCCACTAGCTAGTGGTGGTCATTACATTGTAGTGAAACTAGTAAAGACAACACAGCTTTATGTTACGGCGAAACATGGAGGCACTGCAGCTCTCGACAATGCGTTACTTTAGTCTGGTATTTCTCTTCACTGATTGGTTAGACAGCCTTCAAACTTAGTGGTCAGGCAAATAAGAGGGAGGGGCTTGTTCTGCATACCTAATAGCCGGAGTGAATAACTAATAGCCGGAGTGAATAACTAATAGCCGCGGCTATTAGTCATTCAGAACCGTACAGAATTCCTACCAAACCGCACAGAATCTGTATGGATTCCGTGCGGTTTTGCACTTTTACCATGCCATTCTAGGGCCGGATTGTGGCCTTCTTGGCTTTCCATATCCCGTGGACCTCGGCGCAGTTCTCGTACAGGCGTCTCTCCGGAGACGGAGGGTTTTACGGGACAGAACCGATCCCTTGGCATTGTCTGACGATATTCCGATTTCAGACTTTATTGTCATTGTGCAAACAACGAAATTGGGGTTCTTCATGAGAGATACAGGTTCTCATCAGAGGGTCTTCGTTTTTTGATCGTCCTTTTGGACCTTATGTAGACAATGCTTACTGTTGCGCATTGTGTCTCCGTGACAGAGCGCTAGAGTGGAGGTAGCGCGTCAGTCTTGAATTTCTGCGCGGGGGGTTCGACTCCCAAGTGACGCGAATTTATGTGAAGCTTAAAAAGTCCCAATTCTCATGCATATGGAATACTTATTCATTAAAGCTTATGGAATTATATTTTTGTGCTTATTTCGAACTTGAAGTTTTTGAACCCATATTTTCAAGGCCGTGCTGGCACCACATCTGTGGGGGTAAAATGCATGATGATAGACCGGCGAATTTGAACCCCGGTCGCTGGCGTTCGGGTCTTATACTAATCCACTACGCTACAGCCGCTACCTCTCAGCGGTTGATAACATGCGATACATTTCTTACATAGGGTGTATTTAAAGTGAATTCCCTAAATGATAGAATAAGGCAGGATGGACGTTGCTTATGCATTTTTAAATCATCATCATTCTATTTGGATTAATGGCGAACAATTCTGCATTTGGCATAGTTATTTTATAGACAATAATATTGATCTATCGTAAAGGTGAGAAAAATGACGCAAAAAACGACCCTTTCAAGTGAACGCGCACTGAACCTAAAGCGGAAAACCTGGTTCAACTAATTGAATCTAAAGTGAGCTTCGTGGTACCATTTAACTCTGATTGCGAGTTGCGGCTCTGTCGAGCCAGGTTTTCCCAAGAAAGCCTGGGTATGTTCAGCGAGGTTCGTGGTATCGTGGTGTTTACTCCCTCCCTCTGCTCCTCCTCCTATTATTCACTCCCTCCCTCTGCTCCTCCTCCTCCAGTTTTTTATTCCCTCCTTCTGCTCTTCCTCCCTCCCTCTGCTCCGCCTCCTTTTCCTCCTCTTCAAGGTGTTGATTTCCTTCCTCTCCTCCTCCTCCGGGTGTTTACTCCCTCCCTCTGCTCCTCCTCCTCCTGGTGTTGACTCCCGTCCTCTTCTCCTCCTGATGTTTACTCCCTCCTTCTGCTCCTCCTCCCTCCCTCTGCTGGTTTTCCTCCTCCCCCTCTTCTTCCACATGGTGTTTACTCCCTGCCTCTCCTCCTGCTGGTGTTGACCCCCTCCCTCCTCCCTTCCTCCTCCTGGTGTTTACGCCCTCCCTCTGCTCCTCCTCCCTCCCTCTGCTCCTCCTCGTCCCTCCTTCTCTGCTTTTCCCTGGTGGGATTTTCGTTATTCTCTCCATCTCCTTATTTAGCCCTTGATGGATTGGAAATATATAAATAAGTAGAAATCATTTTATTTTCCAGTTTAGAAAAGGAAAAGAGGTAGTCTACCGTTAACTGATGGGTGTTTTTTTGAGAGAAAAGGGCTCTGTGCTTCTTTGTTTGGTCTGGCTCTTTGTAAAAGGATGGAGGGGTGTAGCTCCATAACCATGGTGAGGTATATTCTGCAGAAATGCGTCCAGCGTCTGGTGCATCAGTAGGCTAATCAATTGGCACCAACATAAACACAACAGATCCCTCTTGCCAATTTTAAAGGAAAGAATGTTCTCTTAAGTTGTCAGGCAAAAATATATCTCCCCGTCTGTCAAACTTAATTCTGGAATTTTAAGATTGAAAATGGATGTGTTTCTAACTCTCAATCTCGAGACCGTCTTGTGTTCTGTTCAGGAGGATCACTGTTGGTGCAGAGGGGATTAGAGAACATGCCTCCACTTGTGTTTAGGTTAACCTACCAAGCTTAGTACTTCCAGGCTGCTACACTCAAAGTTGTTGCTGTTGTTGGGACGCCTACTGCATTCTTAGGAAAACAGCAACAAAGAGGCAGTGTTACCATTGGGCAACGATTCAACGAACGGACACATTGCGCGGGTCATCGCAGCACTGCTCTTTGCTAAACTTTGGCCTGGCCTGGCCGGGCCTGTGTGCAGAAGCTGATAAGAGAAAACGCTAAGGAGCTCTTCCTGAATGATGTGTGCATGTTAGGCAGTGATTAAGCACGGTGACTTTTGTCTTTTGAGTTTATCCAGGTGATACCTCTGCTGCATTGCATGAAGACATAATTTGACCAACTTGAGCTGCAATGGCTTTTGTCATCAAGGTGCACACACAGGAATAAAACGCTTTAAGTTAACATGTTTTCAGGCTGTTTTACAGAAGCCAGGAACTTGGAGGAACCAAATTTGTAGTGGTTTGATCAGTCTCGTTCCGATGATATGACACTCTGAATCACTGTTGTCCCCAGCCGTTTGGGGAGTTTCACTCCCAGCTTCTGCACACGTCACTGTGTGACTGGTGGGACTGGTGGGACTGGTTGGCTGTGTGGTTGCTGTGGGTTTCCTTCACATTTCTTGCACATTTCTTGCAAGCCTCCATTATAACCTGACCAGCTTTTATACAACAATTGATTTAAATGCCAAACTTTGGCTTACATATTGCCCCCTCATTGATTTATGAGTAAAATATATTATCTATTGAATATTAATAATTAAGTCAAAATCTCCTCCCTGGCTTACAGTATTTAAATGGTATAAAGTTGTATCATTTATTTAACATTAGAAAGTAATAGTTGCTGTTTAATAAACTGAAAAGTATCCTTTTTGTATTTATAATATTTTAATCTAGTCCAGATTTGTTGAGTCTCTAATCCTTCCTGTCCTCATTACGGCCATTATTCCCAAACCCCTGGACCGAGTTCTCCTGCACTGCAATCACTTAAGGATTCTAATCTGCACTTTGGTGAGGACATCGAAACAAAGCCAGTGAGAGGCGCCTGTCAGGGTAGGGCAGAAGGAGGTCACCTGTGACTGGTATGAATCACATCAGGTCTCATATCTCTCATATCTCTCATATCTTATTTTTCTTGTCATACAGTTAAATATTTTTTTGTTCAATGTCTTTGTTTGTAACTTTCGTTAATGTCTCTCTATTAATATTTACTCGGAAATATTTGTTTGTAATTGTAACCAATTTCAGAGCGCATAATTTAATGACATTTTGCCTATAATGTTACAACGTATAACATTTTGGTTCACCTAATTATGTAATGAAGCAAGCATAATCATTTTCTACTTATAGCCGTTTTCACACATTTTTGCCGCATTTGTACATCACGAAAGTTGACCCTGAGCTTGATTCACACTTGCTGCTTTATATGCGGACATCAATGTTGTTAGACATCAGTAGAATCAACGGGGGGTTTAGGGGGGTGGGCTTGCAAGGGGTGGGATATGAAGTAGGGTCTAGTTTCGCAAGAGGCGAGATAAGTCTGGCCGCTGTCACTTCAGCTTGTTTTGATTTGACCATGGGAAAAATGGAGGCATAACGGGCAGAACTCATAGCGATCATCATAAATGTTGCTAAATTGATGCATATTCTGTTGCGTCCACAAAATCTGAAGGATCGATCGATGAAAGATTGGAGCATGAGTTAGAGACAAATAGAAGGAACAACGAAGAAGGCGTCGCTAACGACTGCGTTACCGGAGAAATGGAGCCTACTTTTTCAGAAGAGACCTGCTGCAGGCTTGGGCGTTTCCGTCATGACACAAGAACGCCCATTAGGCTTTCATGGTAGCTTTTTATCGACCAATCACAAAGTGTTTCGAAAGGCATACTGGGTTTCGCAAGGGATACTGCGAAGTAGGGATGGGAATTCGATTAAGTTGTCTTAGTCGATCTTCAGGAGAATTAACGATCAATCAGTCGATTAATCGTTAATATTTTACATTAAAAAAAAAAAATATATATATATATTCAAAATGAAATGAAAATACCAATGCAGCGTGTTTTCCTCATTGGGATTTTTATTATTAGATGAACAACTCAGTTAAACCAGATCCGTTCAATAGTTATGCGGTACTCTGCTCTCAGCAACGGAGCATGCAGCTCGAAGCCGGTGCTAAAAAATTGACAAAAAATAAACACAACCCTAGTTTCCAAAATAATAACCGTAATAATATAAAAAAAACAATCATGTTATAACTTAACCAACCAGTCTACGGATTTTTGTTCAAAAAGATGAGCATGTTGACATGCTCTGGGGTCAGACGCGACCGCAGTCTGGTGACCGTCAGTCCAGCCGCCGAAAACCCCCGCTCTGAGGGGACCGACGTTGCCTCGATGCAAAAATACCATTAATATATATACATAATCCAAATAATAAGTGCTAACTTGGCAAGGCGGGGGAAAAACTTTCCACAATCCAAGGGTTCAGAAAGTTCTTTATTTCTGCTTCGATGCTAACCTCGCCTTGAGTGGTAGGCCTATAGTGCTCCCCAACAAGTCATTTTTTAAATCATAATGGTCCCACACCAGACTTCGCCGTGGCCTCGTCCACTTCATGATTACATCGCCATGTTCCAATATCCATACTGTCCGTACTTACTAGTCTAAGTTTGAGTACGTAGGGCGTTCCGATTCAGATCGGGCGAAAATAAGTGTACTGAAAACGGTCAAATCGCGTGTGTGGCGATTTACACTTTTCGTACACAGGGGCAGCCATCTTAGCTACGTAGCGGAAGAGGGCTGAGCCAAAGTCGGCGCATTTTCCACATAGCCTGCATTAATAGTCATTTTGTAGTTTTAATAGCTTTTTATAGCTGCTAGGCGTAAAGAGTTCACCGTTCAAAGCGGGATGTTTATTGCGAGGGGAGGAGCCGAAGTTTATTTACAACACTATTTACATGGTTTGTAGCACTCAACATACAAGATCGATCGGTCGGCGAATTGCATTGCGTATCCGACATCCCGAGTACTTTGACTGCTCGAGGGGTCTCCGTAGTTACGGAATCGGATTACGGATTAAGGAGTCTGAGTACTATACTTTGACATTTTAAAACAGTTCAACAAGAAAGGCGGCGAAGAAGGAGAAGAGGTCATTCCAGTCTGCGTAAACGAGAACCCCCACCACACAAGAACACCCATTTGATGATATCGTTTTTTTGCTTCATTTCACGTATAACTAACACTTGGACAAATGTAGTTGATTTCTGTGTTTAACTGAGAAAACAGGGAGTGGAAGGATGGGACCCTATAATGTTCAGCTGACTGCTGTCAGTAATAATAATACAATAACCTTTTCCTTACACTTGCAGCTTTGAACAAATTTATTGTATGATGTGTACTATTAGGGTTATGAAACCTATCTTTTAGCGTTCACCACAAATTACTATTAAAAGCAGTGCCATTATTTCAATATTTTATTAACCATTATATTATATTAACCATTCAGCGAACAAAAGGCAACAGGCTGATTATAATTTAGGTGGCAACCCGTGTGCAGAAGGTTAATCAACATGCACACTCAAGTGGTGTGAGAAATGCAGACTTTCTATTCCGCATTCACATATAAGGTAATTTACATTTCCTACGGAGAAAATACTACTCCAGGGGAAGTATTATTCAGGAGATTTTAAGGGTACCAATGTCAGGGTATGTTGTTCACACATACGGCCCATCAGGAGAATAGCAGGAGAATATCAGGACTTACACGTGTGTCTGAAAGCAGCTAGTGTGTGAGCATTTGATTACATTATAAAATGAGTCAATTTATGGGTAACAGGGGTAATTGTTCAATGGAAAGTGTAGTATACTATGCATGCATGTCAATTATTCAACAGGTGTTACTGTTATTCAGGGCTGAAAAGTGCATTGACATTTTAAATGCATGGCAACTACTATTGGTAAGTTGAAAATAATAATCATCATTGAGATTAAACATCTCTTCAAGTGGCCTGATCAAGACAGGCAGCAGTAGCCTACAGTCACACATAGCATACACACAAAACATAAGAAAAATAAAACAACTAAAACAGTCCGCAGGGGGGAGAGGGGATGTCAATATAGCAAGACATTGTGGGAGGCTCAAGGAGACGAGTAATAGTAAGTTTGAGCAACAAAGTGTAAAGACATTTCGGGAGGCTCAAGGAGGGGAGTAATATTACATTTGAGCAACAAAGTGTAGTCTTGTGGGGGACTCTATAGACATAATTCACCATACTGTGTTATTGACATATTTTCGTTCTGTATTATAGGGACGCTGTCTCTTTAAGATCACGTGACTTGTGTGTTGATATGCCGGTGGGCGCGATGTTTGAATTTAATGGTTTTTATGACAAAACGACCTGCCATTGCTTGTCAACTTGAGAAATGTTCTCCTCACTTATTTTTTCGCAATTTCTACTGTCTATAGACAGAACGTCTTACCTGGGAGAGTTTGTCGACGGCGATGCCGTTAAAAAAGGGGGGATGGGGGATATCTATATCGCAAGACATTGCGGGATGCGGGATCGATCTTGCCGTTGTACGTGTGTGTGTATGCGGTGTATTTGTGCGTGCTGTTTGTGTTTGTGAGCTGCAGGCTGCTTGGCCTGCATGTGTGTGCGTGCTTGCGTGTGTGTGTATGCGGTTTCCTGCGCTGCCTTTGTCTTGAAACGTCTGCCTCAGCGCACGCGTCTTCGTGTGTGGTGTGTATGCAGTGTGGATGTGCGTGCGTGCGGTGTATGTGTGCGTTTGTGCGTGCTGTGTATATGAGCGAGCTGCAGGCTGCTTGGCACATGCGCACTAACCAACTTGAGTAACTGACAGGCCTGCTATTATATAGGGATGGGTCAGAATATTCGATTATTCGTTCCGTAGGGTCAAAGTCGATTTTTAATATTTGGACCGTAAACATTTTTTCCCATTCAAATAAACAAGAATTAACAGACGGAACTAATGTTGGACAGGTGTCCAAGGGCATTATCCCGCTTATACCACGGTCACTTGCATAGAAAATAAATGAAGACCATTAATTTATAGGGGGATTATTTGCTTATCAACACGGCGGATGTGCGCGCAGAATGATCGCCATAAGAAAATTTGTTTGACCGGTTGCCATGGTTATCTACCAGCCGTTAATTTGCAGTTGCGGTGTTAATTAGCGATGTTGTCAGCTTACTGTTACATTAAACTGTAATCAGAAAACGCGGTTATATGTTATAGACCCTATAGTATCTGTGGTATAAAGGCTGGGACGAATTTCAAATGATAAATACGTACTCTTTATGTTGAAAGTAGAGACCGTCGATTCAGCCTTTATACCACAGATACTGTAGGGACTATAGCATACAACCGCGTTTTCGGATTACAGTTTAATGCATTTTTCACAATTGACCAGCTCTCGTTTTGAGGGCTGAACAGACAATTTGACTGGAACTACTTAGCAGGTAGTTGTTGTTTTGCGTTTAAGACATAAAGTGATTTCTTGCCGATGATCCATGCCTTTGAGAATGTCGGCACACCTTGAATAATCGATTATTCGTTCATACCACCCACCCACCCAACAATTTTAGGTATTTACATCCCTACTATTATATAGTAGTAAGACATGTTGGTCCTAAAACTGCGGAAATCCATCTAGCTCTGACAAGCCACGCATATATAATGCAATTTCTGTCTTAAAGCAAGCCTGCCGGGGGTCTTGTGGGGCGTGCTTCGTGGTCATGCCTGTTCTAGAGGGTTCTGATGGTTTCAATTTAGCCCTGTGGAACTAAACCCTGTTAGAGATTGTGTGACGTCAGTTTTCCTCCTCCTAACCTCATACTGACCAAACCAAGTTCATCTCTGGGCTCTGTGAGTCAGGAAGTGTCAGAGCTCTCTCTCTCTTGCTCTGTCTGTCTGTCTGTCTGTCTGTCTGTCTGTCTGTCTGTCTGTCTGTCTGTCTGTCTGTCTGTCTGTCTCTCTCTCTTTATCCTTTACTCTGTCTGGTAAACCTGGGTTTTAAGATTATAATCCTTTGGTTATTGTCTGCTTGTCACTCACCAACTCTCTGTCTTCCTCTCTCTGTGTCACTCTGTCATACGATGTTCCCCATAGGCTGTATTTGAGGCTCTCCCTGTCTCTATCTTTCTCCCTGAATTCCCCGCTGCCTTCAGTCCTACTGACGGGTTACCTCCCAGACCCTCCCTTCTCCCTCTCTCCCTAGCACACAATCTTAGCTCAAAGACCCTTCCCTCTCCCACTCTGCCTAGCACACACTCTTAGCTCCCAGACCCTCCCCTCTCCCTCTCTCCCTAGTACACACTCTTAGCTCCCAGACCCTCCCCTCTCCCTCTCCCCTTGTACACACTCTTAGCTCCCAGACCCTCCCCTCTCCCTCTCTCCCTAGTACACTCTCTTAGCTCCCAGACCCTCCCCTCTGCCTCTCTCCCTAGCACACTCTCTTAGCTCCAAGACCCTCCCCTCTCCCTCTCTCCCTAGCACACACACTCTTAGCTCCCAGACCCTCCGCTCTCCCTCCCCTCTTGCTATCTCCCTAGCACACATTCTTAGCCTCTCTCTCCCTCTCCCTCCCCTCTCTCCCTAGCACTACCCCACCCGTAGTGGTCAACTTTGTGTTGGTGGAGGATCAATGGGTCCCTGTGAGGGTGCTTCTCTCTGCACAGAGCCAGAGGGCCGCTTCCGCCGCAGACGTCCAGCTGCTGCCGGCTGGGGACAGCAGGAAGCGGGCGCATGACTCAGGCCTTTTAGGGCCCCTGCCAGAGCCAATCTGGAGGAGCATGCTAAGAGGCGCTCCGAGAGAGAGAGAGCCTGGAGTGTGGGAGTGTGTCTGTGGTAGATCTACTGCTATTTTGTGTGTTGGTACGCCAGGCTTTTCAAATGTTATTTCAGTATTTGAAGAAAACACAGACAAAGAAAGACCACAAGAATGAAAGATGGGGAAGAAAAGGGTGAAGGGGTGAGTTTATAGGGGTCAGAGGTCATAGGGGTGTGTGCAGTATGGGGGCGTTCAGCTGGGACTAAATATAACCCTGCTGGTTGGTTCTCCAGAAGATCCGTTGCTACACGAGTTCTGTTTATAGCTCCCACACTCCCGAGGATCAGTCTGCCATGTTTGATGTGTTTCAGTGGTGAGGGCCGTTCACTCACAAAGTCACTTTGGCCCTGAGACCTGGGACCATGGGGGCCTAAGGCCTGGGACCATGGACCCTGAGGTCTGGGACCATGGGCCCCTGAGGCCTGGGAACATGGGGGCCTGGGACCATGGGCCCCTGAGGCCTAGGATCATTGAGGCCTGGGACCATGGGGCCCTGAGGCCTTGGACCATTGGCCCTGAGGTCTGGGACTATAGGGCCCTGAGGCCTGGAACCATGGGGGCCGGAAACCATGGACCCCTGAGGCCTGGCAACATGGGCCAAGGATATGGGGCCCTGAGGCCTAGGACCATGGAGGCCTTGGACCATGGGGCCCTGAGGCCTAGGATCATTGAGGCCTGGTACCATGGGGCCCTGAGTCCTTGGACCATGGGGCCCTGAGGCCTGGGACCATTGGGGCCTGAGGCCTGGGACCATGGACCCCAGAGGCCTGGCAACATGGGCCAAGGATATGGGGGCCTGATATAAGCCTTTTTCTAGCAGCAGCCATGGGGTTCTGTTTGGGAGTCTCAGGCGGGAGGTTCTAGTTTAGTTCCTCTGATGGCCTTCAGGAGGTTCTAGTGTAGATCCTCTGATGGCCTTCAGGAGGTTCTAGTGTAGATCCTCTGATGGCCTTCAGGAGGTTCTAGTGTGGTTCCTCTGATTGCCTTCAGGGGGTTTAGTGTGGTTATGATGTTCTTCGGGGGGTTATATTGTGGTTCCTCTGATGGCCTTCAGGAGGTTCACACATTCTATGTCAACAGGAGAGAATTGGATGTATTCTGAATTAACTGTGAATACCTGACTACCAGGATTGGTTATCGCTGAGGGAGCATCAGTCAGAATAAAGAACACATTTCCCATTTTCCATCAAGTCTTCTTTATTGAAGAACGTGGGGATGAAGTTGTGGCTGGCTGATTTTTCAATGGCTCTTGGCTGTAGATCGGTGTGGGATATGTGAGGCATGTACAGACTAAACACATTAAACTATACTGCAGTTGTTCTGCTCTTTGTGCACTCTTCATAGCTGTCCATGTAGCGTACTCTTAAGAACAACTTATGGTTAAAGGTTGTATTGTTGCTCGACAACATTGACACATGGATCACTTTGCCTTGTCCTGCTGTCTGAAATATTTTTATTTCTCATCAGCACATCAGTGGCCAGAGCATCGACAGCAGGATATTTGTTACAGCAGGTGCTCCTGAATCACTACTGTGCTGCTAAATATGATGTGTGTACTTTATGGCTTTCCGGAAGGAGAACCTGAAGCTCTCCTCTTTCTCAGCCAGTAGATGAATGACGCCTCTGCAGAAATTTAGTGATATTGAGCTGTTTTCTGGTCCTTTAGAAAATCCATTGCTTTGAGGGATGGCATGGTTGGGAAAGGTTCGGGCACTGCAGTAGAGGGCATATTTCTACATTTCAGTGTCAGCTACCAAAGGCGGTCCTATCAAGGCAGCCATCAGTTTTAGCCGAAATAGATGTAACCGCAATAGAACATAATGCATCGACTACTATCAGAGGGACGCCGTAGGCCTGTGCACACTGTTCTTTATCAATGTCCGCCTGTTCCATATGTGATGCTGTGTTCGTTTGATTCGCTGAAGGTGCTGTATGCAATGCATGGCCTTAAAAGATAAAGTAGTTGAACCAAGCTACTGCTGATCAGCACACCATTAACAAACTGAACTCAAAGTTAAATGCTTTAAAAAAGATGAAATTTGGTTAAAAAACTGTATGCTTTCCAACAAATCATAGTGCACTCAGAACATTCGATGTACAGGGGAAAAAGCAGGACAACACAAGGTGGTTGGTTCTGAAGTAGCTGAGGACACCATGCTCGTGAGCAAGGCATCACTTTCCCACCACAATTGCATTCTCAACAACAGGGCAGAAATCAAACACCTACCCAAGCAAATTAGACGCTTTGAGGTGAAATAGTGAATTAAACGATACGATTCGATGGTCAATTACACTTCTTCATGCCAAAGGTGCCATTGAGAAGGTTTGCAGCCTCAACTACTATTGCTACTGCTTTTTTTAAGGAAATTCATGCCTGTTTACGTTTGAGAAGTGGAGGCAGTAAACTGAGTATAGGCTGGAACTACTAATCCCGTCCATTAACAGATCTTTGAACAGGGGGATTAGGGCTTTGGTACGTGGGCTTGCATAACGGATAAAGATGCTTAATAGCTGGGTGTGGCATGTGCGTAGTACATTAAAAAGGTAGTTGCGCACAATGAATTAACACTAAGTGTGTGGATTTATTTAGTTTGCAGGCAGGCGTGTGTGTTAGTTCAAATGCATGGGGGCTGTGTGTATCTGGAATCGATCAATATGACCAGTATTTACATTCGGCAGACATTCACTTCACTCAGTTCATCATTCATTGTCGATGTGGAACCAGCAGACAAATCCAAGTGATTATTCTAGATTCTTCTTCTATACAACTCCTTTCCTTCCTTGTGGGCCTGTGTACATGTAGAACTGTAGCATAGTCCAAATCTGGAAGGGAACAATCAATTGGATGATTTGAGCTATTGCCAGCCACTGAATTATCCCCTAAAATGCACCATGCCCAGATGCACCATCGTGGCTCTATGTCATCCAGGGGAAATTATGCAACATAGACGAGAGAAGCCCTTCCTGGTATTCTGAATTATTCATTTTGTGATTACCCATAATGCATTTGGGAAAACACTTCATCTTGTTTAGAATGCAATGCCTGTCCCCGATGTTTATGGTAGTGTGCTGTGCACGTAAGGTGGTGTTTTCATCTACAACAAAAAAACATCCAAACTGCCACCCTTGTGTGTAGGTGGATGCAAAACCAACTGATATTCCAAGATGCTTGGAAAAAGGCAGCAGCAATGTATGCATGGGGGACGGGAGGCGCTCAGGATAATAGGTCATTCATCCCAGACGGGAAAGCGATGATAAAGATGGAGCAACAAGCTGCCACTCACCCCAGCCGCGCTGAATGGGTGACATTTTGCTGTTGTGTCTCTGATGTTTGGCCTTGATCTCAGGGGGCCACAAGGGGGCTCCCACAGGCCTTATGGTGGGGGTATTCATGCATAACACAGTGTTGCTTTGCCCAGGAGACGTCCTGTTGTCAGTTAATACAGCAGCAGATTGGTGCTGGGATTACGCCTTATGCCGCGTTTCAGCTGCAGGGTGCGGTACGGTTCGGTTCGCCTCAGTCCTGTAGGGAGGGGGCGGTATAGCCCAGCTCAGTTCCAAGGTCACGTTTCCACCGCCGACAGTACCCTTTATGGTAAGCCGGATGTCGATCGCCGCGGCAGCTACGTAAACATTGTGACATCATAGCAGTGCGACAAAGTGTAGCCTGCTCAATAAAAACAATGGAAAAGTTGAAGGCGACACATTAAACCAAGAGCTACCATGGAAGTCGTCCAGCAAGAGTTTCTGGCCTCCTTGTTCGCCCGTGCAAGCGTTTTACGCGACATGTTCATTGTAGTGCTGTCAGTTAAACGCGTTATTAACGGCGTTAACGCAAACCAATTTTAACGGCGTTAATTTTTTTATCGCGCGATTAACGCAATTATTTTTATTTATTATTTTTTTTATTATTATTTAGGCAGTATCTTTGTATGTTCATCGTTTAATTGCACTATAGGCTTTTTTTTTTGTATCGTCCTGTTTTGATCAGTATATGTTGTCATCAATAAAAAAACATCTGCACAAGGCAAGCTGATGCATTTCTCCATGTTGATAAGAGCATTAAAATGAGAAGAAATTTATGGGACAAAGAAAGCAAGGGATATTTAGCATAGAAAAAAGAATTGCGATTAATCGCGATTGCTCGCGATTAATCGTGAGTTAACTTTGACATTAATGCGATTAATCGCGATTAAGTATTTTAATCGCTTGACAGCACTAGTTCATTGTAAAGAATAATGTCGACCAATCAACGGAGGGGGTGTGTAGCTCGAATTTTTCGGCACCCTTTCAGGCATCTCAGTACCCCAACTGAGGAGTACTGAAGACGAGGGCAAAACAAGTACGGCTCAGTCCGGGTCACGCCCACTTTTGGCGGTGGAAACGCAATCCATACCGCACCTTTGCGAACCGAACCATACCGCACCCTGCTGTGGACACGCGCCATTAGTGTTCTCTGTTTTCCTCGTGCTAGTGGCCCCCGGATGGAATGACAATGACATTCATTCATACGTACATGTATACACAATACATACATAATACATACATACATATCTACATACACATACATACGTATATTCGTATAGACACACATAAAACATGCATTTATACATATACATACATACCTACATACATATACATATATATGCATACTATTACATCCAGATATACATAAATATATACGTGTATATATACTAGTGCTGTCAAGCAAAAAATATTTAAGTTATTTGATAGCCTGGTAATGCCTATACACATTACCAGGCTATCGAATAACGCACACACACACACACACACACACACACACACACACACACACACGGTGGCGGAGTGGTAATCGGGAGAGTCTGGAAAATTCCCCTTGGGCCGTTAACGTATCGGGGCTGTCGGGCTGATTACTGCAGGATAACAATATTGCGTTTTATAAAAGTTCCTTGCAGAGCCGTCCGGCAGCCAGAGCTGTGCGCCCGCAACCTCTCACTCACTCAACAAAACAGCCACAACAACTGTCAACGTCGCAACCAAGTCAATTTTGTCTAGAGGGGAGTAACTGAGTGGCCCCTCCCGAAGTGGTACAGCCCAGGTGGGCCTTGAACTGGGATTGGACAGAAAGACCAACAGCCAATGACAACATTGAACTTGTTCAGGCTCGAACAGAGTGACACACAAACACACAAACACACACATACACACACACACACTTTTAAGTTTTTTTTCACCCGCTCTGTATATGTGCTTGCCCCAACAAGTTTGTGCGGCGTGCTTGTTGTTTTGTTTCCGGTGTAGCTAGATCCGGAATGGTGTTGTAGTTTTTCTAACGTGACTAGTTGTTGCTAGACAGCAGGTGAAAAAACAACGTTTGTCAAGCCAAAAGAGGGTGAATCGCATGATAAAAAAATTAACGCTGTCAAAATAGGTTTGCGTTAACGCCGTTGATAATGCGTTAAACTGCACTAATATATACATATATACAGTATATACAAATATATAAATGTACGTACACACATCCATACATATATATTAGGGATGGGCACGAGTAGTAAATTCCAAACTCGAGTGATCGAAAGAATTCCTCGAGGATCAATCGAGTACTCGTTTAATCGAATCTATTTTTAGAATGCAACGCATCTGCAGCAGGAATAGGCCTAATGATGAACGGCAATATTACCAACCAAACATGTAAGGCTTATTCTCCATCAAAACAGTCAGAGTTTTCAGAGTATTCATTATTTATTTTTGCAAACGTTCAAAACACATTTTCCTTACAAAAATAAATATGCGTCTCACAATTTAAATCACGTCGAACCAAGGCCTGTAACGGTTTAAAAAAAAAAAAAAAGAAACAAGTAGCCTAACCATTGCAAATAATTTAAAGCTGCAAATAAAACGGCAGCAAATGGACCATGGAAATACTCAGCATTGTGATCTTCTCTCGCCGGGATTACAGCTGCGTCTTGCGGCGGTGAAAATAGCGACACACTTGTTTGCTGCGGGTCTGCTTTGCCGAACTAACCGTTGTGTTTCAGGAGCATATGTTGCCGCATAGTACTTGTAGTACTCTGGTAGCTCGATTTCGCTTGGCATATTTTACATTTCACCTTATGATCTCCTATTTCTTCAAAGTATTTCAATTCTTCGCTGCGCTTTGCTTTACCGCCATCTCTTAACTTTTTGAATTCTGGCGTGCCTGCACACGGCACGCGCCACACAGAAATTTGATGCATTTCATGTGCTTTGTGCCCACGGCATGCGTGAGTGGCGCCGCACAGAAATGATACATTTGCTTCAGAAAACTTTGTTTGTGTGTGTATATGCAAAATCGAGTTTGCCTGTCCACCAACAAAGTTCATTTGTAACGAGGAGTACTCGAGTAATCGATTCCTCACGCCCATCCCTAATATATATATATACGTACATTCATATATTCATACATATATACAAATTGATGCACATACATACATATATATGTACACATACATACGTGCATACATATCTTACCCCTATATAATAGCAGGCCACACAGGACGCACACACAGGCACGCGCAGATACACACTGCACATTCGCAAACGGATGCAGATGTTGCAAGACAACGGCAAGATCGAGATAACAGCCTGGCTGTCGACATTCTTCCAGCTGAGACGTTATGTCAATAGAAATAACGTAATAATACGTTATGTCATAATATAATTTATTTTTAAATATTACTCACCCACTTTTGAGGATCCTGCAATGTCTTGCGATATTGATATCCCCCCCTCCCCCCTTCCGACTGTTTTAACGGCCCCGCCGTCGACAAACTCTCCCAGGTAAGACGTTCTGTCTATAGACTGTAGAAATTGCGATAAAAGAAGTGAAGAGACAATGTTCACGTCGACAATGCAACGCCAGGTTGTTCATTTTATCATATTAAACAGTAAAATTCAAACGTTACCCAGACCGGTGTTGTGCCAAAAAGTGATCAGCTGCCAGAAAGTGATTTCAGCCGCGGGAGCGCGCACAGCCTGTTAAAGCTAGGCTATATTGCCTCGAAACGTGTGTGCGGCAGCAAAGTCTGATCAGTCATACTAGTCAATAGCACTACAGGAGTATAGTCCGTGAGTCAATTATCCTTCTTTATGTTTTTAAACCACTGTAATCAAAATCATTTCTGTGTCTTTTTTAGACAATAAAACATGTATTTTCTTACTATTCATTATTTTCCCAGCTTATAGATTTTTCAAGGAGAAGTTATTTTCTTCTCAAAATGAATTGATAACATTCATGAGTAGGTCCTATCACATTAAATAGATTAGGGTTCAAACTGACATTATAACATTCATGTTGGCTATGTGGGGTAGATAAGAACAAATCCAGTCTCTTTTATCAGCTGTAATACGTTTTAAAGCGAAAATATGACACATTGGAGTCGGTTTCCTCCTGCCAGAAAATGATCTCAAGCCCTCTTTTGGTACTGAAATGTTTTATATGCCTTAAAATGAGTTGATAGCATTCATGAGTATCACATTACATAGATGATATCCCATCCTGCGTCCATTACCAGCTGAAAAACCTTTACATGTGGTGGAGGGGGGCACAGTGGAAGGGGGCACAGTGCAGGACGGCACAGCAAACTTATGTGGAACTGATCAGATGTCGATCCCCGTACAACGTTGATGTCTTGTCACCTTAAAATACATATCTGTGTTAATACAGCAGACAATAGTCCTGTAGTGCTATTGACTAGTATGACTGATCAGACTTTGCTGCCGCACACACGTTTCGAGGCGATATAGCCTAGCTTTAACAGGCTGTGCGCGCTCCCGCGGCTGAAATCACTTTCTGGCAGTGATCACTTTTTTACACAACACCGGCATATAAACGAACAAGTCGCACGATCTTAAAGAGACAGCGTCCCTATAACACTGAACGAAAACATGTCAATAACAGAGTATGGTGAATTATGACTGAGTCCACCACAAGACAACACTTTGTTACTCATAGTCATACTTAATATCACCCTCCTCCTTGAACATCCTAAACTCTAACGTCAGGTAGCCAATTTACAATCTGCAATCTTGCCCTTCTCCCTGTCCCCCTCCCCCACACAAGCCTGTGCTTTACTTCACTATAGTTAGGTAGGATGCTGCCTTAGCTATTGTTACACTTAGTTTATTTTCCTGAGGTGCTTCTGTAAATGAACACAATTTTCAGCTGTTTGTAATTATTATTTTCAACTGACAAATGGTAGTTGCCATGCATTTTTTAAATGTCAATGCACTTTGATCCCTGAGTAACAGTTGAAGCTATTGAATAATTGATTTACATGCATAGTATACTGCATAGTATATACAAAAAAATATTTAAATGTTGGCACTGAGAGTGCCAAGTTTTAAGAGTCATTCGTGGTGAAAGCTTAAAGATAGGTCTCATGATAACTTAAAAAATACACATTATCATTAAATTGCAATACATGAGTTCACAGCTGCATGCGTATATAGAAAATTTTATTTTTATTATTATTATTGACAACAGTTAGCTGAACATTATAGGGTCCCGTCTAGGGATGGGCATTTGAAGAAATTTTCTTGATCGAGCATCGCTAGAGTTATCGATCAATTATCGATTAATCATTAACTTTTTTCTATGTTTTTTTTCTAATGTTTTTATCAATGAAATCTTTATTCCAACAATAATGTATGGGCCAAAATTAATACAATACAGTTAACTTGAAGACCTACAACTGTTTAACAGTTTTAAAATAATAAATACAGGCATTATAGGTTATAGGCCTATGCGGCGCTCGTAAAGTCCGAACAATGCGCCTACAGGCGCTCTTAAAGGTTTGGAAACGATTCAACAAGACTAAATCTGTTGCCTATTCCAATTACAATAAGTAGCGAACTTATCGGACAACAATAATCAAACAAAGGCCGTAGGCTAAAAGTGGGCATTAAACTGTATAACTGTTATGAAAAAAAAGGGGGGGAAAAGGCCGACATATAATGCCTGCAGCCGGCGCGCGGAAAAGGCTCGCAACAAAAAGATGAGCCACCCATTTACAAACAATTGCATGAACTAGTCTATCTAAAAGCAATACCTTATTGAACATATATAAGGCTGGACTTGTTGCTAAAATATCACAGTTTTGGCAAAATGTAACGACTCCAAGAGGCACCAAGCGGAGCGAGAGACATTAAGAAAGAAAAGAGCGACTCACATACGGTGGTGACTGTCGTCCATAGCATACAGTAACTCCAGCCTACATATTTTTGTTTAGGAATATAAGCATGTTAACATGCTCGGGGGTCAGACGCGAACGCAGCCTTGTAACTGTCAGTCCAGCAGCAGAAAACACCCGCTCTGACGGGACCGAAGTTGCGGGGATGCAGAGGTATTGTCGCGCTAACTTTGACAGCCTGGGGAACCTTCTTCCATTCACTTTCCACCAGTCGGCAGGGTTATATTCAATTAAATGCTTCAAGACTCACAGTATGCAACACAACGTCCTTTTGATCGATAACAATATAAATTGATCGACGCATTTCTTAACGATCAATTATCGAGCATCGATTAATTATGCCCATCCCTAGTCCCGTCCTTCCACTCCCTGTTTTCTCAGGTAAACACAGAAATCAACTACATTTGTCCCAGTGTTTGTTATATGTGTAATCAAGCAAAAAAAATACTCTCTCTTTCTCCGGTAACGCAGTCATTCTCGATGCCTTTCTTCTTCGTCGTTTCTTCTATTTGTCTCTACTCATGCTCCAATCATTCATGGATCGATGCTCCGGATTTTGTGGATTCAACGGAATATATGATGCATCATTTTAGCAACATTTAAGATGATTGCGATGAGTTCTGCCTGTTCTGCCTCCATTTAGTCTGTGGTCAAACCAAAACAAACTACATTGACAGCGGCCGCACTTATCCCGCCTCTTGTGAACTTATACCCTACCTCATATCGCGCCCCTTGCAAGCAGACCCCCATAAACCCCCCGTTGATTCTGGTGATGTCTAAATTACATCAATGTCCGCATATAAAGCATGAATCAGTCAAGTGTGAATCACCCTCAGGTTAGAATCTCCTGATATACAAATGCGGAGAAAATGCGGAGGACACGTATGAAAGTGGCTTAAAAGTAGAAAATTATTATGCCTGCTTCATAACGTAAGGAGAAAATTATTATGCTTGCTTCATTTCGGCGAACCAAATTGTTATAGGTTGTAACAATATAGGCAAAATGTTATTATATTATGCGCTCAGAAATTTGTTAAATTATCGTCTGGGGTTTCCACATTATAGATATGGGTTTAATTACAACGCAACGCGCTTGTGGAAACTCTAGTATATATAAATACGAGCAGTATAGGATTTTAGTAGTCTGGCAACAATGTTATACTTAGTCACACTTTGTATTACTGTCTAATACTATGACCAGGGATAACAATAAGTCATAAATGTAGCTGTTAGGCTCCATTGTAGCTAGCATTCATGGGGTTTATGGTGGGAATTTGCACCCCGCCAATCGTTTCTGTCCAATGCATTGGCAAAAGCAAAGACTTCTTATGAAGTGGCAGACAGCTCTTAGGAATGCTTCAAACAGCTCTACTCCCAATAAAAATTATAGTAATAGTTAATCAGATGGTAGTAAACAACAGATGAAACTCTGCATGATGTGTGATGGAAAAATCCATATGTTTTTTCCTTTTCATTATCTAAGCTTTGTTTCCTATTCCTTGTATTGTCTAGCCACCATACCTTATGTTATCTAACGTTAACCTTTGTGCCTGATGTAAACCGTCACAAGGGAGCAGGGTTCCCCTTATGCATTCTTCTACTTGATGAGGAAACTCTGTACTTTAGGTAAAAATGTTTTGATTTGATCATTGACAGTTGTAATGTGGGGAGACGTAGCGGTGCCTTATCAGTTGGAGCCTTGCTCCTCGGCCACCCCAAGGAGGTCAAGAAAACAGGCCTTAGTTGGAGCCTTGATCCACGACCACCCCAATGGGGCAGGGAAAGGGCACACCCAACAAATGGCAACTGGAATGTGAAAATATAATATTCAGATTACAGCTTAACCCTGATAACTCTTTTAAAGGGTAATTCCGGTGTAAAATGAATTTGGGATATGTTTTGTATGATAACGAGGTGAAACGTTAGTTTTGGAGCACAAAAACTGCATATAGACGCTTTCTTCAGTTGGCTGTTTTTAGCTGATTCTATCAAAATGCTATAAACTTGGAACAATGGGGGCAGTGGTTATGGTAAAAACTAAATCGCTATTTTGAAACCACTTAAAAGGCTAAAAGTAGCCCGACACTTCTTTGGTAGTATAATAAGGTACTTACTTCTAACCTATTAATTGGTTTAAAATAGCGATTTAGTTTTTACCAATAACACTGCCCCCTTTGTTCCAAGATTATAGCGTTTTGATAGAATCAGCTACAGCCAACTGAAGAAAGCGTCTATACGCGATTTTTGTGCTCCATAATGAACGTCTCAACTCGTTATCATACAAAATATATCCCAAATCCATTTTACACCCGGAATTACCCTTTAAGCACTAAAGCATGAGCTATCAGCTACATTTAACGGCTTGTGTTGCTAGTGTTGCATAGGAACTTGATACAATGAAATGAAAACAGCGAGCATTATTTCCTTCACCAGGTCATTCTGTGATCATGATAATGCACCACAATGTCATCAATCTCAATCCTCTCGATATCCCACCTGCAGTGTAATTGTGAATGCTGCGTTGCCTTGATAACGTTCAGAGTTTACAGTAAAGGTGTGTTAGGGGGTTGGGTTTATCTTCAATCCTTCAGGTGTTACAAAAACCCTCTATAGCAGGGGTCAGCAATTAAGTTTGGCCTTGGGCCAATTTTTTTTCCAGCAGCAGGTGGCGGGCCAGAACTTTATCAAGGGCTAGTTCAAGGAATTGATTAATGAAAGTGCATCTGGAACTGCGGCGCAGGCCCGTCAGCTGCCTTAGTCATATGCCTACCAAGCACTAGATGACTCTTAAAAGACGTACATATAAACAAGTGTATGCCCTAATAACGTAAATGTCATGCCTGATCATGTTGGGTAGAGGCGAGCACGTTGCTGCACTGTCTCCACAGAGACAACGCAGTGATATCATCCTCAGCAGTTCTAAATGGAGAGAAAGTGAAATCCACGAGTTGCTGATCATGTGAGAGAAGATGATGCAGTCGTATTGAACAAAGACGTTGAAAGATCTACGAGAGAGTCGCAGAGGAACTGTCCTTATGAGGCTTTTGTCAGGATAAAAAACCCTAATCCGTCCCTAACCCAAAAGTGGTCATCAAAATAAAGAATGTGTTGGCATTTTTGCATTTGTAAATAGTTAATCGCGTTTGTAGCCTACACTCAGATGTGAACTCATTCTTGCATGTGGGTGTCTTCATTCATAAAAAACTAAAAACATTTGGGAATATGCAAATTATTCTAAAGAGGTCTAGATTCTGTGCGCAGCCCCGCCTTCTGCAGTGAACCAAGAAAGCCTGCGCTGTGACGAACAGGGGATATTACCCCCTCGGTTTTACACAGGAAACTTGAGATAAGACGGTGAAATCGCCGGGCGTGCCAAGCCTCGACTGAACCGGCTTGGTAGTGTAGAAAGGCCTTATGCAGGAGAGAGGACAGTAGTGCGTAGAGATGCACCGATTGCAAAATTCTTGGCCGATACCGATTTCCGGTTTTTAAGGAGGTCTGACCTGCCAAAACCGGTTTTTCCGATACCGATTTTCTAAGAAATAATTATAATCATATGATGTTGATAGGTTTTCAATGTAGTGAGTCCCCGGGACCCACAGATGGCGAGTTGGGTGGGTCCCTGAGAAATTCAATGGGTCCCGACTCCCCAGTTTAAAAAATGTGTTTCTTTTTTATTATTATTCTATTTCTTAAATTAAATTAATAGTGTTAAACTCAATACATGAAATTGTCATCTGAAAAGCGCAGCCATTTGTATGTGGTGAGCTTCAGAAAAGTTCGCTTTTTTTGGGAGGAACATGTAGAAGGTTGAGGCACTTCTTCTGGGCTCATCAGGCTCAGTAGAGGGGGAGGCAGAAGTAGGTACAGGCAATGTTGAGGTACTCTCTCTAGGCTGATCAGAGTCAGGGAGGAGTGCAGAGGTAGTGGGGACAGAAAATGCAGCTGCAATAGTTTGCTGACCTGCAATAGGTTTAATCTTTTTCTTTGGTGGTATTTTTGCGTTCTCTCTTCTCTGCCTGTTTCTCGAGAAAAACGGGATCTCGTTGGAAGCGCGATCTATGCGCAGGCGCCGTTTGGGCATAACAATATGGCGGCTGCCGTTCAATGTAGTTTTCATCACCACCACCGGATTATGTTTCATTTATTTCATTACAGCACGTCCCCTAAACGTTACTTCATTTACTATGAAGTTCGTATTTTTAATTGTTGAAATGAAATCAGCGGTGACGAGCTAGTTGTTTTGGTAGCGGCTAAATTAGCATGTCGCGATACTTTGTACAGGGGATCACGTCTGCGCCGAGTAGATGCGCAGAGGGTTGAAACAGCGCTTGTCCGGTCTGCTCACAAGAAGGTTTCTTTGGCCAGTTACTGTGATTAAACACGAGTTGTTTAATGTTCACAATGTATCGTTTTTCATGGGGAAAATGAGATGCGTCCCCGGGACGCATGGATAGTGAGTTTAGTGCGTCCTTTCAGATTTTAATGCGTCAGGGACGCAGGACGCGTACCTAGCAACATCCCTTAGGCGTTGATCCCCCACGGCTTATTTTTGACTTGCAAGCATTAAAAACAGCGTGTTTTGGGTCGTCCTGGCACACAGTGAAATAAGTCCAAATCAGCGACATGTTTTCTTCCCGCGCTCTGGGCGCCTTGAGCTGCTTCGCACCGCGCATGCGGGTGAGTTTGATCGGCCGAAAACCGGAAATTACGACAGTGACCGGCAGGTCACCGATTGTGGCCGATTGGATACAAAACCGGCTTTTTTAATCGGCGGCCAATTGTTCGGTGCATCTCTAGTAGTGCGCAATTAAAAAAGCAGCACCTTAAAACACTTCAGACAACACACACACCACGGCGGGTGCTGACTGACTGCACACACACACACACACACACACACACACACACACACACACACACACACACACACACACACACACACCCCCACACACCATGGCGGGTGCTGACTGACTGAGCACACACACAAACCTCCGTTCCTAGCCTACTCACCGTTAGAAGAGCTGTAGGCGAAGTAGCCTCATCAGAGACTCTACTTGCGTTCAACAGCAAAGTCTCAGAGCTTTGCGTCTTAAATCTTTTCTGGACTTTTGTTAACAGCTCCTGCCTTTCTCTACGTGCAGTTAACACAAAAATAAGTGATGTCGGGTCGCCATGGTTGTTGTATATAAGCCTATAGAGGGGGGGTCTGTTTCATTTAATATTGCACAGTTTCCAATAACTCCCGCTCAGCCCCTCGCAGCTTACGCGTGACCGTGACGAGTGTGTCTCTGACCTTCCGGAAGTAGTAGCAGGATTTGATACAATTGAATTCAAAAACGGTTGTGAAAGAAAAAAAAAAGTTCACTGTATCCGGCCCTTTACATTTAAGCTAACAGATGCACAGTAGATATTCGATAATCAAAAAAATAAAAAATAAATAATAATAATCATATAACTTCAGAATAATCTGTCGGGCCAAAAATTATGTCTGGCGGGCCAGTTATGGCCCGCGGGCCGCCAGTTGCCGACCCCTGCTCTATAATGTCGGCAGTTTTACTGACTGCTGGGTTTAGCTTGTTTGTTCTACTGTTCTTATTTGTGCCATGTTTATTGTTGATTAAAATCTCTGTTTAATACAAATGTTGTTGAGGCATGGATTATCTAAAATAATAATAATCTGTTCAGACATGGTGAAAATAACATTATAGGAAAATGATGGAAATTATGACATGTTCAATTCAAAGAAAAATAGAAACATTTATGATTTCATTACTTACCTTTTAGGGGTGTAACGGTACACAAAAATATCGGATCGGTACGTACCTCATTTTTGAGGTCACGGTTCGGTTCATTTTCGGTACAGTAAGAAATCAAAATGCTAAATAATATAAATGTGCTTCATAACATGTGCTTCAAGTTGTTCATAACACACTTTTGTGCTTTTTACAATAGGAACATTAGACAATACAAAAATAGAATTCTGCTCAAAAATATAAAACAATATATTATCTAATGTGCAACAATGAACAATTGCAACACTAAACAGTTTCAATTTGTTGCTCAGATTAAATAACATGAATAAGGCTCAGACTGTTTCTTTAAAAACAAATCTTTTCTCAATCTAATGTGCAACAATGAACAATTGCAACACTAAACAGTTTCAAGTTGTTGATCAGATTAATTTTTACTCCCCCCCCCAATCTTTAGCCCTGATGACTTTCACTCAATCTATCTTTTTTGCCAGAAAAACTCCTTATCCACATTATCTGCAGGATAATAATACCCAAAATTTGAGTGTACATACGATGTACCCTACATGTTACTCCCGTATACCACAATGCAATGCGGTCGTGTTTTTCCGGAGGAGAAGAAGAAGCTGAATAACCGCGAAAACGAATATATTTAATGATGGAGTCTCCGGCTTTCGTTTAGAAATGTCAACAATTTATTTGGGATTTAACATAGAATATTTATCATTCAAAATTAATTTAAAAAAAAACTTGAACAAGGAAATGTAACATTCAATATCAATACAACCTCCAGCTTTCCTCGTGATTGCCCGGTTTGTTTACATGACGTGGGCGCATCTATCTGCGTCACACAAATACCCGGCGCATTTACTGACGCAAATGACGTTTAGAAATGTTCAGCGTAGTGTCCGAATTCTCGTTTGTTCGTTCCCTCAATAGTGCACTATATCATGAACACTATATAGGGAATAGTGAGTGAGTGAATAGGGAACGATTTCGAACACAGCTACGGTGTGCGCAACTGTGCATGTGCGGCCGCAGCATGTTCCACACATGCGGTCCTCTACTTAATATGTCCGTATTGAAACTCGTTCGGTACGCCTCCGCACCGAACCGAGCAGCCCGTACCGAAACGGTTCAATACAAATGCATGTACCGTTACACCCCTATTACCTTTAGCAATGTTTGTGTATCGGACTGTAACAGGGGTAATATCAGTGGGCTAATGAGGCTAACGTGGTAAAGCATTGATGCAGCTTAAGCATAAATCAGGCAGAGCCATCTAACTACAGACTCCGAAAGTATGCCCTTGTGCTCACCACATGACTAGGATAGTCCCAGGAACTATTTTTAAAGGCTCATTCAGAGGATCCTTTGAATCAATTTGACTCACCTCCATTATTTAATTTCTAACTCCACTTCGAAATGACAACGTGATTATGACTTGGGGAATGGGTAATCAATTAATGGTAGCTCCTGCTTTTATTACGGTTCAGTTGTTGGACGCATCAGTTTAGTTATTAGATTTTTATTTGATAGAGACAGATACAACTCATGTGGATTGTGCATAAACCAGCAGAAAAGCATCATAGCATTTGTAGCTTCAGGTAATTTCCAATGCCTGTCCGTAGAGGGGACAGGCATTGGAACGTGTTGTCGTTTATCTCATGCCTGTACGATCCACCCCCTTTAACATTTCATCTTCGCTCGTGAACCAGATGTGGAGAATGAAGGAGGCATCTCTACATGATGGAGGTTCAATAGCCGTTCATAAAGACTTACCCCCCTGTACCTCACTATTCATAAAGACTCACCCCCCCTGTACCTCACCGTTCATAAAGACTCACCCCCCCCGTACCTCACTGTTCATAAAGACTCACCCCCCTGTACCTCACTGTTCATAAAGACACACCCGCCCCCGTACTTCACCGTTCATAAAGACTCACCCCCCCCCGTACCTCACTATTCATAAAGACTCAGCCCCCTCCCGTTGTACCTCACCGTTCATAAAGACTCACCCCCTGTACCTCACTGTTCATAAAGACTCACACCCCTGTACCTCACTGTTCATAAAGACTCACCCCCTGTACCTCACTGTTCATAAAGACTCACACCCCTGTACCTCACTGTTCATAAAGACTCACCCCCCCTTTACGTCACCGTTCATGAAGACTCAGCCCCCCTCCCCCTGTACCTCACCGTTCATAAAGACTCAGCCCCCCTCCCCTTGTACCTCACCGTTCATAAAGACTCCCCCCCGGTACCTCACCATTCGTAAAGACTCACCCCCTGTACCTCACTGTTCATAAAGACTCACCCCCCCCTTTACGTCACCGTTCATAAAGACTCACCCCCCTGTACCTCACTGTTCAGAGACTCACCCCCCCCGTACCTCACCGTTCATAAAGCTCCCCCCCCGTACCTCACTGTTCATAAAGACTCATCCCCCTGTACCTCACTGTACATAAAGACTCACCCCCCCTGTACCTCACCGTTCATAAAGACTCACCCCCTGTACCTCACTGTTCATAAAGACTCACCCCCACTTTACGTCACCGTTCATAAAGACTCACCCCCCTGTACCTCACTGTTCATAAAGACTCAGCCCCCCTCCCCCTGTACCTCACTGTTCATAAAGACTCACCCCCCCGTACCTCACTATTCATAAAGACTCAGCCCCCTCCCGTTGTACCTCACCGTTCATAAAGACTCACCCCCTGTACCTCACTGTTCATAAAGACTCACACCCCTGTACCTCACTATTCATAAAGACTCACCCCCCCTCCCCTTGTACCTCACCGTTCATAAAGACTCAGCCCCCCTCCCCTTGTACCTCACCGTTCATAAAGACTCCCCCCCTGTACCTCACCATTCATAAAGACTCACCCCCTGTACCTCACCATTCATAAAGACTCACCCCCCCCTTTACGTCACCGTTCATAAAGACTCACCCCCCTGTACCTCACTGTTCAGAGACTCACCCCCCCCGTACCTCACCGTTCATAAAGCTCCCCCCCGTACATCACTGTTCATAAAGACTCATCCTCCTGTACCTCACTATTCATAAAGACTCACCCCCCTGTACTTCACCGTTCATGAAGACTCAGCCCCCCTCCCCCTGTACCTCCCTGTTCATAAAAACTCACCCCCCTGTACCTCACCGTTCATAAAGACTCACCCCCTGTACCTCAATGTTCATAACAACTCAACCCCTTCCCCCTTTACCTCACTGTTGATAAAGACTCACCCCCCTTGTTCCTCACCATTCATAAAGACTCAGCCCTTCCCTGCCCCGTGTACCTCATCGCCCCCCCCCCCCCCCCCCCCCCCCCCGTACCTCATGGTTAAGAAAGACTCATTCCCCCCTGTTCCTCACCGTTCAGGAAGACTCCCACCCCCCCCCCCCTGTTCCCTGAATAGCCGCTGATCTTTCAGTGGCGCCCCCTGGGCACCTATGTGTTTGAGTGGAGGAGCTCTCCCCTAGTTTCTCTGCTGAAGGTCACGCTCTGCTCTGGAAGCGGGGCTGGTGGCAGCCTGAGGGACTCCTTCTGGAACAAAGAAGACCCACTGGACCATCATAGACCAGGTGGAACCCATGAAGCCCTCCTTTCATGAAGTGATCAGAGTGATCAGGCTGGTGGACAGTGAAACCTTCCTGGAGTGATCAGAGTGATGCAGGCTGATGTAGAGTGAGGCGATTAGGCTGGTGGAGAGTGAAACTTTCCTGGACTGATAAGAGTGATGCAGGCTGGTGGAAAGTGAAGTGAAACCTTCCTGGACTGATCAGAGTGATGGAGGCTGGAGGAGGGTGAACCAGATGGGGAGAGAGTGCGGATCCGGTGCCTCTACAGAGAGCACCATCCCAGCCTCTGTAGTGAGCACCACCCCAGCCTCTATAGTGAGAACCACCCCAGCCTCTATAGTGAGCACCACCCCAGCCTCTTTAGTGAGCACCACCCAAGCCTCTATAGTATGCACCACCCCCGGACCACCCCAGCCTTTGTAGTGAGCACCACCCCAGCCTGTATAGTGAGCACCACCCCAGCCTCTTTAGTAGGGATGGGGATCGAAACCCGGTTCTATCAAGGACCCGGTTCCACTTTTTTCAAAACCCGAAAATCATTAACGTTTGGGCTAATCGATACCACTATCGAGTCCCGTCGCTCATTTATAAAAAAAAATATCCCGTATGTCCTGTAACGTAATCTTGTGTCCCTCGAGTCGCGTCACGGCAAACATGTATTACAAGTGAAACAAGTGAAGTCTGGCGGTTAACTTTGCTCGCAAGGGTGGCTGAACGGGCGAAAAGGGTGAAAATAATTTATTGTAAAGGGGGGAACACAACCTCAATGGCCAAGCACATTAGCATTGTGCATCAAATAAAGGCAAAATGCAGTACCTTCGACTGTCTCCGAATTGAAATGACTCCTCCTGTCTCCTCCGTCTCCTGTCGCACCACAGACGGGGCTGTCTTAAAGGTCCACTATGCAACTTCGGGCATTTCTTCGCTGATTTCTTGGTTTTGGCACGCACATTTCTCTACACAGCGCCCCCTACAGCTTCGTAGTAGATATTTCACAACACTGTCGTAACAACTCGTTGACGACCCTTCCCCATGCACTTCTACGCGAGCCATGTGCATTTGTTTTCAAAAAAGCCGGCGAATGCGTGGAGCCATGTCCGAAGTAGATGTTCATAAAGTGTAGGCAAGGTTATACATTTTTAAAAGTGTGTATTTGTATTGCAATAAACATAAATGTATCCTTTTTTATTGTTGGCGGGGAGAATTGATATCCTAGATTATAATTGTTTTATCTTAGGTTGAACAGAACAATCAGTGTAAGAGGTTTGGCCAACATAATAATCTAAATAAACAAGAACCTGGATTCGGGGATTCAGTCTGTATCTGGGGGACGAGACAGACGAACAGCAAAACACCCATGGAAACAAAGGTGTTTATATGGTTGCAACCAAGCAAGCTAGAAACACACAGGGCTCACAACAAAATGGTCGAGAAAACAATTTTTACAGGGCTCACAACAAAATGGTTGAGCAAACACATTTGTACAGAGACTATCAACATCAAGAATACCACGAAGACAAAGGCCACCCAAGGGTACTTTCAATTTCAAAAGCAACACGGCCGAGTCGGTGTCTGATTTGCAGTCTTCTTTTTCTTTCAGTTCACGCTATTCCTGAAAAGCTTGCCCAACGTTTACTCGTGTCTGGCCTCTCTGCCGGTCAGTCTCCCTTTTCTCTTCTTCTGTTCCTCCGACATTGGGTTTCTCTGTCTCTTTTTAGTCAGCTGATCTATGATGAATATAACAATCCCTTAGTGACTTGTGTTTATATCGAGCCGGTTCCGTGTTTGGGGGTCTGCGCCGTAAAACAATTCGTTACTTCGCGAGACCCGAGACTCCCGCGAGAGTGGGCGGCGGGTCACCGGCAGAAACATATTCCTTTTCTCCGCCAAGATGCGCAAGGGTGAGTCGAAACAACGAACAATCGAACAAAAATGTATGATAGAACCATCGCAATGACTCTTAGCCTGTTATATTAAGGTAAATCAAGCCAAAAAAGTAGCATAGTTCCCCTTTCACTCGTGTCTGATCTCTTTTCTGGTCCATTCTTCTTTTGTTCCACCGTCGGTCGCCTCTTGGGTCCCTTATCAGTCGATTGATCCATGATGAATGCAACAATTGCCTCGCAACTGGCTGTTTATATCTAGCCGGTGCCATGTTTGGGTGTGTGTCTGTGCCGTAAAGCATTTTCGAAACTACAATCTGACTACATTTTCGAGGATACTTCCGCTGCGTCACATCCGGATTGTGTCGGTCCGAACAGAGCAAGTTGCATATGCGCTTTTTCACTGGAGAGGCGACATGGGTAAATGACACACCCACCAATCGACCCAGAAATGGATGCAGAACCATCAGCATAACTCTCAACCTGCATACTTAATGTAATTTTGGCTAAAAAAGTTGCATAGTGGGCCTTTAATCATCCACTCAAAGTACGAACGGTAATCGCACACACAGACATTGTCGCTAGTCCCGTCAGTTAAAAATAGTAATCCAATTGTGAAATCGGTGTTGTAATCGGTAGCATACAAGCTAGTTATCTTAAAAAGTAAATAAAGTTTCAGATGTGCTGCGTGATGATGTGTTGAGGTTGGCTCAGTAAAACGACGGTTATCATGATGCGTTCAAATGTAACATAGAGAAACGGTAAATTGAGCTTTTGGCGAGAAACATGAGTAATACTGTATTACTCATGTTTCTGTATTACTAATACAATTGTATAGTGCTCTAATCATTTTAGTATATATAATTAAAACTACTGATGTCAATATGTATTAAGAATTACATATTTAATTTAAAATACTATTATTTATTTCCTAAATATTTTCCTCATCACTAAAAACACGTCGTATTTCCACCAATTAATAGAAAAGTATCGATAGTGGTATCGATAAAGACTCGGATCGTTAAGGAGTATCGAAAATGGTATCGATATCAATAAACATTAATGATCCCCATCCCTACTCTTTAGTGAGCACCACCCCAGCCTCTATAGTAAGCCCAACCTCAGTACCAGCCCAGCCTCTATAGTGAGAAGAACCACCCTAGCCTCTATAGTGAGCACCACTCCAGCCTCTATATCCACCAAAATCCGTAACCTTGGAGTTATCCTGGACCCCACTCTCTCCTTCCTCCCCCATGTTAACCATATTACCAAAACTGCCTTTTTCCACCTCCGAAACATCGCCCGCCTCCGCCCCAACCTGTCAACTACCGCTGCTGCGACACTCATTCACGCTTTCATTTCATCCAGGCTTGACTACTGCAATGGTCTTCTCTACGGCACCACCAACAAAGTCCTCAAAAAACTTCAATATGTCCAGAACTCAGCTGCACGCCTCCTCACTGGTACCCGCTCCAGAGAACACATCACACCTGTCCTCCGTGAACTCCATTGGCTTCCAATTAAACACAGAATCAACTACAAAATCTTACTCATCACCTACAAGGCCCTCAACAGCCTAGCCCCCCCCTACCTTGCCGATCTCCTCCATCACCACGCCCCCTCCCGATTCCTCAGGTCCAATTCTGCCAACCTGCTACAAGTTCCACGGACTGAGCGACGGACTTGGGGTGATCGGGCCTTCTCAGTTGCTGCCCCCACCCTTTGGAATTCACTCCCCTCCCACATCAAAGTCTCTCCAACCCTCTCTTCTTTCAAAGCTGCCCTCAAAACATGCCTTTTCACACTAGCCTTCCCCCCCTAACTCCCACCTTATTCTTCATGTTTAACCTCTGTTTTTCTTTTATTCCTAGTCTGTCTTACATAGTTTTGATAGGGCAATATGTAAAGCGTCTTAGAGTACCATATTAAGCACTATATAAATTTAATTTATTATTATTATATCGAGAACCACCCCAGACTCTAAAGTGAGCACCATCCCAGCCTCTATAGTGAGCACCATCCCAGCCTCTATAGTGAGCACCACCCCAGCCTCTTTATTGAGCAACACCAAAGCCTCTATACTAAGCACCACCCCAGAACCACCCCAGTCTCAATAGTGAGCACCAGCCCAGCCTCTGTAGTGAGCACAATTCCAGCCTGTATAGTTAGCACCACCCTATTCTCTATAGTGAAAACCACTCCAGCCTTTGTATTGAGCACCACCCAAGCAGCATCCAGCCTCCCAGAAGCTCCATCCTCTCTTCTGGTGGGGGGTATCCAGAAGTTACGCCACACTGTTATCCATTCATACACCATCAATAACAACTGTTTGGTGATTGGTTGGTCGGTAGTTTGGTGTGTGTGTGTGTGTGTGTGTGTGTGTGTGTGTGTGTGTGTGTGTGTGTGTGTGTGTGTGTGTGTGTGTGTGTGTGTGTGTGTGTGTGTGTGTGTGTGTGTGTGTTTATATACCATAGGTAATGTCAGGTAATGCTATTTTCTCAGACAACCCACAAGCACTTTTAGATGGCTTCCTTAACCAGCCTTGTGGAATATAGACATCATTATGAGCTCGTCCTGTTTGCAGTTCCATTGTTTATGGCCAGAAACACGTGTAATTAGAGTTCAGGAGAGTAGAAACTATTTTCTAACTAACAATTAATCAGTGTTGGGAAGGATACTTTTAAAATGTATCCAGTTACAGAATACAGAATACATGCCCAAAAATGTAACATGTAGCGTGTTCCGTTTCATCACTCAATCTGAGAATTGTATTCTGAATACTTGGATTACTTTCACATTGAATTGCATTTTATAAGTGTAGGAATGCGGCATCAAATCCTGCTTACTAAACAGGCCTATTCTGGTGTGTTCTTCTGTTCAAACTGGCTGAATGTGTTAGGCCGAAGTCTCCCTGAAAGTGAACTATTTTAGATAGAGAGAGAGAGAGAAAAGATCGTTCAATCATTGGACAAAAAGGTCTAGGGCGGTAGTGGACCGGTCAATCTCCTTCTCCCTCATCCTGGTGCTGAAGCAAGGGCGTAACTTTGGGTCTACCATTGGGGGGGTTAAGCATATAACCGAGTCGTCTGATCGCATTTTAATGCATTTTTTAAGATTTACCAGCACTCGTTGTGAATGCTAACCGCCGCGCCACCAGTTTCAATGGGAATCGCGACTCTCCGTACTTTCAACAACAAGTTTTACATATTTATAATTCGAAATTCGTCCCAGCATTTATACCACATACACACTAGGGTCTATAGCATATAACCAAGTCGTCCTCTCACATTTTAATGCATTTGTCAAGATTTACCAGCACTCGTTGTGAATGCTAACCGCCGCGCCACCAGTTTCAATGGGAATCGCGACTCTCCGTAATTTCAACATTAAGTTTAACATATTTATAATTCGAAATTCGTCCCAGCATTTATACCACATACACAATAGGGTCTATAGCATATAACCGAGTCGTCCTCTCACATTTTAAAGGGTTTGTATGGGGAAAGTGAAGGTCCCTCTCCACTTTAAATGGAGGCGTAAACTATCCAGGTAGTGAAAAAATATAGAGTGGATGATAACACCTAACTTAACAATACGGGTATTTACCTCCTTATCGTCAGGATTTTTACTCCTTTTGGCTTTTGGCTCCTTTGACGACCAACAATTAAAAATTGTTGTCTGGCCCTGGCTGCCTTTCAGTGTCCTTTTCATATCCATTCATGTACAGTTAGCATTAGTCTTCTCTTACTATTCATCCCAGCGACCTTGCGAAATAGTTCGGGTAATACCAAGTAGTCGGTGGGCTGGGGGGGGGGGGGGGTACATTACAGATTATCAAAACATGATACTATCTTGCTGACAAATTAAATTAATAAAGAAAACAAACAAGGTCTTAATTCAGAATATTTCATTTTTTTGTTCATCTGAATTATGTGTGATGATATTGAGGGGGTTATATTAGCTGGATCTGATTATTGAGGGGGTTATAACCCCTCTAACCCCCCCGTAAATTACGCCTATGGCTGAATGTGTTAAATGCATCGGCATTTTTACTTGTGTTTTCCAGCATACGTTTTATGTGGGTGTCCGTCCAAATTCCCAGACGGTCCGACAATTTGCTGCTAGAGTTACCGCTAATCAAACAATAATTCCCATAATGCGCGCGGCTGAGCGGGTGCCTGTTACGTCCAAAGAGGCATATGCTTTGTAGAACTGGATCGGACCGAGGTGCGTTTGCTTTCACATCTCAAGCAAGGGTTTGTTTGGAAGCGAACCGAGACCAGCTGTTCAGGGAGGTCTCGGTCGGAGAGACCTCCCTGAACAGCTCCCTGAAACTCGTTTAGTGCGCACTAAATGTTGGTATGAAAGCACGAATAAACTGTTGAAACAAGTATCGTCATGTAATCAGTTGATTTCAACAATGTTACTGTATTCTAAATGCCAGCTATTTAAATTGTAACTGTAACGGAATACAGCTATAATTTGTATTCTGAATATGTAACACCGGTGCATGTATTCCGTTACTCCCCAACACTGCATTTAATGCACTAGAATTGTGCGTGCTCTTGAGGGCTCATTCAAGTAAAAATGCCCTTAATTCATAAACCAGATCAAGAGGGATTTACCAGGAAGACAGCACTCAAATGATCCACTCGTGTGAAATGTTGATAATTGTGTGATTGATTTATTGGTCAATTCATAGGTTGTGGGAGTGTTTGTGGAGGATGGTTGATTTAAGCAGGCTCACCTGGCCGAGTCTGATCAGTGTGCACAGGTTGAACCAGCCATCACCTCACACTCAGGGGGATCTCCTGCATGGCAGCATGGAGCACCAGGCCATGAATCATTATATGCAAACCTGACAATAAAGCTGCTTCAACACCACCATGCTTGTCTGGAGGAGCCCAATAAGCTCCATTGAGGTTGAGTTGAGGCAGCCACCTAGGTGGTGTTTAGCGATCGGCCTTTGCTACACAGGTCATTAGATGTGCTGTTATCCGTTTATAGGACTTAGCAAGCAGGACCTTATGTCACCAGATAACAGTTTACGTAATTGGTATTGGATTGTCAATGCAAAAGTTGTCAAACTGTCAATATTTTTTAATCATTGGTCAATATCCTATAAAGTCAGAACAAGTTGATCAAATCTTCAAGAAATGCTGATTGAACCACAAACTGCAGCCACTGCCACTACAGATAGGAAAAAGGCAATCAAAGTTCAAAGGCCACAATTCAAACACAATATGTGTTTGAAGCCGTTTTTTTACCGTTGTGTATTGGAGTTACCCTGATGGAGTTAGAACTTAATGTCTTTCTACTCATTCATGTATTCCTCAATAGTTTACATGGCATATTAGCAACATTTTTAATTCTGACAGAATTTTGCCAGACATCAATCTACTACTCCAGAGGTGATTAGTGAGGTGATCAATGTTATTCTGTATGGCATGTGAACGTTTTGGAGGCAGCATACCGGCATGGCTTAGTGCTCTCTGGTAGGCCTGTAGCGCTCCCCACAGAGAATAATACTTTCCAATCTATTCAATATTCCTTCACTGTAGGCTCAGAAAGGATGTGGTTCTGGCTGGCGGAGACCATCATTTCTGCCAAGATATGAGTCCCGGAAGCATGCTAGTCACTAGTATGCTCTTCTTCCTTGAGAGATACAAAAGGCCTGTGCAGTATGCATGACAATGCACACCGTATATAGTGATGCTGTGAATACAGCATCACCAGTATACAGCGTGCATTGTCATGCACACTGCGCACAGTGATCATGTTGCTGAAATTGTACATTACTTAATTCACCATATAACAATCAGTGCTGAGCAACAAGTAGCCTAGAGAATGATGTATGTGAGAATGTCAAGCAGTGTCCTTATGCTGCAAACCAGGATAACAGTTTCCAGGCGACAACTATGGCTCTCTGCTTAGTTCCTCTCAGGGCCTCAACTTAATATTAATCAGTTTGTAGCAGGATGTCACTATTCTACGTCTAAGGGAAGAAAGAGTTTGAATTCTTGTAATACAAAGCAAATCCATTTTTGTTTTGTTATGTTAGGATCTCCATTAATTTGGATATCATGTTTTGGGTGAGGTCCTGGGTGTACAGGCAGTAATAATTTTCTTCTGTAGACTGGTCCGAGGCGGCCTTTCATGGCCTCCATGTGCCGAATGCGGATGTAAAAACCGCACTCCGAGTCTAGCGGTGTCAACTGTAAACTGGAAGGCAGAATGGATGGTCTGAGAGCAGTAAAGGTGTTTCTCTGTTCATACCCATGTGGACAGTGACATAAAGGCTTCATATCTGGCTGAACCCTGATAGCCATATCCTTCTGTTCCTGTTCACTTTCAATGGCGTTTCTGAAGGGAACAAAACTTGACAATGTAAAGACACGGCAAAACATCCGTACTTCATCATTCAACATGAACATTATCAACAGATCCTTTTGGACTATTATAATACTCCTCTCTCTCATTCCCCGTCTGTGTCTGCTTCTCTCTTACTTCCCCTATGTGTCTCTCTGTCAGCCTGTCTCTGTCTCTTCCTGTATTGGTCTCTACTCCATGCATTGACTTCTGGAGACGAGTTGATGGCAAACTTGCCATCAACTATACAGTCAATTTTATATAGATATCTTTATATGTATATACAGTGGAGAAAATAATAATTTTATCCCTCACTGATTTTGTAAGTTTGCCCGCTGACAAAGAAATGAATGGTCTATAAAAAAAGAGCAAAAGTCACATAAAAAAATTAGGGCTGTAACGATACGCGTATCGAAACCGAAATCGCGACACTCAGAGCCACGAACCTGTCTCGCGGTGTGAGAAGGCAGAAGCGCGATACGCCCTTTCTAACTCTCCGGTCAAATTTTCGATTGAAATTTGCTAATAATTTGTCTAAATAATATTTTGCTGACACCGCCCCCTCTTATCGATGCCGTAATTATGCGACGAGATGCCCTCTCTGTGATGACAGCTCTCCGTGGCTACGGAGCGGCCAGCGCCGGCTCTGCTATGGAGGATTGCATTTCTCCACAGCCGTCGAAGTCCTCATATGCGATATCAACGACATTTATCCAGAGTGGGCCAAGCGCGAAAAAAATTGCCTTTGTGATCCCTGTCTCTATTGTTTTGTGTGATTTGACCGGCAGTTTGTCTGCTTATAGGTCGGAATGAAGCAGCCACCAATTATTGACAGGATGGGTACTTTATTCTACCGGACTCGTTCGCTTCTTCACTAGACGCACACGCTACCGCTCGCTCTCCTCGCTCGTCCACTCACTCGCTGACGTCACTCACACACACACATAGGCCTACGCTTCTCGTAACACTATGCCTCGTTATTGCGACGTTCGTGTTAGACGTTCATGTTTTTTCCCATCTATTGAAAGTTAGGATGTTAAACATGTTGCATTCTATACGGCCTCATTATTTAAGCTACATAGTCTAATAAGAAGCGCTAATAGGATATTTGACTAAACCAACCAAACTAGTTGAGGGTTTTTGCCTACCTGCAAGCATCCTCCAACTGCAATCTTAGGTTATTTATTTATTAATTTAGCTATACTTTAATAGTATTCTTTCTGTTCAAATCTGTTCAGTGTTCCAAATTATTTGTTATTAAATGTTACATTAAGTTAATTTTTATATTGTTGTTTAAATAAAATGCTTTTTAAATTTAAAAAAATCGTGGGATGTATCAAACCGTGGGTCAAAAATCGTGATACAAACCGAATCGTGAGTTTGTGTATCGTTACAGCCCTAAAAAAAATATATATCAATTGATTTGCATTTCATTCAGTGAAATAAGTATTTTATCCCCTATCAACAATAAAGGATTCTGGCTCCCACAGATAAGTCCTTTTGCTTTAAGAAAGTACTCCTGATCTCAACTCGTTACCTGTATTAAAGACACCTGTCGTTACCTGTATAAAAGACACCTGTCCACAGAATCGATCAATCAGAACAAGACTGGAATCAGACTCCAACCGCTCTATCATGGGCAAGACCAAAGAGCTGTCCAAGGACGTCAGGGATAAGATTGTAGACTTGCATGAGGCCGGAATGGGCTACAAGACCATTGGCAAGAAGTTAGATGAGAAGGTGACAACTATAGGTGTGATTATTTGAAAATGGAAGAAGCACAAAATGACACAATATCTGCACTAGTGGGGTATCAATGATCATGAGACAGGTGAGGGATCAGCCCATAAATACACGGGAGGAGCTTGTAAATGATCTGAAGGAAGCTGGCACCACAGTTACCAAGAAAACCTTTGGTAATACACTACGCTGTAATGGATTCAAATCCTGCAGCGCCCGTAAGGTCCCCCTGCTCAAGAAGGCACATGTACAGGTCTGTCTTTTTGAAGTTTGCCAATGAACACCTGGATGATTTAGAGAATTCTTGGCTGAAGGTGATGTGGCAAGATGAAACCAAAATCAAGCTCTTTGCTATCAATTCGACAAGGCGTGTTTGGAGGAAGAGGAATTCCCCCAAGAACACCATCCCCATCGTCAAGCATGGAGGTGGAAGCATTAGGCTTTGGGGGTGTTTCTCTGCTAAGGGGACCGGTCGACTTTACCGCATCGAGGGAAAGATGAATGGGGCCGTGTACCGCGAAATCCTGGCTGACAACCTCCTTCTCTTAGCCAGGACACAAAAAATGGGTCGTGTCTTCCAGCACGACAATGACCCAGAGCAAAGGCAACAAAGGAGTGGCTCAAGAATGAGCACATTAAGGTCATGGAGTGGCCAATCTCCAGACTTTAATCCCATAGAAAATCTGTGGAGGTAGCTAAAGCTTCGAGTTGCAAAACGACAGCCTCGAAACCTCAACGATTTTGAGAGGATCTGCAAAGTGGAGCAGTCCAAAATTCTTCCTGAGATGTATGCAAACTTGGTCATCAACTTCAAGAAACGTCTGGTCTGACCTCTGTACTTGCCAACAAGGGTTTCTCCACCAAGTACTAAGCAATGTTTTGATAGGGGATACTTATTTCACTCAATGAAATGCAAAACAATTAATATATTTCATTCAATGTGACTTTCTGGATTTCTCTTTGGAGATTCCGTCTCTAATTGTTGCAAAATCAGTGAGGGATCAAATAATAATTTATTCCGCTATATAAAACTCTCTCTCTATATATATATTTATAGTTATAGAGTTATAGTTTCATAGGTCTAAAATGAGCAATATATATGTCTATGCTTGAAGGAATATCTAAAAATAATTAAATGACAAAGCCAAAGAAAAGGATATAAAGGATTATGTTGCTCTATTACATGCACATGTACCTACTTACAGGATAAAACATACTTTACCTTTGCAATGTTACATAATTTTGAAGGATAACCTTTTGAGATGCACAATGATGTTTTTACGAGAGCAATCTAACACACGACAGCTCAGTAATACAGAAACTAAAACCGCACATATCAGGGGCTTTTATTTTCCCCTCCCACTGTCACAACAAGCTCAAACATTTCCCAAATGATTGTAGTGAAATGTCAGGTAATGAGGATATTAGAATAATAAGGGTACTGGACTCCCATATGATCCTGGTTAAACTCCAATGTGCAACTCTTATCTTTAGGCCTCCCTCAGCAAGATGGCTGACCCCACCTGCTGCTATAAGACAGGTGATCTACACACAGTGTAGTAGAGAGTACATATTAGACAATATGTTTGTTACATCATGTTTAAATCTTGATCAAATTCAGTCTGTATGCCAACTATTTATTTCACCAAATGTACAGAACTTTGTAAAGAGTACATATTTATTGCATTGATCCAATGCAGATAGGGGGTTGATGGGGTAACTGAGTTTGTAGTGAAGGTTAAGTGTTCCAGTCCCCTCAACAGAAGCCCGTACTGGAGTGTGAGCCTGCTGCTAGTTTACACAATGTCCTGAGAACACGTCCCCAAAGCCCAGTTGTTGCCCTAAAGCTACATTAATTACCGCTAAGTCGTGACACGGGGAAGAGGCTCTGGGGAGGACGCCATTGTTTTCTCTTCAAATGAATGGCTGCTAAGATCGTCATATGCACCTGCTAGTCTCTCTCTCTCCCTCTGTCTGTGTATTAATCTGCCACGCTCTGCTTCCCTCACAAAAGGCTTGAATTAATGATTTTCTTCTTGTGGGGTGCTACGGGACGTCTCATTATATATATATATATATATGTATATATATATATATATATACATACATACATATATACATATATATAATGATTTCTCAGTTCCTGATATGCTGACAGAAGAGACGGTGGATTTTGTCACTCAAAACAATGCGTTGTCATTTCACTCTGGAATTCCCAGCGATTCTGTTATGCTACGCTCGCACCAAAATAAATTATTTGGACGTCGCTTGTTCGCGTGGTCGCCTGAGTTTGAGAGGTTTCTTCTTTTGACCGCCAATTCATTCTCAACAATGGGCAGTCTCTACGTATTGTGGAAGTACCAGAGACGTCAGAGAAACCAACGCAAAATATTCTAATCTAGAACACTCCGGGAGCTCGGGCGGGGGGTCCTGGAGCTCTATAACTCAATAAAATAATGATGATATAATATGTAGATATCTATATAATATAATATATAATACAACGGCCAAAAGCTGTGTGCGCCTCCGGATGACATTATGACTCTTAACGCCGGCGACGATTGTGGCCGTTTGCGGACTCCAGGAGCTCCTCCAGCGGGGACCGAGAGCTCAGCTCCGGGGGCCAGCGGGACCTCCTGCACCTCCTTCCCGGAGGAGCTCCGTGAGTCCGCAAACGGCAACAATCCTTTCCTCCTTAGATTGTTGCGGTTCAATCTGGACTTCAGATTGATGTGGAAGGACCAGAGACGTTGGATAACCCGACGCAGTCGTTAAGATTCATAATATCATCCGGAGGAGCACACAGCTTGAACACAAATTGATAACGATAATGTAGCCTATACAATACTGGAAACTTTTTTTTGTTGATGTATTGCCGCAAGGCCCGCATATCATTAAATAGACCCACAGTTGCGGCCACAGGACCCAATATCATATGTGTTTTAGAAGAGTTGTAGAGGAAAACGGTATTCCATGTGTGAATTAGGCCATATTATTTGGCCATTAACTGAGCAATTTGAAGTTTGAAATTCATGTGGTCATGCATGGGTTGCCATGGCGGGGGCGCACATAGTTGCAGCGGCCCGGAGCTCCCCAAACTGGCATGTTTTTTTTGTAATTTTTGGTAGGTCACTTAATATTATTTCACACAGCTTTTCACACTGCTTTCAAACCCAACAATGAAGTACAGCCAGAATTAACTTTTGGAGCTCAACGGCGCTCCACTTCGCCAACTCCCAGCGGACTTCCCCATCCGGCACTCCTGAGGCTGAGAAGCGGAGGAGGGGACGCTGTGCGCGGCTGCAGATCCGACTGGAACTGGCTTCACAAGGGCACATCGAGAACTGCTGCAGCTTAATCTTTGCGGAAACCTGGCTGGAGAACAAGACCCCGGACTCGGCTATTGAGCTAGATGGCCGCACTGCCTATCGAGCAGACAGAACAGCTGACATGGCTTTGTTGCCATGGCGGCGGCGCACCTAGTTGCAACGGCCCAGAGCTCCCAAAATCTGCGGACTTCACCATCCCAGCCGAGATCACCAGATCACCATCCAGCACTCCTGAGGCTGAGAAGCGGAGGAGGAGACGCTGTGCGCAGCTGCAGGAGAGGGGAAAACGCCCCTCCCCCCCCCCCCCCCCCCCCCTCTCTCACTCTCACACATCACAACTATGGACTGGACTTGCTGCATTCTCATTCATGTTATTATTGTTATTTATTTATCATTTATTAATTTATTTATATTTATATACTATGCCAGTGATGATGCTCTAAACTTAATTTTGTTGATTAACTCTGTTGAACAAGGACAATAAAGAAATCTAATCTAATCAATCTCATCGGAGACTACAAACGCACTGTCAAAATATCAACTCGTTAGGTTCAAATGCGCTCATGGCTCTTAAAGGGAATGGGAGATGGCACTCTCATTTACTCTACACGTCATTCATCTGAGAGGAGATTTCTACTGCCTGTTTATAAACAAGGAGCCGGACAGAGAACACTACACTACAGAGCAATGGTAGCTTGGAATTCTCTACCACGTTTTTTGGCAAATGAAACAAGTAAAATGGCCTTTAAAATCAAATTGAAATTGTATTTGTTCATACAAGGTGTTAGATGATTTTTTCTTTCTCAGAATAATATTAACCAACTTAAATCAAGTAATGATTTTAATTTCCTCTTTTTGTTGAATGTTTTGTTTGTGTTGTATGCTGTGTGAATGCATGATTGTATGTAAAATAGGATATGCAATTTGGAATTTTTGACCACAGGAAGAACAGCACTCGTCTGTGTATGAGAGAGCTGATTGTGGATCAAATAAACAATTAAATTCATTGGTTTATTGCATGTTACGCCCAAAATACACCTACGGGCATTCAGACCAACCCATTTTAGATTTGCGTTGAGTGCAAGAGTCATTTAACCGCCGATATAATAGCAACCGCGAGATTCACAAAGCTACTTCCGTTTCGCACTTCTCACTTGCGTTTCAGACGGTTAAAATAGGGCCCTCAGTCTTCTTGGAAGGATGATCCAGAAGTATTCCAGTGTGAGGACACCGCACAATGCTGCTGCCTGATCTTTCTCAGAAACTGTTCAGGAGGCCTGAACTGGCACTCTCACCTCAAAAGACTCCTGTGTGTGTATCATTGTGTGCGTGCACATTATGATATGATCAGCATTAAAAAAAAGATGACCCCCAAGCTGTTGTTCTTTGAGATATTGATAATCTCGTCAAATCAGAGCAACGGTACAAACCCAAATGGAGCATACAAATATTTGCTGTGTGGTCTGCACATCCACTTTCAGAAAGAGACACACTTTGTTTGTTTTACGGATCTGGAAGCTTTCAACTTAAAGTGGGTTGGTCTGCTGCTGATCCCAAAGCTATTGATGTCATCATTGGTAAACTACTGACTGTTGCTGATGTTATTTCAAAGACTGTTATCAGCGCATACAGCCTGAGGGTAGCACACTCTAGAAATCTTACAAAGATGTCTGCAGCCAAGTTCAGCCTTCCCTCCCTGGAATGCTGTGCAGACTTTCTTGGCGTCCAGCTGAGGAACGGAAATGACACCGCCAATTTTTCAAGTAAGGCAGCGTTGGCTGATAGAGTGATTCTGGCTATCGAGGCCCTGTTCCCCCAACACTGTGGCGAATGCACGGCTGACTACGCCATCGCCTTCCACTCAGAGGAAAAACCGACGATTCTTTGTTTCTCCTGTTTCCGGGGTTCCCACAACTGTACCCAGATTCGTGAGAAACTAGATGTTCCCGACACCATAACAAACCTCCCATCAGGGTTTGTCTGGCTGTGTCATGGGTGCAAGGCTAAAATAAAAGCACAACACCCAGCCTTCGCCTCTCAACGAGGATGATCTTCAACAAAGACTGTCAAATATTGACAGAGGAGCTGAAGAGCAAACAGAGCAGACAAACGGCGACAGCACCAAAGTCTGCCCACGCTACAATAGTAGAAATTGTCCCCATGGCAAGGATGGGAAAGAGCTAGTTGCAGGAGTTTCCTGCCCATTACGACACCCAAAGCTGTGCCACAAATACTGTGGACACGGAACGAACTCAAGATTCGGATGTACAAAGGGAAAAAGGTGTGAGTTTTTCCATCCCAGGCTTTGCAGAAACTCCCTGCAAGACAAACACTGCCCAGTGGAAGATTGTATCTTCACGCATCTGAAAGGAACGGCTCGAGGTTCTGACAGGCCTAGAAGACCGAGCTCCAGAGAGACCCAACCCCCGTCGTACCCCAGCAGAGGTCGAAGCAACCCGGCTGAAAATAGAGCAGCTGGGGACAACAACGCCTGGCCGCGACGAGAGCTGCAAGCAGGGCCGCTGAACTCGGACCCGAGGAGAACAGAACTGTAAGCTCCTCCAGCATTGACAACAATGCTAATTTTTTACAGATCATGGGACTGGTGACATCCATGCAAGAATACTTCAGGAAAGAGATTGCAGAACTCAAGAGCAGCCTCTCGAGGATTTTCGCCAGTCCCCGCAACGCTACCCAAGCCCCTCTTCAACCAGCATGTACCACCGCAGCAGAGCTACCCACTCAGTTACCCACTGAGATACCCTCAGAGCTACCCCCAAAGCTACCCACAGCAATACTGCTAAATATTCAGTGTATGAACCCCAGTGCAAGCAGCAACACCAAATCCCTAACTCTACAACCTTCTCGACCAGGACATCAATTATAGCTTCCCAATACTTGCACTCACTGAAACTTGGCTGAAGTCCTACATCACTGATGCCCAGATTCACCTACCAGGGTATGATATTAACAGAGGTGATCGTTCCTCCCGAAAAGGAGGTGGTGTCCTACTCTACATTTCTGATCAACTGGTCACCAGCAATATCGAAGTACACGACGACAAAGTCTGCCAAGCAGTTGCCTGCTCTTGCGAAACCTCCAAGACGGCAATTATCCTCGTCTATCGCCCTCCAAGCGCACTACCCTGCAACACTAAAGACCTCTTCAAATTCGTCAAAGACTACGCAGCAGCAGTGGAGGATGGATATGACGTCATGTTGATGGGTGATTTCAACCTGCCCAACATCGACTGGTCGACGTCAATGATAAAAAGTGGCTCCCCGCAAGCAACCATAGATGCAGCAGAAGAGCTTCTTGACCTTATGGACTCCCACTTCATGGACCAGCACGTGATTGAAGACACAAGGTCGACAAACATCCTTGACCTCTTCATCACCAACAACGAAACGATCTTCCAAAATATCGAAGTTGTTGACACCCCACTCTCAGATCATAGGATAGTGAAGATTTCCCTCACAGATGACCCAGCCTACCAGCCTATCCTCACCACCAAAGAGTTTGAAAGAAACTCCTTCAGATCTCTTAACACGGAGAAAGCAGACTGGGAAGCGATTAACCAGAACCTTTCGGACATGGACTTGGTGTCCCTAAAAGCATCCTGCCACGACGAAAACGACTTCCCAGAACTCTTCCGGCTAATGCTTCTCCAAGTATGTCTCCAACATACTCCTCTCAAACCGGAAAACATCAAGCCCTACAAGCCATCCGGATCGCGTTCCTGCCGCATCATCAGCAGAAAGAAGAGAAAACTCCAGACAAAGTTGAAAACTGTACAGAGCCAGCCTCACTGCCCCAGAGTCGAGGAGAATCTCAAGACTGAGCTAGCTCTGCTCCATATCCAGATGCGGGACACAATCCATGGAGAGCTAGAGCTCAAGGAACAAGAAGCTGTAAAGAAAGTGAAGAAAAATCCCAAATATTTTTACACTTATCCGAAGCAGTTTCTCAAGCGTAGCACTGACATCAAGCTACTCAAAGACAAGGACAACAAGCCGGTACAAGACAAGAAGGGCAGAGCTGACTTGCTGCAGGAGCAGTACATGTCAGTGTTCAGCGACCCCAACAACCCAGCTAAGGAGGACCCAAGCTTCAGCCCCGCAACTGCAGCCCTGTCCGACGATGACATGACCTTCACCAAAGAAGATGTCATCGAAGCTATTGATGAGGTCAACCCGAATGCCGCCAGCGGCCCCGATGAAATTCCTATTAGGGTACTCAAGGAATGTAAGCTGACTGTGGCAGAACCTATCTACCTTATCTGGGACTGCTCATTTACCAAGAGTCAAGTTCCTGGCTCAGAACTACCGCCCAGTGTCCCTAACCTCCCAAATTGTGAAACTGTTTGAACGAATTCTCCGGAAGCAGCTAGTCAACTACCTGGAGAGAAACAACCTTGTTTCAAAGACACAGCACGGTTTTCGCAAGGGACACAGCTGCCTGTCAGAACTTCTCGAACACCTGGATGACATCCTGACGGGCCTCCAAGATGAGAAAGACACCGACGTGATCTATCTAGACTTCGCCAAAGCGTTTGATAAGGTGCTCATCAAGGTGCTCATCAAGAAGCTGGAAAGATATGGGATCCACCCAAAAATGATCGCCTGGATATCATCGTTCCTCTCAGACAGAACACAATCAGTTGTCGTGAATGGTATCCACTCCTTTATAGCGGCGATTATCAGTGGTGTTCCCCAGGGTACAGTCCTTGGCCCCATCCTATTCATATTGTTTATCAACAATATTGGAGATTGTGTCAACCACTCCACAGTCAGATGTTTTGCCGACGACACCAGGCTATCATCTAAAATTGACACATCTCGACTGCTCAAAGTTGCAAGAAGACCTCTACGCTGTAATAAAGTGGTCAGAGCGGAACAACATGCAGCTGCACGAGGACAAGTTCGAGTACCTCTACCACAGTTGTGACAGAAACAACGCCTTCAAAGAACTCCCCTTCTTCAAGGAGCAGTTCTGGTACGACACATCAAGTGGCATCACACTCCGTCCATCTGACTCTGTCAAAGATCTGGGTGTAATCGTATCAGCTGATCTCAAGTGGGAAATACAGATCAATGCCATGATAAAGAAGACCGCTCTCCATTAAAATGCGCTAATCATGGGTAGCTCCAGGCCACTTTGCAACAACATCCAGTAGGCTATCAGGGCTCCAGACTAACTTTTTCCTTGGGTGCACTGGTGCGCCTACATTTTTAATTTGGGTGCACCAGCACGTATTTATGGTGCACCGAAGTTTTGAGTTGTTGAGGGGGAGGGGGAGGGGGGGGGGGGGGGGGGGGGGGTTGGACCGTGCCTGCCTTGCGCTGAGTTGTTGAGAGGGGGGGGGGCAACCCGGGCAGCTGCACCGGTTGCACCGTCGATATTTACGCCATTGATTAATAATATCTTGACCATTAAATAAATGCCGAATCTGTATCTCTCATAAAGAATATCGTCACACAATGCCAAGGGACGCCGATATAAGTAGCCGATCTCCGGGTAGACTCGCTGAAAAGCTGCTCCCGACCAGGTTTGGTTGCGAGCGTAAGTCACCATGGTGATACAGCGACGCTTAAAGAGATCGACTTTCATGGTACAGCTAACCCAGGCTTTCAGCTCAACATACCTCGCTAACCCTCTAATCGAGCGTCGTAGTACAGGCCCCTGGATTGGGCTTCGCGGGTTTGTTTCCCGGCGTTTCTATTGTTACCGGTCTTGCGTGTTCCAACGGTTTATTAGGTGTCTAATAAATCGCTGTCTAATCAATACTTCATTCACTGCCTCTTCCGTGGTTATTACAATATTATGAATAGACTGCTCTGTAAAAAAATAAATAATAATAATTATACCAGATACATTTTCAGTCGCACTCCCCCGAATTCTAGGCGCAAGTGCGCCCAAATTAGGCGCACTCTGGAGCCCTGGCTATGTTAAAATTTGGATCAAAAACAACCTGCATGTTGATGGAATGCACTTTCTTCCTATTGACGAACATGTCCTCATCTTTTGATGGCGCAATTATTTTTATGTGCGTCCCGTCAATAGCACCGACCACACCGGGCATACCTGCAATTGCCATGAAGTTGTCCAGGTCCAGAGAGGTAGAGCGGACTAGTTTCGCTCATCTTGCTCTGCAGTGAGCACCAATGCATTAAGTTTCCATCTCTGCATTAGTTAAGTTGGATAAGTTAACCTTATCTCGTAATGAAAAGAAACCCCAATTGAGTATGATTATTATTATACTAACCAGAATCTACGGGAATGTTGCATATGACCTCAAGATATTACCATCCTTGCCGATCTCAGGTCTCCACTCCATTTTAGTTTCTTGATACCGTGTATTTTTAGCTTTGGTGTATTTCCTGTGACTCATAGTGTGATCATGGAACCAATGGAGGAAGAGAATGCAAGCAGATGTTTTTGTACTGGTTCCATTGAGAACATGAGTCTCCCCCATCCCTGGCAGTCTGCGGGTCGTTCCCTGTTGTACACACCACCACACACATCCAGCACCCAGGCCAGCATCTGGATTGGTCAGTCACTCAGTACGTTTACTTGCACAGCTTAATCAGATTAAGGCCATAGTTGGATTATGCTCCTCAATCGGACAACTGTAATTGTCAGAGTATACATGGCGATGAGAAAATCGATTCATTGGCCGAAGCATTTCTTTCCCCGGTACGATAGGTGGCGCTGTGCCCATTTCAACTAGTGGAAATAGAGCCACCGGTTGACATCTTTACGTCACTAGCAACAACAAACTCAGGCCGCCGCAGCATTCGAGAAAGATGTTTTCAGTAGACAGCTGTCAGTTCACTTCGGGTCCATGTCATTTCTCCGACGCTCGGTCGTATGCGGACTCCTCCGGCGGTGGAGTCCAGCCGGAGGAGTCGACCGAGAGGACGGAACAATGGAGGTCGGAGAAATGGACCCGAAGTGAACTGACGGCTGTCCTGCATACAGCAACCATCCCTTTCTCCTCTGTCGTGTTTCAATATGGACTTCATAGAGTCAAAGCCAAAGTTCCTTTACCCCAATTCCTTCTCCACCATGGCCGAGATAACCCTCACTACGAGTCTTTACGTGTTGCTGAAGTACCAGAGAGTCTGAGAACCTGACGCCGTCTTTAAGATTCATAATTTCAGAGAATATCAGATGTGCCCGAAGTTACTACTTTTAGGGTTGTGCTTTTCTGGCAAAAATACTACTCGATATTCTCTGAGAAGTATTCGAATAATATTCGAAAATTGGTAAATCAAGAACCCCCGACTCACGCACGCACCTCGGATACACGCACACACAATGACACAGGGAGAGGCTTTTATGATTTGCTTGAAATCAATCTGTTTATTTCAACAACTGCGCCATCAACATTCAACATCAAAATTATTTCAACGTGGGCTTAGGCTACATGCGCCGAAAACGGATCGCTATTTAATATTTATTTTACTGTACACAGCCTCCATGACGGTGAACTAGACACGTCAAAAATATAACTTCACACGGTGTGTCATTTTTCAATTTATTCGTTACCAGCATTCGTTGTGTTGAACAGCAGAGAAATACCGAGGACGCTATTCACCACCGGAAGTTGTAAAGGCCCATGCAAGTCAACGGAGCGTTCAACAGCATTGAGAAGAGCCGTGTAATAAATAACGATAGTCACAGTCATTATTCGATATTCTACGTGACTCCGACTATTTGACGATCGTTGCCCATCCATAACTACTTCACAACCTTGTTGATGACCAACATTTAGAAAGACATGTAGGCCTACTTTTAATTCAGCCTTGGGTGAAATCGAAGTGTTACACGTTTCCTGCTGTCGGCTTCCAGACCGTAGTAGTGGTGGATTTAATGATTTGTTTCCGTGACCCAGTTCGCGTGATTCAGTTCGCCACGAGGAGTCGTTCGCGAATCGTTCGTTCATTCAGTCAAGTTTCCGGTAGCACTAACTCCACTGAGTCTGACTGACTCAGCTGAGAACCGTGCAATGGGGTCCATGCCATGATGCGATTTACCGCTACCGGAAACCAGGCTGAACGAACATACGATTCGTGAACGACTCCTCCCAGTTCAGTCGTGTTTCCGGTGAATCGATTCACCGGAAACTCGACTGAACGTGGAGGAGTCGTTCGCGATTCAGCCTAGTTTCCGGTAACGGTGAATCGCATCATGGAATGCACGCCATTGCACGGTTCTCAGCTGAGTCAGTCAGACTCAGTGGAGTTAGTGCTACCGGAAACTCGTTCGTTCGTTCAGTCGAGTTTCCGGTCAATCGAATGGTGAACGAGACGACCGAACGAACGAGAGAGACAAACCGGTTTGTTTAGTTCGTTCTAAAGACTTGTTCACTCGAACCGGTTCGCAAACGAACGAGCCAACCCTAGACCGTAGTCGAGGAGCACTACGTTCCCTCCAGGGCCGATGTTCTCTCCGGGGTATCACCCTTCACTTTGACTGGCAGTGGGTCTTCTAATAGGTCGGAATGAAGCGGCCGCCGATTATTGACAGGCTGGGTACTTTTTTCGTAGTTCCACTAACTTAACAGTACACGTCTTTTGCAAAGACACAACCGGACTCGTTCATTCATAAACTGACCCGCCCAACCGCTCGCTCTCCTCGCACGTCCACTCACTCGCTGAAGTCACTCACACACACACTGCCATTCTCGCGCACACACATACGCTACTCTCGTAACAGAAGCATAGTTTGTAATGAAGAATGCATGTTGATGACGATTCACTTCTTATAGGGGGTAACTACAATTGCACGAGACCGGCTTCCTCCATCGTATTCGCCTACTTTTTAAATAAATGGCCGTCTCTCGTTTTCCGACGGCAACAACAACATGACTATCGTCTTTTTATACTTCCGGATCACGCCCCCCGGGAGAAGTCTCGAGCATGCGCAGAATGCAAATTCCGACCTGATACATGCACACTTAATTTGACTAACAATCGAATAATCTAGGTGCTGAATTCGACTATGAGTAATTCGATTCGATTATAGTTTGACTAAGGTGTATACATGCATTTTAATAGTCAAATCATAGTTGGACTAAGCCAATAATTCAATTTTCTTGAGGGTCATGTAAACGCACTGTGACTCACGGCAGATCGGAGATGTGAATGTTGTTTTCCTGCCATCTGAGGTGTCTCCTGTCATCACTCTCCTTAGAACACAGCACACTGTGTGTGTGTGTGTGTGTGTGTGTGTGTGTGTGCGTGTGCGTGTGCTAATAATCCTTATTTTGCGTCCTGTTAAATGCTGTATCAAATCACTGAGCTGTTAAAATAGCTATAACATATACACATAGATTGTGGGTTGGTGAAAATAGATGCAGAAACAAATTTGCCTAAATGATATGTACGACTGTTCCGTACCTCATTCTTTTAAGTTTTATCCAGCCGTTTTACCCCGCACCTCACCGGTGGGGATGTCCACACTACCACTACTGATGAACGACTGTTAGCCATTACAGACCCACAGCATATTTCTGCTGGTTAGGCATTTAATGAAACACCAATCAGCCCGGACCACACTCTGCTTACTTCAAAGGCCAGGTTCAGCTCACCTCCTCTGCCAACAACAGGATTGACTCATGTATGGCTGCCACTCCCTCCTCGTTAGGGTTTCAATGAGTACTAAACCTGTGGTGTGTTTTGAACTGTTGTCCTTTGTAATTTGCTCCATTGCTGTTCGGTTGGTCGGTTCTCTGTTTTGGATCAGACTTTTTTCCCTTTGCATGTTAGCACACAGTCATGCTGGGGGGGTGGGGGGGAAGTCTACGAATCCTCAAAGTTATCAATGAGGGGCCGAGTAGGGTGGGTCACGCCGTCTGTCTGCTTTGTTGGCTGAACTCTGCTGCTGCTGATAGGACCGCCTCGTGCACCCGTTTGCTCACGTTAACTGCAAGCTTGACTTCCTGTCGGAGTGAAGAACACTCTCACTGTAAGCAACCGGTTTTACAAAAGTAATTATGCAGGTTAAATTTGAGCCTGTCAACTTAAAAATCCAGTTAACCCACTGCTTTAGAACACTAAAATTGTGTTTTAGGCGGTGAGTTTTTGGAAAAAGGGGGGAATGTAATCCCCATGGTTAGGACCCACGAATATTTAATTAGTACTTTCGTTGTGTGAGTGTTTATCAGCGTTATGATAAGTGATGTTGTTTATGAAATGCGCCAAACGCCGTAGCGGTATACTAAAGGTGTCAAAACCCTTACTCGGACGCAGACATTAAATACATCGCTTTCCGCAATATTAGGTATGCAGTATGCATACCTAATATAGGTCTATAGGTCTGCATTATGAGGTATACTCTATAAGTACTACTATAGGTCTGTAGTATTAGGTACTTTAATTACTACAATAGTTCTGCAGTATTAGCTATACTACTATATTGCAGTTTGTAGCAGTATGAGGTCTGCTCTGTAAGTCTTGTCAGAACCATAGTCTTCCTGACCCTACTGTCGTCATGTTCCGAGAGTCACGTAACCCACAGCTCTCTGAAGATGTCATCACAGTGTTTCTGCTGCGGGCTCTGCCCACAGAGCTGCCGCAAAGCGGATCATTTTACGCTTTGCATAGTTTGGAAACAGGAATGTCCTGGCTCTGCGCTGGTGGCTCCCAGAAGGAAGGCAGATCTAGTTCTTAGGGGTTAAGCTAAGTCTTGACATCTAGTTAGTTAAGAGTCCTGACGTCTAGTGAGTTAAGAGTCCTGACCTCTAGTTAGTTAAGAGTCTTGAAATGGTCCCCACACCATTAGGCCCTATGCCGGTCTCCAAGTTTCCCAAACCGGACTCCAGGGGCCCCAGGCCGGTCCACAAGGCCCCAGACCGGTCTCTAAAGGCCCCAGACTTGTCCCCAGAACATCAGGCCCGAGACCAGTCCCAAAGGGCCCCAGGTCTCAGGCTGATCTCCAGGGGCCCAAGGCCGGTCTCTAAGGGCCCCAGCCCGGTCTCTAAGGACCCCTGGCTATTCTATAATGGCCCCAGGCCGGTCTCCAGGGTCCCCAGGCCGGACTCTAAGGGTCCAAGGCCATCTCTAAGGACACCAGGCCAGTCTTCAGGGGCCCCAGGCCGGTCTCTAAGGGCCCCAGGCCGTCAGAATGATTATTTTGGTGAACATCAGTTTTATAACAGTGTATATCACCGCTGCTCTGACATGTCGTTAGTAATTTCCACATACTTCCTGCTTCCTTCACTATTGTCAGTTAGGTTGCATGACAGGAAGTCATAAGCTGATAGTTATCACCAGTGTCTTTACACATTGCCTTTTTTTCCTGGTATCTTTCTCGCTCTCGGACGGTGTGCATGCATGTGGCTTGAATAATTAGACCTATTTTACTGACTGTTGTCCCTCTCTGTTGGCCTGGGTCTCTACCCTCTCTACTCTACCATCTCTACCCTACTAATAACTGCACTTTACCCTCCTATTTATGATTTCTAGTATGGTCTATGTCTTTCGTCCTGGTGTTGTGTTGTGTTGTGGGGGGGTGGGTGGGGGTTGAGTTTTTTGTCTATCCTGTCTAGCTGTCTTCTGTATTGTCCCTTTCTGACATTGAGTGTGTATCAGACGTACTGTATGGAGCCCTCTATTCCCTACCCTCTCTACCATACCCTGCCCTCTACACCAGGGATGGGCAACTGGCGGCCCGCGGGCAGTGCGGCCCACATCCTCACTCAGTCAGGCCCGCACATAATAAAAAAATAATAAAAAAAATAATAATAATTGATCGAGTTACAGAAAAACTCGGTCAAGAAAGATGAGAAGAATTCATAGAATTCGAAGGCAAACCCATGCGTCTAGTTTGCTTAGAAGCGATATCAGTCACTACTACAACTGCTTGTTGGGTTTGAGTTCATTGAGTTGTTGCACTTAATGTTGGGCCACTGTTTTTCAGTTTTTTGACTTCATTGAATGATGATGTATGGGAGCCCTTTGCACTGATACAAATACTGACCATTCATGTGGCTGTTTGAGCATGGAAAACATGAAATGAATGTATGTTGGTTCAATTAACATACCGTACATAGGTTATGATTCTGGATGATTTTTTAGGTAGTGGCCATCCCCAAAATGCACCAGGCCTAAAAAAAAAAAAAGTTTGGTTCCTGTTGGTTGTCAGTTGAGGTCATGGGTAGGTAGGGAATTTTTTTTTTTTTTTTATTTTTTTTTTTCCAGCGGCAGCGAATGATAGGTAGGTTGTTTTCATTTAAAAACGAGAAAATTCGCTCATCCTTGTACAGAATGAAGAGGTGCTGTACCAAAACGTAATTATAGTTTGCATCAAAAAACTTTTTTTTTATTATTATTATTTTTTTTTTATAAAGCTCATAAAATAATTTGGGTCGCACATAAATTGACAGGGTCGGTCGGAAACCGGAACCAAACAAAATTTTTTTTTAGGCCTCAGAATACAGGAAATCATATCTACCAAATTCAAAATTGTGTAGCTTCTCTCAGCTCACGTTTAGTTGAAGTGTGCAGTCATGTGGCCCTCCGATGGTTATGATGAAAAATGTGGCCCTCTTTATCATGAAAGTTGCCCAACCCTGCTTTACACTAATCCCTGTACTCTACCCTCTCTACTCTACCCTCTACCCTATGCTCTCTACCCTACCCTCTCTACCCTACCCTCTCTACCCTACCCTCTCTACCCTACCCTCTCAACCCTACCCCGTATGGACCTCAACATGTCCCTCTGTGTTGGCCTGGCTCTCTACCCCTGTAATCTATCCACGGGTCTCTTCAGAGCGTGAATATTGGTTGAATATTACCTGTTCACAGCAACAACAGCTCTGTACTGCTTGGTGCATCTGGAAGGTAATGGGTGCTGCTTGGAGCTGCTGGTAGGTACTGGGTGCTGCCAGGTGCCTCTGGATGCTGCTGGTATTACAGGGTGCTGCAGGGAGCTGCTGGGTGCTGCTGGGAGGTACTGGGTTCTGCCAGGTGCTGCTGGTTGCTGCCGGGTGCTGCTTGGGGCTGCTGGGAGGTACTTGGTGCTGATTGGTGCTGCTGGATAGTAATGGGTGCTGCCTCGGGCTGCTGGTAGGTACTGGGTGCTGCTCAGTGCTGCTTGGGGCTGCTGGGTGCTGCTCAGTGCTGCTTGGGGCTGCTGGGTGCTGCTTGGGGCTGCTGGGAGGTGCTGGGTGCTGCTGGGGGCTATTAGGAGGTACTCGGTGCTTGCGGAAAGTAATGGGTGCTGCTTTGGGCTGCTGGAGGTACTTGTTGCTGCTCAGTGCTGCTGGGAGGTACTGGGTGCTGCTTAGTGCTGCTTCGGGCTGCTGGGAGGTACTGGGTGCTGCTGGGGGCTGGTGGGTGCTTCTGGAAGGTAATGGGTGCTGCCAGGTGCTGCTGGGTGCTGCTATGAGCTGCTGGGTGCTACTGGGTGCTGCTGGGTGCTGCAGGGTTCTGCCGGGTACTGCTTGGTGCTGCAGGGTGCTGCTGTGTGCTGCTGGATGCTGCTGGGTACTGCTGGGTGCTGCCGGGTGCTGCAGGGTGCTGCTGGGTGCTGCTGTGAGGTACTGGGTGCTGCTTAGTGCTGCTGGGAGGTACTGGGTGCTGCTGGGAGGTACTTGGTGCTGCAGGGAGGTACTTGGTGCTGCTGGGAGGTACTGGGTGTTTCTGGGGGGTATTATTTTTCCTTGTGTGGAGACGTTTTTGAATCAGTGTTTCTAATGTATTTAATAAAGCAATGTAATGAGTTAACTTAGCTCCATAGCCTAGGCTACATTATATTAACGTTTGTTTAGAATCTGTTCCACAACTTCTTGAGTTCTCCTAATATGGCAGAATATTGCCAACTACAAATCCCATGATGCATTCTGTGGCCCTGGGGGTTAATATTGTAGAACTATCCGGCAAGCTATTGGGGATGTTGGATGAACAAACCTATTTGATACAGCGTCTCAACAACACAGGGCTGTGCAAAAAACTCAAGGGAAGACAGATACTAGACCAAGAGGGACAAGATATTGCACCACAACCACAAACGGGCAGCCACGTGCACACACACGTAGAGCTGCCCTTTGAGAGTGTGAGGGTGGTCAATTGGGGGGTGGGGGGCTGTTGGGGTGAGGGACCAGAGCTGAGGTGTAGGGGTGGGGCATGTTGGGGGGAGGGACCAGAGCTGAGGTGTAGAGGCAGGGCCTGTTCCGGGGAGGGACCAGAGCTGATCTGTAGAGGACCTGCACTCGACCTCATGCTTTTACGCAACATTCATCTAACGGCACAATAGTGTGTTTCTGTGTGTGAACTCCTTGTCTCCTTGTCTCTGAGGACACACACACACACACACACAGCACTCCCGCTCCTGTGTGTCGTACCTTCCCTCAGTGTTAGACACAGACACACTCTAGGTCAGGGATGGGCAACTGGCGGCCTCACTCAGTCAGGGCCGCACATAGGTTTTATTTAATAAAAAAAAAAATTGAGTTACAGAAAACTTGGTTAAGAAAAAAGAAAAGCAGAGTATCTGTTCATAGAATTCAAAGGCAAACCCATGTGTCTAGTTTGCTTAGAAACGATATCAGTCATGAAAGATTTCCACTTAAGTCGCCACTACAACTACTACAACTGCCCTGAATTGAATATCATGCTTGTTGGGTTCATTGAGTTGTTGCACTTAATGTTGGTCCACTGTTTTTCAGTTTTGTGATATCATTGAATGATGATGTATGTGAGCCCTTTGCACTGATCAAAATACTATTGCTGTTTGAGCATGGAAAACATGAAATGAATGTATGTTGGTTCAATCAACATACCATACATAGGTTATGAATATGGAAGATTTTGTAGGTAGTGGCCATCCCCAAAATGCACCAGAATACAGGAAATCATATCCAACAAATTCAATAATGTGTAGCTTCTCTCAGTTTACGTCTTGTTGAAGTGCACATTCACATGGCCCTCTGATGGTGATGATGAAGAATTGTGGCCCTCTTCATCATGAAAGTTGCCCATCCCTGATCTAGGTGTTGTTTGCAGGTCGGTTTGATTTTAATGGCAGTCATTCTTAATCCTTTATACTCAGTAATATGTAGAAATATAAATAATTTTGCACAGTATGATACACAGTCTAAACATTGAAATTATTAGGTATAGATTTGTATGAATATATATATTTCGAAATGGCCACGATCCATATTGTGAAGATTTTGACGGTACTAATGTAACACAACACGCAGAGCCCCCGTCTTTCAATCTTCTATTTTAGCCCCCCGGCTTCTTTCTCTCTCCCTACCAACACCTTTTCTTTTTTCTCCGCTCTTCCTCCATCGCAAGCTTCATGCCCGGCCCATTATCTGGTGTCCCTGCTATATGCAGCAACCCTTCTTCCATTCTATTAATATCAACTTGTTTCTGTCTCTCTCTGCCTTCTCTGCCTTCCAATTCCTCCGGCTCCCCGTCCGCCCTTTTTCAGAGACGTGTAGCCATCACACGCTTTGGTGCTTTTCAAAATGTACTCCACAGTGTGAGAGGGACAGAGACTCAGGAGCGGTGAGGAAAATCTCGCTGTCAGGCTCAGTCCCTTTGCCGCTGCTCAGTGAGGAACTTTCCTCCTCAGCGGTCAGTCGGCCCCAGTGTTCTCCCACCGAAAGTAGGCGGTCTGTCGCCCCTGATATGAGAGGGGTCGTTTGAGGTCACGGCCCCCAGTAACACAATACAGGATAGACGTCCCCAAACCACCACCATGTCATTGGCTGATTCACTTTATACTGCCAAACAATTAAGTTCCTGAGAAAGTATTTGTAGACGTGTACATTGTGTTCTGCATACTAAGAAGTACATTTTTATTGAACTTTCATATTCAAGAGCTGTGTGTGTTTGTGTGTGTGGGTTGGCACACACGTGTGGGTGGGTTTCAGCAATACCTCATGATCTAGAATCAATGCAGCTCAATAAGTAATTTCATAAAGTAGATCAATACATGGTTCTGCCATCGACAATGTCAACACAGCGCCTGGGCATAACCGTCAATGACTTTGGCTACAATAGCCTTTAGCAGTCTGGCTAAGCTAAGAAAACAATCAAAATCAACCAAAAGACATGCCCATACTCACTCACTCACTCACTCACTCACTCACTCACTGACACACTCACATACACACAGACACGCATACACACAGACACACACAAATGAAATTTGCTTTTCTGTTACAATACTCCAGTTCAATTAAAACTGTTCTCAGTATACAACTTCCATGTACACACGCACACACGCTCACACACACACACACACACACACACACACACACACACACACACACACACACACACACACACACACACACACACACACACACACACACACACACACACGCTCTGCTGCTCTGATTTAAACCTCCTCCTGTGTATTGTAATTGGGGAGAGATTTCAGACCATCTGGTCCTGAGTTTTAATGTAATTGTTGGTTGTCGGTCCAATTTCGACAGCAGAGTGTGTATTGTAGTCTTTTGGCACACCCCTCATTCTGTACTGGAGGAGAGGATCACACTCCTCTCCTCCACTCTGCACGCAACAAGTCACTTGAACCTGGCTTCGGGGGAAACGGGTAGGGATGATTTCCTCTGCTGCCTCTTTGTCTGAGGTCCTCTGGGCTGATCAGTCTTGAAGAGGACCCATCATCTAGTCATCACTGAAGCTGACCCATCATCTAGTCATCACTGAAGCTGACCCATCATCTAGTCATCACTGAAGCTGACCCATCATCTAGTCATCACTGAAGCTGACTCATCATCTAGTGATCACTGAAGATGACCCATCATTTAGTGATAAATTAAGATAACCAATCATGTAGTGAACACTGAAGACGACCCATCATCTAATGATTACCTAGATGACCCATCATCCAGTGATCACTGAAGATGACCCCTCATCTGGTCATCACTGAAGATGAATCATCATCTAGTGATCACTGCAGATGACCCATCATCTAGGAGGTGATTGCTGCATCCTCTGCATCCTCTCTAAACTGCCGTCCCTCGCCTTGCAGGGTAATTCCATCACCCATTATGCAATGAATCCTATCTCACTCTCACTCTTTTTTTTTTGTGTGCAACGAAAGAGAAAAAGGTGAACACATAGCAAGGCTGGGAAAGCGAACTATGTTCCTAGTGACCACATCCTTGTAGCTGTGCAGGATCCAGGATTACAGTAGACAAATTAAAGCTCTTGCTGATCTTACTAAAGCCACCTGACCGACCTGTTTAAGTAAAATTGTCTACAGACTTCCCACCGCTTCAGCAACAGCAACAGCCACGGAGCCTGTGGCAGGGGTTACAGATCATCACAGACTACAAGCCCCCACCGCGGACCTGTGATAGCACCATCTGTCTGCTTAACGAGCTGAACACCTTCTTCGCTGGCTTCGAGGCACAGAACACCACACCTGCACAAAAAGTCCCCTCCCCCTCCTTATGACCTGGTTTTGACGATGTCCCCAGACAGTGTGAGGAGATCATTCTGCAGGATCAATGGTCGTGAAGCCGCTGGTCCTGATAACATCCCTGTTCGTGTGTTGAGGGACTTTGCGGGGGAACCAGGCACGGCGTAATGGGTGGGCCTGACGGACCCAGGCCCACCCACTGTTCAACAGGCCCATCCAAAACTTTTCTTAAAAAAATAAAAAATAATATAATATATTATATATTTAATTTATTGCACAGCTCTTTTCAATGCTATGGAACGAAAGTGTCAAGGGAAATGTTTTTGCCTCTCAATCACATCTTTGATATCACTCCGCATGTCAGGTATTCATCAACCCCAGCGTATTCGGTTGCTAAGCAACGTAAACGTCTTATGCAGACTATTTCTCTGCTAATCAACGCTACGAATGATAATTATAAAAAGACACACCTTGTGAAGTTATTTTTTCGCATTGGCAATAGCCTTTAACTTCACGTCTAATAGTCTCCAGTCCATCACCGCATCAGTGACAGACACGATTGATTTGATCGAGAACCTCAAACAAGAACTGATAGACATTCGCTCAGGTGTGCGTTCTTAAACATGTGGGCAACAACAAATAAGATGATGGAGGATCATGATGTCAAGAACTGGGATGTACCCAGTTTGCCCTCCCGCTCAAGAAATCTCCCAGGCCGATTTGAGGGAAGTATCTTCACATGGACGTTGGGGAAATCGACAAGAGTGACAGTGACCTGCGCAACATTTCCAACGCGCTAATAGACTGCCAGCTTAATGACCTGAACACCCGATTCCACAGTGACACCTATGGGCTCATGGCATCTGCAGCAATGCTGAAGTCCCCTAGCCTCGATATAAATGACACCACTTTGGCTACTAAAGCGAACTCTCTCAATGATGCAGGAATGCACTTCCGGATAACCATATCAGAGTCGGAGCTCGCAGTATTTGTGCAACTCATAGAGAGGAAGAAAAACCGAGGACAACATCTCAAAAGTATTCTTGAAGTGATGGACATATGCAATGAGGACGTTTTCCCGAATATCCATGCTTTCAAGCTCTGATTACACTACCAATGACATCCTGTTCAGTTGAACGCGTCTTTTCCAGTGTCAGCCGAATTAAAACAGCAAATAGTAGCACCATGCTTACAACTCGCCTTATTTCTCTCTGTCTGTTGACATTTGAGAGAGAGCTTATAGTAACTCTCGACTTCGATGAAATCATTGACATTTTCAAGAGCAAACCCCGCCGATTACTCCTGTAAATGAGTTAATAAATTTTCTTCTCATGCTCTCTCTTCTTCCCATTTTGAAATGCAGCAAAATAAATGTTGATATTGATGCTTGCTCTGATTTGCGTTAAAGGGCTGTTAAACCTTCTGACTTCGGATGACCGTGAATTGGCGGTAGACTATTGTATTATAGTTATTATCTCGTAGCCTAAATTTGAATGCATGTTCTTGTATAATAAGCCAAGCTCAGTCAGTCTGTTGCGATATCGAAGTATTGTTGAAAACTTAAACAATTCAACAGAATTATGAAATAGTCAGCCTCATGTTATACGAGCAGAACTAAACTACAAGGGAAATATTCGATTCCTGACTTTTACAGTCTATATATATATAGACCTTAGGTCTATAAAGTGACGCGCCAAAGCATAATGCGTAATTGAGATTCCAAAAGCGCTCTTCTTTGTTCAGATCCAAGGAGAGCGATCACGGATGGGTCCGTCCTATGCAACGAAACTTTTTACAATGCAACAAAATATTAAAGAGCATCAAGCTATTAAAATCTCTAATATGCACAGATAATATAACAGTATATTAGTCAGTCATTTTTATTAGATTAAACAGGGATTTGATAACGTTTTTAATTTAAGGACCACCCACAATTGGTCTGGCCCACCCACAACTGGAATCCTGACGCCGTGCCTGGGGGGAACTCACAGATGTCTTCACAGACATTTGTAACATCTCACTGAGGCAGGCTGTGGTTCAAAGCCACCACCATCATCCCGGTCCTGAAGAAATCAACTCTCTCCTGTTTCAATGACTACCGTCCGGTTGCACTCACTCCCATCTCACCGAAGTGCTTCGAACGGCTGGTCATGCAACACCTCAAGGTTCTTCTCCCCCCCTCCGTGGACCCCTTCCAGTTTGCATATCGGTCAAAACGCTCGACCGATAATGCCATCTCCACTGCCTTCCACGCAGCTCGAACAACCTGGACGCAAAAGGCCCCTATGTTACAATGCTGATCATTGATTTTAGCTCAGGATTCAACACCATCATTCCCCAACAACTTATTCACAAACTGGACCGGCTGGGGCTGAACACCTCACTGTGCAACTGGCTGTTAGACAGCTGCATCACGGTGTTGTACGGTGCCTGCACCTCATCCTGCCACAGGTCCCTCAAGCTCATCGTGAGAGCGGCCGAGAAGATCATTGGTGCCACTCTCCCCTCCCAGCACCTGCCTCACCCGCAAAGCCCTCTGCATTGCAGGTGATCCCACCCACCTCTCTCAATGCTTTTTCGACCTGCTGCCCTCAGACGGGAGACTGCGGAGCCTCCGGGCCAGGACCACGAGACAGAAAAACAGCTTTATGCACCAGAATGCTCAATTCCCTCCCCACTCTGCCCCCCATTCCCCTTCCCCGCCCTTATCAACACTGAAATCTGTAATTGCAAGACTATTTTGCACCATGCACTTTGCAACAATACCAGTCTACCAGTCTCGTGTCTGTCCTTGTGTATGTACTATGAATATTTTTAGATATTTTTAAACATATTTATTTATTTGATGTATTTTGCACCATGGCGGCTTTGAGAGTATCGTAATTTCGATCCTCAGTATGTCCTGTACCTATTCCTGAATTTACCTTAAAAATGACTTTGACTTTGACTATATTTAAGACTTCATGTTTTCTCTGAGTGCTTAATGGATGTGAATAACACGTACTGGAGGTGGAGGATGAGCCCGTTAAGAACCAGGAATCTGTTTCATTAAGTCTAGTATTGATCTACCTTCTTCCACAACACACAACTTGACAGAAGGCCAGATATCCCGCTTTGGTAAAGCTACCATGGATGATGATCACAATACTTTCCCACTCTGCCTATGCAATCCAATGCTTTCTGCACTTTTGCAGAATTCCATCACTTTCTGTCTCCACCCTTCATACACATTTTCACACATTGACAGCAGTCCATCCCTTGGTACCCACGGTCACACATTCCCTGCAGTTTTGGCCATGCGGGCCAGCAGCTTGTTAGGAGCAGGAGAGGGTTGAGTGGTCTTGCTTTGGGAAAGCTCCTGGCTTGTAAGGGACTAAAATATTATTTCTTAAACAGCCTATAGGTGGTTCACTGTAGAGACTACCATGTAGCGACTACCATGTAGTTCCTCTAACGCAAGGGCGTCAGTTTGTTTTTAGAAGTGGTGGGGACAATAACCATAAGCTTGAGTGTGGTCTGAAAAGTGCTGGGTACCCTTATGTAAGCTATTCATCCATTCAACGCTGCATTACAATATGCTGTACAGTGTATTGTCAGGTGTTGAAATTATTCGAATACTGGTTCGGAAAATTAGTATTTGAAGCTTAAATCAGTATTCGGAGCTTCGTTCTTTTTTTTTTTTCACGTACGTGACTTTACCAGAGCGGAGGAGGCAAACTATAAGCGTCAGCGACACCAAGCAGAGAAGCGAGAGAGGTGGAGGAAGAATAGATATCTTGTTTCCCTTTACTTTATAACACAACATTAGCGGGATCTCTGGAGGAAAAGTAATGCTTAAAACCTTAGCTTAGTTGTTTGTTTACGTTCGCTGTACAGTGCCGCGCCAATCAACTGTGACTGGCTTGCTGCAGAGCGTGAGCGTCTTGGGAATACCCGGTCAATATAATGGATATAATATGGACACATAAGACAATCAATATTCGGTATTTGTTATGGATTTATTGTACAAATTCCCTGCAAATATGCACGTTCCAGGATGAATTGAAAAGCTCCCGTAAGGGCTGAGATGGCAGAGAACAGCTGATTTGGAACGGAGCAACAGCTGTTCGCTTTCACGGGGAAAAACGAAGGAACTTCAACCTACTTAGGCCTACTAATTAACGTTCAAAAGCTATTAAATCTTCAACAAAATATGCAGATACTGTCAAAATCGGTTCCAGGGAGTATATAAGGATTATTAATGTTGTTTTTGATGGTGTTTTTTTCTGGAACGAGTATTCGAATATTCGCTCGTAAAAACCAACGAGTATTCGAAGCCTGAAAAATGGCATTCGGGCCAGCCCTAGGAAGATCCTATTCGAACAATAAAAGTTGAAAACCACAGTTTGTGTTTTGGCTTGTTTTGCAAAACGGCGTTGGAAACACCAGGGTATTGGCTCGGGATATGTAGGCCTAATACTAATACACACAGGACAAAGAACAGTGTTGGCAATTTAACACTTATCTTGACATCAACAAAGTTTACCAGACAAACAATGCCAGACTGTAAAGGGGGTACGAAATGAAACGAGGTACTGAGCATCAGCCTTTTGAAGACGAGCAAGGGCTGGTGGTAGCTTATGTTATGCTGCATTAAAAAAAGAAGAAAAATACAAGCACCCAGAGGAGAATTGCATCTGCCAAATCCTGACCACCAGTAAACACTTGCGAAGGACCAATGTAGACTTCACTCGTTACAACATCATAAGAAAATTGTCCGCAAATAAAATCCCCTTCAGTTTAGGATAATCACACAGGTTATGCGAGAACATATTTATGTCAGGATAGGCCTACCAGGCTCCAAGTCGTCACATATCTCAATCAGACAAAACCAACTATAACCACATTGGCATAGCAATCGCACCGTGTGTAGCTGCTACTAGCTGCAATCTATATATACAATGCATACTAACTGGAGCACCAACCAGAATCAGATCACAATCGCTTGGGACCGTGGTTAACCTTTGGCCAGGTCATCACGATTCACGAGCAAACAGAACCAGCAGCAAAGTTTACGTAAACCAATTTCTTACCTTATGTGGCCCTCCACATGCAGGCTACATGACGTATCCATATCGATATCCAGTGTCACAAACATGCTTTTTATAGGAAGCAAAAGGACCGGCTATTTTCTGAATAAATATGTCAATTTTGGCTGTCTGTCTTGAAACTTCTCCAGTGCGTTCACACCAAACGCAACGGGAAGACAAGATCCCATACAAAGTGAACGTATAGACGCGTATCGGGCGAATTTGTCGTGCCACACTTTCGCCGCGCACAGGCGAGCGCGTTCACGAGGATTTGTGGCGCGACAAATTTCAACTTTGACACGAATTTCGCGTGATGACAGCCAATCAGCGTTCAACAGCGTGGCCACTGAGTGACATGTGTAACGTAACAGCCAATCAGCGTTCAACCGTCAAACTCAGCGCAGTGCAGTCCGGGGTGTACTGCAGCATGGAGGAGAAAGTGATTGTTGCCGTTTGCGACTCTCGGAGCTCTATATATAATAGTATATAATATAATATAATTGTATATATAATATCACGGCCAAAAGCTCTGTGTGCCTCCGGATGGCCGTAGCGCGGGGAGCTCATAGGGATTGGGCTTCTCGGGAGTCGGGGTTTGTTTACCGGCGTTGCTATGGGTTCCGGTCTTGTGTGTTCCAACGGTTTATTAGGTAGGCCTATCTAATAAATGATGTCTTCGAGCGCGCCTATCGCATGATTTTAGACTCGACGATTTCGGTTGAGTATGTGGGGATTTTTTCAGTCGCAATTGGTTTGCACATTTTTAAAACTGGTGGGGACAAAATTCGTATTTCAAATAGTGGGGGGGACATGTCCCCCCCGTCCCCCCCGTAATCGACGCCTATGCTCTAACGGCCTCACGGGGGTTCACTATAGATTAGCATGTAGTTCCTCTAATGGCCTATAGGTGGTTTGCGTTAGAGACTAGCATGTAGTTACTCTAATGGCCTTTAGACAGTTTAGGGTAGAGACTAGCATGTAGTTCCTCAAGCGGCCTGTAGTCAGTTCACTAGAGAGACTAGCATGTAGTTCCTCTAACAGCCTCACGGTGGATTTCATTATCGTAAGGCTAATAATTTCTTTCATTCAGTAAGATCTTATTGGCTAGTATATCTCCATATTATGTATTTTGAGAGGTGCCATTTTATTTGATTAGTTTACTATCAAGTGATCAAGACTCTAATTGACTTCTGCTAGGCAGCTGTTCAAAAACTTCAAAGATGCCAATGATGGATTGTTTCTGCTGTAACGTACTGGCCTGCTAGTTCCACTCAGGGAGAACGATCTTCTGTTGCCTCTTTTGCTGTTTGAAGGAATCTATTCCAGTATACAACAAACAAGTTAACCCAGTAACATGTCAGCCTACTGTGTTGTTCTGTCAATATTAAATCACTCTCAAGGACTTTAATGGTCTTCGAGGGAAAAGAAGGAATGGAAACTCGATCAGCTTATTGATCATGGCTCATAATGTGCTATCAAAGAAGTCTTATCCATGATCCAAGTAAAGTGGCAACAGCTTTAAACCCTTATTTTATTGACTCTATTAATGAATTGACACTGAACCTCCCTGGATCTAGCAACATTACAATTCCCATAAATACTGATGGGCCCATTCTGACTATTGGAGAAATAACCAGCTCCAAAGTATATACGATTATTTTACCCGATTACTCTTTTAGATGTTCCAAAGCAAAGGGCATATGAGCTGGATACTGTTTTTCTCAAAACAAACAAAGAGGCACTCATTTCGCCTATCCAGGAAGGATTGTTTCCAAATGTTGGACAAAAAACTGCTATAATTACACCAGTATTCAAAGCAGGGAACCCCATGGTCAAAAGCAACTATATACCAATTAGTATCTTACCAACTAGGGGTGTAACGGTACACAAAAATCTCGGTTCGGTACGTACCTCGATTTTGAGGTCACGGTTCGGTTCATTTTCGGTACAGTAAGAAATCAAAATGCTAAATATAAATGTGCTTCATAACATGTGCTTCAAGTTGTTCATAACACACTTTTGTGCTTTTTACAATAGGAACATTAGACAATACAAAGCTAGAATTCTGCTCAAAAATATAAAGATTCTGAAATGTAGAAATAAAAATAAATAACATTGGCTCACTGTTTTTTTTTTTAAATATATATCATCTAATGTGCAACAATGAACAATTGCAACACTAAATAGTTTCAAGTTGTTGCTCAGATTAATTTTTACTCCCCCCCCCCCCCCCCCCCCAATCTTTAGCCCTGATGACTTTCACTCAATCTTTATGTTTTTTGCCAGAAAAATCTCCTTATCCACATTATCTGCAGGATAATAATACCCAAAATTTGAGTGTACATGTTACTCCCGTATACCACAATGCAATGCGGTCGTGTTTTTCTGGAGGAGAAGAAGAAGCTGAATAACCGCGAAAACAAATATATTTAATGATGGAGTCTCCGGCTTTAGTTTAGAAATGTCAACAATTTATTTGGGATTTAACATAGAATATTTACCATTCAAAATTAATTAAAAAAAAACTTGAACAAGGAAATGTACCATTCAACATCAATACAACCTCCAGCTTTCCTCGTGAGTGCCCGGTTTGTTTACATGATGTGGGCGCATCTGTCTGCGTCACACAAATACCCGGGGCATTTACTGACGCAAATGAAGTTTAGAAATGTTCAGCGTAGTGTCCGAATTCTCGTTTGTTCGTTCCCTAAATAGTGCACTATATCATGAACACTATATAGGGAATAGTGATTGAGCGAGTTAATAGGGAACGATTTCGAACACAGCTACGGTGTGCGCAACTGTCCATGTGCGGCCGCAGCATGTTCCACACATGCGGTCCTCTACTTAATATGTCCGTATGGAAACTCGTTCGGTACGCCTCCGCACCGAACCGAGCAGCCCGTACCGAAACGGTTCAATACAAATACATACCGTTACACCCCTATTACCAACTGTATCAAAAGTTGCTGAAAAATGGATATCCGAAAAGATTATAACACATCTGAATACTTCTCATTGCATTCAATGCAGATTGGATTTCGTAAACATTCAATGAAACAGCAAACTGTTTTCTTCTGTAAAATATCAAGGCTAGACTGGACAAGGGAGGCGTAGTGGGAGCCGTCTACCCTGATCTTTAAAATGCCCTTGATACTGTCAACCATGACATTTTAATTGCAAAGTTAACAAAGTTTAATTTCTCACCTAATGTGATATCATTGATTAAATCATATCTTGCAGAGCGGAAACAATGTGTGATTATATCCTCATCCTCATCCTCATCCGCTTATCCGGGGTCGGGTCGCGGGGGGAGCAGCTCAAGCAGGGGGCCCCAGACTTCCCTTTCCCGGGCCACATTGACCAGCTCTGACGGGGGGATCCCGAGGCGTTCCCAGGCCAGTGTTGAGATATAATCTCTCCACCTAGTCCTGGGTCTTCCCCGAGGTCTCCTCCCCACTGGACGTGCCTGAAACACCTCCCAAGGGAGGCGCCCAGTGGGCATCCTTGCCAGGTGCCCGAACCACCTCAGCTGACTCCTTTCTAAGTAAAGTAAACTAATCCGAGTTCCTCACGGATGGCTGAGCTTCTCACCCTATCCCTAAGGGAGACGCCAGCCACCCTTCTGAGAAAACTCATCTCGGCCGCTTCTCATCCTTTCGGTCATCACCCAACCCTCATGACCATAGGTGAGGATAGGAACGAAGATCGACCGGTAGATCGAGAGCTTTGCCTTGCGGCTCAGCTCTCTTTTCATAACAACGGTGCGGTAAAGCGAATGCAATACCGCCCCCGCTGCTCCGATTCTCCGGCCAATCTCACGCTCCATAGTACCCTCACTCGCGAACAAGACCCTGAGGTACTTGAACTCCTTCACTTGGGCTAAGGACTCATTTCCTACCCGGAGTAAGCAATCCATCGGTTTCCTGCTAAGAGTCATGGCCTCAGATTTAGCGGTGCTGATCCTCATCCCAGCCGCTTCACACTCGGCCGCCAGCCGATCCAGTGAGTGCTGAAGGTCACAGGCCGATGATCCAATGAGGACCACATCATCTGCAAAAAGCAGTGACGAGATCCTCAGACCACCGAACTGCAACCCCTCCCCACCACGACTACGCCTCGATATCCTGTCCATGTATATCACAAACAGGATTGGTGACAAGGCGCAGCCCTGGCGGAGACCAGCACCCACTGAGAATGAAACTGACTGGCTGCCGAGGACGCGAACACAGCTCTCGCTTTGGGAGTACAGAGATTGGATGGCCCTGAGGATAGACCCCCTTACCCCATACTCCCGCAGCACCTCCCACAGTTTCTCCCGGGGGACCCGGTCATACGCCTTCTCCAGATCCACAAAACACATGTAGACCGGATGGGCATACTCCCAGGCCCCCTCCAGGATCCTTGCGAGAGTGAAGAGCTGGTCCGTAGTTCCACGTCCGGGGCGAAAACCGCATTGTTCCTCTTCAATCTGAGGTTCGACGATCAGCCGAACCCTCCTTTCCAGCACCTTGGAGTAGAATTTACCAGGGAGGCTGAGAAGTGTGATACCCCGGTAATTGGCACACACTCTCTGGTCCCCCTTTTTGAACAGGGGAACCACCACCCCGGTTTGCCACTCCTTTGGCACTGTACCCGACTCCCACGCGATGTTGAATAGGCGTGTCAACCATGACAGCCCCTCAACACCCAGAGCCTTTAGCATTTCTGGCTGGATCTCATCAATCCCTGGGGCTTTGCCACTGCGGAGATGTTTGACTACCTCAGTGACCTCCACCAGGGAAATTGACGACGAAACACCATCAACCTCGAGCTCTGCCTCCAACATAAAGGGCGTGTTATTCGGATTCAGGGCGTGTTACAACCTCCTCAGTTGAGGTCAACAGAGTCCCATCCTTACTGTACACAGCTTGGATGGTTCCCCGTTTCCCCCTCCTGAGGTGCCGGATAGTCTTCCAGAAACACTTTGGTGCCGACCGAAAGTCCTTCTCCATGGCCTCTCCGAACTTCTCCCACACCCGCTGCTTAGCCTCCGACACGGCAGCAGCTGCCCTGCGTATAGGTGATAAAATTTCACAAATAGTCAGAAACTGTGTCTGTGTTCCACATGGCTCTACTTTAGGCCCCTTATTGTTTACTTTGTACATAAATGACCTTCCTGATGCTTGTCCACCTTCTGTAACTTGTCAGATGTATGCTGACGACACGGTCATCTATTTACATTCTAAAAATAAGAAAGGCGCTGCAGAGGAACTATCGGCTGCCATCGGTAATGTTTCTAACTGGTTGACCAGTTCATGTTTACTTCTCAATATCAGTAAGTCTGTATGTATGTTTTTTTCAAAGTCTGCAAATAACGATCCTGAACCTGCTGTGTTAGTAGCAGGGAGAAAGTTATTATTTATGAATGAATGTAAGTATCTTGGTATAATGATTGACTCAAAAATCACATTTAAAACTCAAGTGAAAAAGGTTTTGAATTCAATCAAATTAAATTTAAACAATTGTATATATATATGGAATAATTTAACAACTGAAGCATCTAAATTGTACATGCATGCCATGATCCTCTCACACATAAATGAATTCCTCAACAGCTGGACCCAGACATCAAGAACTACTTTGCAAATCATTGGGAAGAGTTTATAAGAAAGCTTTGTAAACACTCGATAAGAAATCAAATGCTTATCACCATTGTAACATTTTAGCAAAATATGTTTGCCTAAACTGGGAAAACATGATCACGTTTGCTGATATATTACTAGCATACAAGATCTTCAATGGCTTAGCCCCAACTCCACTTAGTGAGTTCAACAAACAAAATCAAAATACATCGAAAAGATCTTCTGTTAGAGGGGACTGCCTTCTCTTATCGTGGTATTGCTATACTCACCTCCTTCTTGTCTGCGATTGTAAACTTACTAACTGTTTATGAGTTCAATGTTTAACCTTTTTTTTTCTTTTTTTGTTATTCTCTTCACTTTTAATCCTTTTATTCTGGCATGTTACATTACGTCTTTGACATCTTTGTTTGTGTCCTTGTCCATGTAATATCAATGTCAATCATCTGTCTAACTATATGTTGTGCTTGCTGCCAGGGACTACAGATGAAAAATAGTTTGTATATCTAAATCTGGTACATTTACATGTCCTATGCAACGGACATGTCGATTAATGTACACTGTCCCTTTTGAATAAATGAATAAATGGATGACCTCCGCCCCGCTGCTGGGTTGGGCCTCACTGTAAGCCAGCCAGCGGTGAAATCCAGGAGAGCAGTGAGGCGCTGTGTAGCTCTTCAGCCCTGCTAGCTCTGTGATCACCGCGTCGACCGATCGTCCTCCACCTGTGTCTGGAGAGTGGAACATAATGGGCTCTTAATTGGTGTAATGTGCCTTACCAATCCACCTCATCTGCATTTAGACTAGCCATTTATTGATTGTTTTACCAAAAGTGTGGTGTTGGTATCGACATTGAATACAACTGAAGTTTGTCAAAACAGAACTGACATTTGGGGAGTACTTAATGCTGGGCTTTTTTTATTTTAACCTTTTAGGAATTCCATGCATCTTTGGGTACTGAATCCAATATGAAAACTAAGTCTGCAGGTCAATCCCCTTAAAGATCGCTTTTGGCTTGGTTTATTTGGACCAATAGATCCATCAACCTGCTGTGACCCGTAGACTAATTAGTGTGATTCAGGCAGCTGCCTTAAGCCCCCATCTTGTGTCAAGAACATTTTAAAGTACTCTGGGCTGTCTTTGATTGGCTTGGAGCGAACCTTTGGGATTACATGAGCACAATGGTGTGGAATGAACTGCAATAAACAGGATTTAAAGGTACTGTGTTTTGGCATTCAGGCGGCAGTAGCTCAGGAGGTAGAGCGGGTTGGCTGGTAACCTGAAGGTTGCTGGTTCAATCCCCGGCTCCTCCTAGCTGAGTGTCGAGGTGTCCTTGAGCAAGGCACCTAACCCTGACTGTTAGCTCCCGACGAGCTGGCTGTCGCCTTGCATGGTTGACTCCGCCGTGAATGTGTGCGTGAATGGTGAATGTGAGGCAACATTGTAAAGCGCTTTGGGTGGCCGATGGTCAGAAAAGCGCTATATAAATGCAGTCCATTTACATTTACATTTACATTCAAATCACAGCTTACTGGGAGCTCGAAGGACGAAGTGTCCCTTCAGACGCAGACCTCGGGAGAAGGGTATGCATGTATGCAAGTATCCTTAAATAACATGCAAACAACATGCATCCAGGTTAAAAAATCCCTCTGAATGTTGCGTTTTTACCTAAAATCCACCTCCCAAGAATTTTATATCCCTGAATTATTTGACCTGGCAAATGGTCAAATCCATCTGCCATTGGCTAGTGGATTTTGTCCAAACATGCATCACTTAGACTGAAAACTAAAGTATGGGACCAGAGTGGGTTAACAGTGATGATGTACTGTGATTAAAGGTGAGTCAGAGACAGGCTGTGTAAGAATCAATCCAGAACTGCTTCTCCTCATGTTTTGAATCTGTTTTACTCATTAACTTGTTGCAATAATCTAATATTGCAACAAGTAACTTATTTTCCCCTGATGGATTTTATACTCTTGAGCAGAAAAGCTTATGTCTAATTTCTTATGAAAACAAATGGCTTAAACTATGTTGCCATGGAGACAGGCAAACTCACTCACTTTTTTGAATGCGAGTTTGCCACACCCTATCTGGAAGGGACGACTGGGTTTAAAGCAAACTAGCTAGTTAAATCCAATCTGTTCTGTAGAAAAAAGCCACTGAGCATCTCTTATCTCTGCTCTTACACAACTAAGAGACATAATGGGTACGAGGCAATTATTATTAAGCCCTAAGGTGAACAAGCGTGTGCGTGTGTGTGTGTGTGTGTGTGTGTGTGTGTGTGTGTGTGTGTGTGTGTGTGTGTGTGTGTGTGTGTGTGTGTGTGTGTGTGTGTGTGTGTGTGTGTGTGTGTGTGCGTGTGTCAAGTTGTAGTCAATTGGTGGATCTCATTGGTCGAGCAATCGCTGGGTTTCTTTTCATCAGGAAAGAAGCGCTTCTTAATCCAATATTTTTTAGCGATTGGCTATATTATGTTAGAAAATATTTAGGATATAAATAATTGCATTTTAAATGAAATATGTAATTCTTAATAAACATTGACATCAGTAGTTTTAGTTATGTAAACTAATTAATTAATGATAAGAGCACTATACACTTCTGTATTAGTAATACAGCAACATGAGTAATACAGTATTACTCATGTTTCTCACCAATGTTTCACTCACTCATGTTTCTTTATGTTACATTTCAACGCATCATGATAACCGAACAGTCGTTTTACTGAGCCAACCTCAACACATCATCAGCACATCTGAAACTTTATTTACTTTTTAGGTTAACTAGCTTGTATGCTGCTGATTAAAACACAGATTTCACAATTGGATTACTATTTTTAACTGACGGGACTAGCGACAATGTCTGTGTGTGCGATTACCGCTCGTAGTTTGAGTGGATAATTAAGACGGGCCTGTCTGTGGTGCGACAGGAGAAAGAGGTCTTTCAACTCTGAGACAGTCGAAGGTACTGCATTGGGTCTTTATTTGATGCACAATGCTAATGTGCTTGGCCATTGAGGTTCTGTTCCCCCCTTTACAATAAATTATTTTCGCACTTTTCGCCCGTTCAGCCATCCTTGCGAGCAAAGTTAACTGCCAGATTTTCCATTCAAAAACATTGGTGGACACGCTGCAGTGATTGGATTGATTTGATTTAAATGCTGTGACGCGACTTGAGGGACACATTACGTTACAGGACCTACGGGACAAAAAAAGAAACAAACGAACGATGGGACTCGATAGTGGTATCGCTAAGCCCAAACGTTAATCGTTTGAAAAAAGTGGAACCGGGTCCTTGTAAGAACCAGGTTTCGATCCCCATCCCTACTCAACACAGAACCAAACCAAATAGAGTCTTTCCACGTGTCGTCCATCTGCTACGCCACGCTGCCCCGTGCTCTGTGTTAACTTATTCAAGCGATAATGTGCAGGTTATTTTTTAACTCGATTTTCTTTGGTTGACTTCAACCGTAGTGATTTTATATTGAATATGTTCATTAAAGATGTCAATTTTTTTATTTCTATGATATTGATTGAAACTGGTGAGTCCCATTGAAATGAAAGAAGAGACAGAAAACCCTTTGGACACTAAACTTAAAGGAACAGAAAGCATAGAGAACCAGGAGTCCGCTTACTCATCATACATGAAAACGCTCTCACAACACAAATTAGTTCTTGCGTTGCGTTCAGTAGTGACAAAATGTTAAACACTGCCCGGTTCGACCAGATTAATTCGTTCTGATCAGCAGGGCTTATCGAGGGACGTTCTGCTCCACCAGAAACTTCTTGAATGCACAGTAGAGCGCAGATTCATTCTACAGAGGATTTTTTATAACATACTAGTTCTGATATTACTCTACAAGCAGAGCACAGGTCGACTTCGTCATAGCGCTTTGCCTCCTGCCCAGTAACTCACCGTTCACCCAACATCAAGTGGAAGACATCTCAAAAACCTTCACCAATCAGTAATAAGGATGATCAGGCGTTTGTTACTATAATCCAATCTGGTCCGGGTCGCTGAACCCATTGTTTGCTAAATACTTTTAAGACGCGGTTGACTGCGAAACTGTTGATGTTTTCACTGTCCCGCTCCGCTTTGTTTGCTGATGCACCTGAATGTTCATCCTTCGTCTCTTTCAAGCATCTTCAACATGCTGACGCGTGCACACATTCCACCAGGCAGACCGTTGAAAACATCAGGGGTCTCATTTATAACCGTTGCGTACGCAACATGTTGCCACTCACTCTGCTTTTTGTTGTGGGCGATCCCAATCCCGTGACCGCCGAACAAAACTACTTTTCTGGCCTCCATCTCACCCACAAGTGTCTCCACTTCAACCTCCTTGTAATTTTGCTTTTCTCAGTACTTCTGCCATTGTCTCCGACAAGACATAATACTTGCATCTGAGTCTGTTTTATATGCAGATCGCATTCATGAGGTCATTTGCATTGACCATTTATGGTTAAAAAGGGGCGTGTGCAGGGCGGAACGTGAAGCTGATTCCGCTGCGCACACTTGTAGGCACTCTGTGATTTATAAAGCAAAGATTGCGTACGGTTTGCGTGCGCAGGGTTTTATAAATCTGATTATTTTTTGGCGCACGCAAAACTTGGCTTTTGGGCGTACGTACACTTTTTGTAACGATCCCACGCACAGTTTTAGAAATGAGACCCCAGGTGTTTTGGAGTGGAACCCGTCCTAAAATATATATTTTGAAGTTCAGATGGAGTATACGTGCTTTCGGTTTATAGAGAGCGTTCTGATGTTAAGTTAGTTGAATCGCCTGATATCAGCCTAGGAAAATTCAAATTTCGATTGACGCTTCAAATTGTCAATTTACGATCAGATCCCAGATTGTCACAATCATTAACGCAATACTGCTGCATCCCAGACCTTAGAGGGGAAAGATGAGCCACACCCTCCCTCGCATCTTCCAGCGGCCACTCACAGCCGTTGAGGAATGGCCCCATAATTATTCATATGGTCATTGCCCACTGTGCATTTTGATGGCTAAGCTCGGGGTCACAATTAGATTCCATTTATGGTTAAAAAGGGGCGTGTGCAGGGCGGAACGTGAAGCTGATTCCGCTGCGCACACTTGTAGGCACTCTGTGATTTATAAAGCAAAGATTGCGTACGGTTTGCGTGCGCAGGGTTTTATAAATCTGATTATTTTTTGGCGCACGCAAAACTTGGGTTTTGGGCGTACGTACACTTTTAGTAACGATCCCACGCACAGTTTTAGAAATGAGACCCCAGGTGTTTTGGAGTGGAACCCGTCCTAAAATATATATTTTGAAGTTCAGATGGAGTATACGTGCTTTCGGTTTATAGAGAGAGTTCTGATGTTAAGTTAGTTGAATCGCCTGATATCAGCCTAGGAAAATTCAAATTTCGATTGACGCTTCAAATTGTCAATTTACGATCAGATCCCAGATTGTCACAATCCTTAACGCAATACTGCTGCATCCCAGACCTTAGAGGGGAAAGATGAGCCACACCCTCCCTCGCATCTTCCAGCGGCCACTCACAGCCGTTGAGGAATGGCCCCATAATTATTCATATGGTCATTGCCCACTGTGCATTTTGATGGCTAAGCTCGGGGTCACAATTAGATTGGTGGACACCAGTGTTGTGTTGGTAGCACATTATCTACACGTGTTGTCCGCTTGTTGTCCGCTTATAGAATTACAATTTCCATGGGAAATCCTAAAACCTCGCAACATGTTGTGATTGTATATATATATATATATTATTTTATTGATTAAAAGTAGCTATAAATTAGCTATACCACAGGTATTCAAAATTGATTTTTCATTCAGGGATAGGGGTTAGGTTTACTATTGTAGCGACAGTTTTCCTATAAAGGCCGCTAAGAGGCTTAGGTGAGCTCCAGGCAGTTACGCGTCCTTCAATGAATCCAAGTCTGTTGATATTGTTTGAGAGTTTATTAGAAGACCGAATGACAACTGATGAATGAAAACCTCTAGAGGGTAATGAAAACAAATAAATAAAAAATAAAGTGATGACGATGACAACACTAATGAGGGTTGTTACTGACGGTAGTTTGACGGTAGTTTGACAGTAAACAGAAAATATAATCAGGAGCGCCACCAACCCCCTTTGTCTCTTACCCCCGCCTGCCTGAGTGCCCCGGTATATAGATTAAACGAGACCCATGTGTCAGTCAAACGGGAGTGACATGAACCAAAACAGTGTGAGTAACCCTTCAAAATAAACAATAAACAAACAGACCAAATATGCATTTTGGCCCCTACATTTACAAATGTGAGGGTTAGGGTGAGGGTTAGGGTTAGGGTTACTGGTGTGATGTACGGGTTGATGGCCCATTGCCCCTGGATGGTGAAGAAGAACCAGGAGCCCAAGAAGCTCAATCAGACCAGAGCAGCTCTAACGTGGGCCCCACCAGGGACCCATGTGTGTCCATGGTGATGGAGCTCATCATAGCCCTGCCCATTGAATCCCCTCTCCCTCTCTAGTGGGATTCATCGGTGGACACCAGTGTTGTGTTGGTAGCACATTATCTACACGTGTTGTCCGCTTATAGAAATACAATTTCCATGGGAAATCCTAAAACCTCGCAACATGTTGTGATTGTATATATATATATTATTTTATTGATTAAAAGTAGCTATAAATTAGCTATACCACAGGTAGAACGCCAGTTAGAATTTGTTTGTTTTAGTCTGTGTGACGGTCCTTCACTCTGAAACCAGTATCGTTGTTGTTGGGCGGAGGAGCAGCGCTGCAGTGTGCCACGTTATCGAGTCCTGCAGGATGAACGAGGAGCCTAATGGGGGACGGTGGGGACGTGTTCCCCGGCTGTCTCGGAGGCGGCCCGGCACCATGAGTAATTGTTGCTGCTACTCTGTTGCTGATTGGCTGGGCGGGCAGGGGTCCGCTGGGAGTAGGGGGAGGGGCAGTAATAATGAGAAAGGAATATTGATTTTGCTCTGCTCACTTGCACAGGCATGGTCCAAGATAATTGATGTGTGTGTTGATTTAGGAGTTCCCTCTGGAATAATGTGTACGTGTGGGTAATAATGTAAAGGTCTTTTGCAGCTGTGCATAACGTAAGACATCTACACTTAAAGTGTAGATGTTTTACTATTCTGGCTGCTCCACTAAGTGTTCTGGCTGCTCCACATTCCAAGTGTAGGTATTGTAAAAGCCCCAACCACAAGCCATTTAAATGCTTTCCTCTCAAATCAAGTGTTGGTTTGAAATACCAGGTCTAAATGGGGGGGAGAAATCTTTGGCTTGAACAAGAGGATCGGCTCACATACCCAGACGTTTGTTGGCAAATGTCAACTTGGTTGCAGCACAAAAAGGAAAAAAACAAGAAGTGTTTGTGGATGTTTCAGAAGCACCCGCCTCTCCTATCAACAAGCTCTCCGCTCTACCAGAGAGAGCGACACTCTTAATTGTCTTCTGTCTCACTGAACGACTTAACCCCTACAACTTCAGACTCCTAAAGTATAAAGTATGTGCCTGTCTGTCTGCATTTGGTCTGTACTATGTGTTCGTTCAGCATGTAGCTCAGGAGGTACAGCTGGTTTGAAGTGTTCAGATGCCTCCCAATACTAGCTGCAGTTCCCTTACCATGTATGCTAACACACATGCAGACAGATGGATTAATTGTACCAATGTGTAATTCCTTCAAGATGAAAAAGTTGCTACCCTACATATTAATTCTCTCTCTCTCTCTCTCTCTCTCTCTCTCTCTCTCTCTCTCTCTCTCTCTGTCTCCCTCTCTCTCTGTCTCCCTCTCTAGTTTGCTGTTTTGTTGTCCACAAGAGGTGCCATGAGTTTGTGACCTTCTCCTGTCCCGGGGCGGACAAGGGTCCCGACACTGACGTGAGTACCCCCCCTCGTTATGAGGCTTACCTGACCTGTTGTTGTCCATCGTTAGGAGGCTAACCTGACATGTTGGTTTTTTCATAGTGGAGCACCGTTAGGAGGCTAACCTGACCTGTTAGTGTCCACCGTTAGGGGGCTAGGCTGACGTGTTGGTCTGCTCATAGTCGAGCACCGTTAGGAGGCTAACTGCAGATCACAGTAAAAATGTAATCAGTGGTAATCCCAGTTTGATATGCAAGCACATACACGTGATCCAAGCCGGACCAGCAGATGTAAATACAGACTCAGCTTGCCCTCCGTTCCTAGGTAACATCAATCAAATACTCGGCACACGGGACCAAACGCCCCTTGTATCCAGCAGCATGAACACAGAGTGCTGCTCCCTCTGGTCACCTTGTGGTGTGGTTTTGTTTTTTAAGGGGCCTGAGGGGTGAGGTGTGACTTCCTCTGCTTTTGACAGGACTCCTTTCTAGGCGGGGGTGGGGTAGTGTTAGACGTGTCTTGATTAGGGCTATGTAGAGGGCAAATCGTTTGTATGTGGGATGGCAGAACTGGAGTTTGCAACCTAGTTAGACTCATGGCTAGGGTTGCAAAGGGGTGGAAAATATCTGGTAAATTTCCGGAAACTTTCCTGTAAATTACCATGGGAAGTTAAGTATATTTTTTGTTATAAGTAGACACACCATGCAAAATAACACTATAAAAAAACTATTAAAAGACTACAAAAACTTGTAAAAAAAACTTGCAAAAACATAATTTTAGCAGATTTATTTCTAAGTAGAACTTTAACAAGTTCTAATTATTTTATTCTTTCATTGAAGAACAAAAACATGAATTTTGAGTTAAATATGCTCTGGGCTCAAAAGTGTGGTCCAGGGTTCTAGAAGTCATCAGTGCAATTGTGATGGAGGAATGCAAAGTGCATGTAGGGGGCGTGGTTTGAGGAATAGAATAGATATTCAAGTGTGCTTGCATGAAATCTGGTTGTGTTAGTCAAGATTATGCTACAATATTCCTGTTTATTACCATAAATTCAAAATTCTGGAATTTTGCAACCCTAGTCATGGCGTTGTCAGTTGACGGTGGACGCTTCCTCACCAGGTTCCTGTCCTTGCACGTTGAGGAAAGCTCTATATTTATGTTCTCCTTTTCATGCTCCAAATTAAAGCACTTCATTGGGCATTGTCGCACGCATGGTTCAGGTTAAATAGGAGAGTTCAGGTTAAATAGGATAGGACCTTATCGTGGTCCAGGTCCTCTGATCCACTACCAGATAATCCTTCATAAAAACACATCTTGCCAACCAAGGCAGAAGGGTAACACCGCCCAGCCCCCCTTTGTGGTCGTGGTTCGAGGCTGATCGGCTGCTTCTAGTGCTTCTCTGGCTGGTGGGAGGATGACCGGCTGTTTCACTTGTTCCTCTGGCTGGTGGTTTGAGGATGACCGGCTACCTCACATGTTCCTCTGGCTGTTGGGAGGCTGACCGGCTGCTTCTGTTTTAATGTTTTAATGTTAGATTTATTTTGGTGTCTGCTCATCTGGCCTCTGAATCCCCGGTGGCCGAACAGCAGGAATGCCTGGCCCTGTAACTGGAGATATGTCAGCATGTCATCAAGGATCACCCGCCTTCCTTTAATAGATCCAGGAGGAGGCAGGCACTAAGGAAACAGTGTGTCTAGATGTCCTAACCCAAACAAAGAATATGTAGCAGTATTGCTGCTTCATAGAAATTAATTTAGATGAGATTATCTTTTTTTAGGGTTGTAGGTAGGTTCATAGGTATCCACAATGTTATCTTTATCTTAAGCCCCTCCCACGTATTGGTTTGTCTCAAGCCCCTCCCACTTCTTGGTTTATCTTAAGCCCCTCCCACTACTTGGTTTGCCTATAGCTTTCTTGAACCTCAAAGATTTTTTTACCTTCCAAAATCCAACACAGATGTTGACCATGCAAACATGTTGTGATTATTCAGAGGATCAAGGATGGCGTGAATTATCTGATCGGATTTCCCCGTCTCAATGGAGACCCCCCTGGTCTTAACTAATGGCCGTGCAGAGATCAAACCGACACTGCTGTATTGGGCAATGGTGTTGAAGACAACAACTCCCATGATCCCACGGTGCGCACCGACGTCATCAAACTACGTCTTGGGTTGTTCATTGAGAGACCCCTGGCGGCAATACATATTATACCTTTAAAGTCAGGGTAGGCAACTTGGAGAAACTAGCCAGTCAGCTTGATTTTGGAAATCCTCACCCCTCCCTCCTAGTCAACTTTACACAGGCAGAGTGTGCATGGGCAGTGTGCAAGGCAGAGTTTGCACAGGCAGAGTGTGGTGCGCAGAGTGCGTGCAGACTGGGGAGTGTAGGAATCCCACTCTGAGTTGTCCTGTGTAGGGGAGAGGTGGAGGAATCCCCCTCTGAGTTGTTCTGTGTAAGGGGAGAGTTGGAGGAATACCACTCTGAGTTGTCCCGTGTTAGGCCTGGGGAGAGTTGGAGGAATCCCACTCTGAGTTTGTCCTGTGTAAGGACTGGGGAGAGGTGGAGGAGTCCCATTTAGTTGTTGACCTTTGAGGTTCCCTCACGAAAGGAACCGTGACATTGATTGTCCCAATCCCTATATGGGTTTTGAGGAACATTGGTAGAGTACGAAGAGGGTGGGTTGTCACTCCGGTGCCCAGGGCCTCTCCCGGCGTGTAGCGGTCCGCTGGCCTGTGTTGTTGTGGACCCAGACATCCAGGTTACAAAGCGTCTCCATTAGGCAGCAGTGCATCAGGCAGCTCAAAGTGTAAGTGAGGGCAGAGCTTTGCAGAACACACCACATCAATAATGCAGTGGGCGTCGCATTTCACCACAGGGACTCTGGAGATTAAACTGTGTGTGTGTGTATGTGTGCGTGTGCGTGTGCGTGTGCGTGTGCGTGTGCGTGTGCGTGTGTGTGTGTGTGTGTGAGTGGGCCTATTGCATCATTTATGTCCACTTTACTCATATATGACCTGTGACAATCTGCTTTCCATTTTCACACTGATTTTCACTGTTGGAACAACGGATACGAGCACACACGCCTCGTCCAGCCCTGAGGGGCTGAGAGAGAGAGAGAGAGAGAGAGAGAGAGAGAGAGAGAGAGAGAGAGAGAGAGAGAGAGAGAGAGAGAGAGAGAGAGAGAGAGAGAGAGAGAGAGAGAGAGAGAGAGAGAGAGAGAGAGAGAGAGAGAGAGGTAGGGCGAGAGGGCGAGAGAGGGCGAGATGGCCGGGAGGACACCGAGCGTTGGCAGATCCTGATATCATAGAGCGTGTCATTTGAGTGAACGGGCCTCTAGTGCTGCGGCTGCCAAGAATATGGGGAGCCTCACGTGCCAAGACCAGCATCAGGTGGCCGGGCAGAGAAACAACTCCCTTCCCCGGGGCCGGTTAGTGGTAACATACACGGAACCTCAAACATGGGCCAGAAGGAATGAAGTCCTCAGTGCCAACCTTTTCTTAATTAGATGCCTTGCTCCAACTTGAGAGCGACTGCCAGCCTTTGGTCAGGGCATCGTTTTCCATGTTTGAACGTACAACTTCCCTTTGTCCATCTGTTCCGTCTCCACTCTGCTCAAGGGAAATGAGTCTGACCTAATGTGGCGAGGGGCCTAACCTGGAGCTGACTGCAGCAGACTGCACTCTCCATCCACCACTGCCCTTCACTGCAGGCCAAGAGAGCAGGGACCAGCCACTGGAGCTCTGTATGCCTGAAGTCACTGCCCCTCACAGAGTAGGGACCAGCCACTGGAGATCTGCCTGCCTGAAGTCACTGCCCCTCACAGAGCAGGGACCAGCCACTGTTGGATTGCAATTTAACTTGAGAGCAACTGCCAGCCTTTGGTCAGGGCATCGTTTTCCATGTTTGAATGTACAACTTCCCTTTGTCCAGCTGTTCCTCTCCACTCTGCTAAAGTGCAACAACCTAATGAGGCGAGGGGCATAACCTGGAGCTGAACAAGACTGGACTCTCCATCCACCACTGCCCCTCACTGCAGGCCAAGAGAGCCGGGACCAGCCACTCCCGGAGAATTACTCTCTGTCTGCCTGAAGTCACTGCCCCTCACAGAGCAGGGACCAGCCATTGGAGCTCTGCTGCCTTAAGTCACTGCCCCTTACTGCAGGCCCACAGAGCAGGGACCAGCCACTGGAGCTCTGCCTGCCTGTAGTCACTGCCCCTCACTGCTCCCTCACAGAGCAGGAACCAGCCACTGTTGGATTGCAATTTAACTTGAGAGCGACTGCCAGCCTTTGGTAAGGGCATTGTTTTCCATGTTTGAACGTACAACTTCCCTTTGTCCAGCTGTTCCGTGGTGAGAAAAATGTGAGATAGGGCGTAGCCTGCAATTAGAGTCCAATTGGCCTTGTTTTGAAAATCATACTTTGCTCTGGCTGATACTAGATGGAGCCTCATGGCCACTCCTTCATGACAACCAGACCAGTTCAGGTTATTTAAAGTGGCCTACTGTGGAATCATTAGTGTAGCATCCTGCTTCTACTCCAGCTATCTAACGCTGCAAGGGAATCAATCAGATATAAAAGACGAAGGCGATTCTTGGAGGGAACATTACAGTACAATGCGTCAATATGGACAATTTAACTCGTCAAAAGACCTGTATATAATTATAATTAGGGAGCTAAGCACAAAGTGCGAGGGAACCTATTATAATCTTTTGTTCTATTATTATTCCGCCACATTTGACTTACAATGCCTTAACCGCTCACACTCTTTTTATGGAACTTTCTACAGCTGTAGATGCTGACTCAAGATTAACAGAGAAGAAATATTACACTGATTTGCCAAAAGGTGGCACTATAGCAATTGTCCAAAAACGGACTTCCTTTGGATAGATTTACATTAGAGCTGTCAAGCGATTAAAATATTTAATCGTGATTAATCGCATTAATGTCATAGTTAACTCACGATTAATCGCAAATTCTTTTTCTATTCTAAATATCCCTTGATTTTTATATCCCTCATTTTAATTCTCTTATCAACATGGTGAAGTGCATCGGCTTGTCTTGTGCAAATGATTTTTTATTGATAACAACATTGGCATATACTGATCAAAACAGGACGATACAAAAAAAGAGCCTATAGTGCAATTAAACGACTGCTTTGAACAAATGTCATTTGAACATAGCAGTCAGGCTACTGCTTCTTTGTTTTTTGTTTTTTTTTGTAAATAAAATATTTGCGTTAATCGCGCGATAATTTTTTTAACGCCGTTAAAATTGGTTTGCGTTAACGCCGTTAATAACGTGTTTAACTGACAGCTCTAATTTACATCCATCTTGAATTTTGTTAAAGGTGCCATGACATGCTATTTTATGGATGCTTTAATATAGGTATTAGTGGAACACTAATACTGTGTTCAAAGACGTTACCGAAATTCAGCCGTGGTGCAGAGTAACAGCCACTCCGAGCCAGTCGCACATTGAGCTTCCCCCAACTGGCTGTTTTGGTGTCTGTAGCTATAATGCAAATGAGGAGGAGCGAGGCGGGTCAAGGAGGAGGGTGGGGGTGTGGCCCTGAGCAGCTTGCAGCCACGGTACCATGCGCTCTGTTTACAGTGGATGTATCGCAATGGCGAGGCGCACACAGCCTTTAGCAGTGTTCTGTAAATATTCTAGAACACACGGGAGTCCTAGAGCTCTATATCTAAATAATATCATATAGCCTACATAGATATCTATATCATATAATATATATTATCACGGCCAAAAGCTGTGTGAGACGATATTATGAATCTCAAACGACGGCGTTGGGTTCTCCGATGTTCCTGGTTCTTCCACGTCCACATCAATGTGAAGTAGACTGAACCGCGACAATGAGGAGAAAGGGATTGTTGCCGGGCAGCGCTTAGGCACCTCCGCCTCCTGCAGCGCCGAGGCGGTGGTCCCTCGGCAGCGGGAAGAGGGGCTCAAGCGGGAGACATTCGCCGCCAACAATCCCTTTCTCCTCCATGTCGTGGTTCATGTTCTTGAGGGAGTCAAAGCCAAAGTTCCTTTCACCCAATTCATTCTCAACCATGGCTGAGATAACCCCCACTACGAGTCTCGTTGTAGAAATACCAGAGACGAGAGTCCGACATGTTATGCGCCATAAAACCAAAAGCAGAACGGTTATCCAAATAACAAGGAAGTGTACAACACTTGCGTTACAGTCCTGGAGCTCTATATCTAAATAATATCATATAATACATAGATATCTATATCATATAGGCCTAATACATATTATCACGGCCAAAAGCTGTGTGATCCTCCAGATGATATTATGAATCACTAATGACTTTGTCGGGTTCTGCGACGTCTCTGGTTCTTCCACTTTCCCATCAATCTGAAGTAGACCCACCGTCCGTCCGGCAGCGGGCAGCTATCGGCTGCCCGCTGCCGGACGGTGGTGCTTCGCGGGGGTGGTGCCTCGTGGTAACCGGCGGCATTTTGCAGTTCATGTACTTCAGGGAGTCAAAGCCAAAGTTTCTTTCCCCCAATTCCTTCTCAACCATGGCTGAGAAAACCCCCACTACAGTCTCGTTGTGGAAATACAAGAGACGTCAAAGAACCGACAAGAAACACTTGCGTTACAGTGTGTGTATTCACATACACACACACACACACACATGTGGCGCTCGCACGGCCGTGTCTCATTGGCGGGCCAGGCAGAGTAAGGGGAGGAGCTAACTGCAGTGTGACGACATAGGAAACCACATTCCAAATCAACTACGTTTTTTTCAAAAGCGAGTTGTAGCCACTTGGGGACCATAGGCAGGCTAGGGGAACTCATATTTATGTTAGAAAACCTCATAAAGTGAGATTTTCATGCCATGGCACCTTTAAGACCACTAAATCGCCTAAGGATCCTAGGTCTGACTCAGACAAAAATTCTAGCACTTATCATCTATAGACCATTGTCTTCAACCTGAACGGAAGTCTAAACAATAAATATTGAAGCTTCCAGGAGCCATTGACTTCTAAAAAGGGTGGTCTTAAATGCATAAAGACTTCAATGCTTAAATCAACATCAAGATGAACTCTCGTGGCCTGTGACTAAAACAGTTGGCCTCCCAACAGTTGCTAGATGGAATGTTTGATTTGACCGGGAATAACTTAGTGGCTGTTGGGCAGCAAAGTTCCAACTTATCAAGTAAGATGAAGTCAATTGACAAAACAACATGGCCGCCTCAGGCTTAAAATCGCCCAAATGTAACTTAACACCAAAAGGCGGGGTTAACTTAACCCAATCATCACCATGAATCTCATCATCATCATGAATCCTTCCAAATTGTCCTATTCAGATCGGGCCATAGGGGCCACCATAACAATTAACTAAAAATGCAGATTTTGGACGGCCATATTTCCTGACCCCTTTCACCTAGAGCATGACATTTTGTAGCCATTTGTCTCTCCTCATGTTGTGCAAATGTTCCTAGGAAACCCAGAACCTATTATACCACCTAGACATATTATACCACCAGGTGTGAGTGTGATTAGCCTTACAAGCCGTTTAGAAAATCGGCCCCATATGCCATCACTTAGGGCGTGGCCAACTAGATCTGTGGTGGATAAATCAGTCTACCAGCCTACCCAGTTGACTGAAGTAAACGTTGCTCATCTAGGACTAGAGGTCGCTAAAGCGGACGATTGAAAACTTTAAAGACTCACAACTCCTAAGTCTTTAGGATCACCAGATCCAAGCTGAGGCTATTCAACCTTATGCAAGCAAAAAAGGTCTTAATGGTCTTCGTCAGGGCCTTTATGGTCTGCGTCACTGTCTTAATGGTCTATCAGGGTCTTCTTGGTCTGTGTCAGGGTCTTAATGGTCTGCTTTAGGCTTGGCCCTCATAAATGTCTGCTTGCAGATGTAATTATATATATATATTAATTACATATATATAAATATGTATATATGTCTGAAGGAATATGTCGTGGTGGTGTACACGTATTCAGACGTTTTTATACTTAAGAGCTTTCAAATCACTCTGACCTGGATGTATCCCATTGGAAATGAACAACAGCCATATTTCATGGCTTTTAGTTGAACATGATGTTTTGGGATATTTAAGTTTTTCATCAGAGCTTGACCATTCAGTTGTGATGTCTCTAGACAGTGGTTCTCAATACCTCGGCAAGGGAGCCTCTCCTCTGTGTGTTCCAATGAATATCATCCGCCACCTCACTGCGCTCCAGACTAAGCCCGTCAGAGGGACACGCTGCTCATGTCCAAACTTCTAAGCGGAGAAGATGAATGAATTGCTGCTCATCATTTATCATCATATTCAGTGTAGTTTGGATAAAAGTGGTTTTGATTGCTGCGTAGATTGCTACTCTTTCCTCAGGCCCAGAGGACATTATTATCTTAATTTTTTACTTTACCGTCTGAAAAAGAACAGCAATCAAGACGCACTTTCTGTCTTCTACATACACTCAAAGATCCTGTTCACCAACAAACATAAGTGACATGACGATCAGGAACTGCAGAAAGACACCGTGGTCAACACCGTGACCGTTTGGGAAAAGACAGGAAGTTCTCTTTTTCAGTTTACAAAAACTTACTGCGACAGTACATTGAGTTTCCGTTTAAAAAAAGTTATTGCTTTTGTCGTGCTACAAAACGAGAAGGTTTGCAGTGTCTCCACTGTCCGTCGGTCTGTCCTAGCAGAATAAGATGTTTTCAGTGGCTCCATCGTCTGTCTATCTGTCTGAGCAGAATGAGACGGTTTGCAGTGGCTCCACTGTCTGTCTGTCTGTCCTAGCAGTTTGGGGCTCAGGGTCTGAAGCAGGCCCACAACAGAAACCGTTCCCGAGTTCACACCCCTGAAGTGATCACTCCTTTGATCACTTCATTCTCTAAATCAGAGATGATATGAATTTTGTTTTAAATTGACTGGCTGCAGTCAAAGAACCATTTATCATGAATTTGTCTTCACTTTTACATTATGAACTATGAAAAAATAAATCCCATTCATTTCTATACATAATTATATATATATTTGATTTATATCTAATATATACATGATTATATATATATTTGATACATATATATATATACATATATATTATATATATACACCGTAATTTTCGGACTTTAAGCTGTGCCTTTTTTCCTATTTTTTGATTCTGCGGCTTATATAACGGTGCGGCTAATCTATGGATTTTTACAGCTAGCGGCCACTCTGAAAATTAGTATTCAAAGCTTAAATCAGTATTCGGAGCTTCGTTGTTTTTTTTCTACGTAGGCCTACCTGACATTACCAGAGCGAGGGAGACAAACTATAAGCGTCAGCGACACCAAGCAGAGAAGCGAGAGAGGTGGAGGAAAAAATTGATATCTTGTTTCCCTTTACTTTATAACACAACATTAGCGGGATCTCGGGAGGAAAAGTAATACTAACCTTAGCTTAGTTGTTTGTTTACGTTCGCTGTATAGCGCCGCGCCAATCAACTGTGACTGGCTTGCTGCAGAGCGTGAGCGTCTTGGGAATACCAGGACAATATAATGGATATAATATGAACACATAAGGCAATCAATATTCGCTATTTGTTATGGATTTATTGTACAAATTCCCTGAAAAGATGCACGTTCCAGGATGAATTGAAAAGCTTCCGTAAGGGCTGAGATGGCAGAGGACAGCTGATTTGGAACGGAACAACAGCTGTTCGCTTTCACAGGGAAAAATTAAGGAACTTCAACCTACTTAGGCCTACTAATTAACGTTAAAAAGCTATTAAATCTTCAACAAAATATGCAGATACTGTCAAAATCGGTTCCAGGGAGTATATAGGGATTATTAATGTTGTTTTTGATGGTGTTTTTTTCTGGAACGAGTTTTCGAATATTCGCTGGGAAAAACCAACGAGTATTCGAAGCCTGAAAAATGGCATTCGGGCCAGCCCTAATGGTAATTAAACATTAAAACACCTGCGGTTTATAGTCCAGTGCGGCTTATATATGTACACATCATTCAATTTAGCTGCTGCGGCTTATATTCCGGTGCGCTTTATAGTGCGGAAAATACGGTATATACTGTATTATTTTTCTTCTTGTGTTGACCATTGTGACAGCGGATGCAGTGGTTGTGTTTAGCAGTGACCTATGAGTTGTGTGGCAGTGTGTATGTGGCAGTGATCTATGAGTTGTGGGGCAGTGAGTTTGTGTAGTAGGGATGTTTCCCCTCCCAGTAGGCGTGTTGGGCGTGTCATGTCTTCCCTCTCATGCCTGGTAGCGTTCAGGCAGAAGTTACTTCTGAACAGAGCGGATCCATCCCAGCGCCCCCTGCCACGGAGTGGAAGATATCAAACAAAATGTCCACTCTCAGTGATATGACCGTGTTTGTTCCTCGTATCCAAAGCACTCCAGGCGGGTAAACACCATTATTTGCACAGTCTCAAATCATAACTTTTCATCATGTTCAACTGTAAACACTGGATACTTTCATATGTCCTGCTTTCTGAATGTGCGTTTCCCCTAAAGGATTCACTCTACTTCTTCGTCTCACCATGCCAGTTTATACTGGATCGGTCCGGGATGGAGTACAGCTGTTTAATAAGTGATAAATATACGGTCAACTATGATATAAGATTACTGCATACCATTTGAAGGTGAAATAACACTCTGACCCTGATTGAATTGTTTATAGTTATCAACTTATTAATGTTAGAAATGTTATAGTAAATGGTAATAGACAAAAAACGTGTGACAGCTTTTAGAAAAAAATCCAAACTTTTTGAGCATGAAACTATTTAGTAGGGGTGTAAATCTCTGCTTTCATCACGATACGATATTAAATCGATTAATTGGACAACGAACACAAAGAATATGGGTCTATCAACGGTGGTGCAATTCACGGAACATTCTCCACTCTCTCGGGCACCCTTCCATAAAGTCCTCTCTATCTCCCTCTGTCCCTCTTACCCAGATTGCTCCCTCTGCGAATGCTCTCTCTATCTCTTTATTTCTCTCTCTATCTCTTTAGTTCTCTCTGTTTCTCTATAGTTATCTTTCTATCTCTATAGTTCTCTCTCAATCTCTTTAGTTCTCTTTATCTATTTAGTTCTCTCTCTATCTCTTTAGTTCTCTCTATCTTTTGTTCTTTCTATCTCTTTATTTTTCTCTATCTCCTTAGTTCTCTCTATATATCTTTATTGGTCTATCTAATACAACAGGAAACTCTTAGTCCAGAATGAAACCATGTGACAGACACATATATTCACACACACACACACACACACACACACACACACACACACACACACACACACACACACACACACACACACACACACACACACACACACACACACACACACACACACACACACAGCACATGTGCCCCCACATCCTTACAGACAAAAAAGCATAGGTACACATCCAAAAGCATGCCTGTTAGTATCCACATGCATGTGCAGGCCGCCACACAGTTTGTGCAGGGTTAACTCAGCAGAGTTGGCAGCAGTTTCATTACCGTGAAGAGAGGCTAAGACTATCTAACAACCTTTTGGTGAAGAACTCTGGTGAGGATTGGTTAATGATTCAGCTCCTCCTAGATGTTCTCAATCTGATAAGATCTTTTTAATTAAATTGAGCCCGGTGAATGTTTTCTGAAGGGCAGGTGTTTCTTCTTTTCTTGGTGTTGTTGCAGCGTCGTCTTCCATTGCCAAGCCTTGTTCGCCCACATGGTTGAAGTTGCAAGCTTCTTCTAAAATGGACGAGTGTAGGAGAGTGTAAGAGAGCTGGCTTGATGATCAATCCTGGAGACAGCCTCCGATTGCCGGCGCACATTGTTCCTCCCTCAGAGGCCTAGGGGTGCTTGTCATTTCAATACAAATTTGCGAGATCAGACGGCAGACATGGCTTATTCTGAACGTTCCTGAGTGGATCATGGGAGCACTATTCCGAGGAGTTGGTGGTCAGGATGCCTTGTATTGGGATCAGACTGCTTAGCCACGTTATAAAGCGTTCCATGGTTACGTCATTAAACCACGCCCATGTCAGCTGATACAGTGCATGCACCAGTCTCCCACCCAGTATGCTCGGCAGAGGAGAGGACTTTGGACCCTTCTGTGTCCTGGTTAATTGGGCCGTAAGGGGTCCTTCTGTTCAATGTGTTCCACATGTATGTAGCGGTAGTGTTGGCACCAGACTAGTAAGGTTGAGAGAAGATCTTAGAAACGGCCCAAGCACTACGTGAATGATGTGACCTCAGCAGGCACGTGGTCAACATTTGACCACAGCAGGCACCTGACTAGTCCTATTTACCTTATTTATCCAGGACCATCCATGTTTCAGTGGTGATGGATACTATGCATCCATGGAGGATAGTCCTCGTGTCAGGCAGGGACCATGTATGGGGCGGGCTTTAGTGAAAAGGCTGGAGGATTCACAGTGTTTCAAACTTTTTTTCTAGTTGTTTGAGGAACCAAGATAATTCCTTGAGGTGCAGTCAATGCAAAATCCGGCTATCTGTCCATCATCAACGATGCCTGTCGATCTGTTGATTCCTGGTTGCCATGGAAATGTCCTACATTTCTCCAAATGTGTGAAGTGTACTTGGAAAGAGAGAGCACATAATATAAACCCACGCATGTGTGCGTGTGTGTGCAAGTAAAGCCCAGTAGCTGTGTGGTCTCTACCAGTTTCTCAAACCATCCAACCCCCCAACGGCCTAGTGGGACATGAGTCCAACCACATGTGATCCATGATTGGATTCACCCCTTGGTGAGCTCTGACATGGTGTCATGGAGTTCACCTGGACCACAATAAGACATAATACACTTGGGTATTGTAGTCCTCATGGGATTCTGATCATGTAATTTCCAGATGATATGGTAATCATGTTGTCATTCCTGGTTCCTAATAAGGCATAGCATATCTGTGATCTGTTACTCAGTAAGGCTCTTGGGTCTCCACCTCACGCACATTCATGTGAGGAGAAGATATGCTCCTCAGTCCATTAACACAGTGAAGTCATTAAGAGCCAAGAGAGCCAAGGTCAACTCCTCATCCCCAGCTGTAACCAGGCTGGGTTATGACACCTTCCTTCTGCGCTGTAATCAAACAACAACCTCTATTTGAAGGCAAGCATGACGAGGCAGGTAGATTGTTCACAGACACCAGGTGCTGATGCCCCCCCTCCCTCTCAGGGATCCACGGCTTAGTGAAAGGCCAAGATGGACGGGCGGCGATCTATAGGCTAAAAATAGAGAGCTCTGAATGAGCTGTGGCGCCTCACATGGCTTCATGTTGGAGGTACGTTTCCACCTCAGGGTTCCTAAACTCGACCCTGCTCGCTAGGGGCTAGCACTGATGGCTAGAGGCTCCACCGCAGGCTACAGCTGATCACTTTAATAGCTACATGTCTGCATAAAGTTGCAGTGGCTTTGGTTTATAATTCTTTTTTTCTAGAACTGAAGCAAATCATCAACATCAACAAAAGCATCAATAGTTCTGCAACACAACACAAATAAACTGAACCTTAGCAATGATGACTCATTTAATGCCAGCTGACCTTCAGCAGATTGTCATTCTGAATGCAACGGTAGCTTTTCATGCTTTTTTCCCTATTGGATCTTCACCAAGATGCACATGCCTCTCCTCCCAGAACATACATGAAGAACATACCTCGTCACTCTGACTGCTTCCAGAGGGGTATTCCACAAAGCCGGTTTTATCACATTACCGGGTAAGTTAACCCAGGGTTTGCGGTAACCCTAGGTTTTCTGTTCCAAAAGGATCACGGTATGTTAGTTGCTATAGAAACATATGCTCTGAATCAAACCTGGTCGGACCAGGTTTAGCGCAGGTTAAGTTTGAAACATAACCCGGTTTTGGGTATTTCAACCGGCGTTCACCGCAGATTTCATGTGTTCACATGAATGGCATGCCCTTTTGATGAGAGAACTGCTGATATCGGAACGCAAATTATACGTGCAATCCACCGGGAGCGATTGATAAGACCACGGCTCGACATCTTAGCATATCGGATGACTTTTCGCTGGAGTGGAGAGATATAGATTCTCGCGCAAATCTTTAATATATTTAAATAGCCTTTCATAGCCAACACTACCAATTGAGGACCTGGCCTCAGTTCACTCCAGACTATTTGCGTAGCCCTCCGTTTTTTTCAAATGGTAGTTTTATCTAGGCTATAATGTTGGAGATGCTGAGCACATCTCAGTCTTTTCAGATGACCCATCCAAGATTTGTATCGGCCTCCTATCATACAAAGAGCAATATTGTCTGAGTACTATGCCGAGAGGCATTTACAACATAAAGTATAAAATAGTCCTAACGGACTTGCATCCACTGGAGAATGTTCGATTGTAGCCGGCGGCTTCATTACAAGCACTGATCCATCTTGATCTGTGAAGTTGATGAATTGTCACTTTTAGGTTTTCTACCCAGTTACCAAAAAAAGAAACATTTGGAATAGTATGCGCTGTGGCAAGCACACGGTTTGCATGTGTTACTTCGAAGGCAAAAAAAAATCTAAAATACAAGAAAACACAAAAACCTACATTCAACCAGTGGGGTATGGCCTCTGACTCTCTGAGGTGGTAGGTACCTCCAGGTACCCCCTCCATGCCAGGGCGCCCTGAATTTATGTTTATTAACAGCTCCTCCACCGGGGTCAAGACAATTTGAGGGCCAGATCCATTCTGCCGACTGTCTGCCTTTTCACGATTGGCTTAAAAAAATTGCTTATTTAAATGTATACCAATACGATGGTGGGAAAAGCTTACCAGTTTGTATGTTTTTTATACTTCATTTTTATCCTTGATCCTCTGACCGCTTGGAAGCAATCGGAGTACATATTTTTTTAGAAGAAAGGGGTTATGTGGTAGGATCTTTAAGAATGCTTAACTGGGATATTTATATATTCATGGCTCAAATATTAAGGATCATGCTTTTGACGTGTAACTAACGCATTTACGCAGTCAGCGATCTGCTGCCAGGCTTTGGTTCTCCGGGTTGCAGAGGCTTTAGCTTTCCCTTTTCTTGTGATAATGTCCTTCTCCTCGTCATAGCTCTCCAGGAGAACCTGGAGTTCCATTTCATTGAAATAAGCGGCCCGTTTCGCCATATCGATCAGGGTTTCCATGATCCATACATCACGTCTTTTTAGGTTTGGCGTGGACGCGCACAACCCTGTGTTAACCAACCCCGAGTTGATTGAACTAATGCATAACCGCTGCTGTTGAACCGAAAACTCTGGGTTGGTCGGCACAGGGTCAATCAACCTAGAGTTCAGCGTTAACTCAGTGTTTGTTAAACCTCCGTTCGTGGAACACCCCTCTGGTCCACCTTGGGCCAGGTTGCCAATTATACATACACAGCAGACAGGATTCTTCAGTGCATTTATTTAATTGGATTGTTTAAGGTCATTCCCACAGTAATCTGTTATTCTTGTTGCATTTATCTTTGACTGGTTTTGCTGCAGGAAACCCATTAACCTCGGAATAATTCGGAAAACCTAGATGCCATTTAAAATGAGCAATATATATATATATACATTGAATACATGATCGATGTATAACAGGCTTTATTATTAATTGTGAAAGCTATCAAGACATTTGGCAGTATGCTGTGATACAACATGGCACACAGGCAATAAGAGTTTGATCTTCCCTTTGTGACAACTGCCATAGAGCCTTTGTGTTTTATATTGGGGAGGGGAATATTGACCAAAGCCCAGGCCTGCTGCTAAGCTTTTGGAGGCCCCAAGCATAATTTGTCATAAATTGGTTAGGGAAAAACATGTAATTAGCCCGAATTGAGTGATAGGGTACACATTTAAGACAAAAAAAATGGTGGGCCTGTTCATAACAAATTTATATATTATGTAATATAATAATATAATAATTATCATGAATAATTTTTTAGACACCTTCCTTTTTGGGGCCCCTGCCAGGTACTTGGGGCCCTATGCGCTCTGCATACTCTGCGTATGGGGAGCCTGCCAAAGCCTCACAATTTGTAAATTGTATAGGACAGCAATCTATCTATAAAAAATAAATAGATAGACCTATAGTTCTAAAATTTCTCTCCCATTTTTTCCCCATGCCATAAAGAAACAAATCTAAAATCCTAAGATTCCATGGTCCCTATATCATGTATCTATTTGAAAGTAGGCAATGGCTCTTTTATCGAAGGCGTATTTTAAATAAAACAAACGTAATGTGTTAACATTAAACAAATATTAACTGTATCTATCGGAATGGAACATATCTCATCAAATCGCACCGGATCGTTCTAGTATCAAATTGAATAGCATAGAATCGTTCCATACTAAAATGTATCGTCTGTGAATCGTATCGTTCTGCATGTATCCAGATAAGTAGATAAGTATCATCATTTTATAAAGGAGTGATGCACAACCCTAATATATACATATTAGGGACTACAGGGGCCGTATTCACAAAGGATCTTAGGGCTAAAAGTAGGTCCTAACTGGCGAATTTAGGAATAACTCCTAAAAATAATGGGCGTGTCACTCTTAAATTTAGGACTCCTAACTTTTTTCACTAAGAGCAATTCACAAAGTATTTTAGGCCTAAAAGTAGCACCTAAGTCTATGAGAGCTTAAAAGTCCTCAAGAGGACTCCTAACTCAGTAAAATGGCTGCGAAACGAAATGTTAGGGTATTAAACTTGTTGTGGAGTTAGTGCGCGATGCAATAACATCCCAGACTAACAGGAATAATCAGATTTGTCCCGAAATAAAATGTTTGGCCACACTACGTTATTTAGCAGCGGGGGAAATGCAACTTTGCAATGCCGACGATTTAAAAATATCGCAACCATCAGTCATCCGTGCCATAAACTTTCCTTTGGACATTCAACAATTACACAGGATAAAAGCCAACTTCATGGCAATTGCAGGTATGCCCGGAGTGGTCGGTGCTATTGACGGGACGCACATAAAAATAATTGCGCCATCAAAAGACGAGGACGTGTTCGTCAATATGAAGGAAGTGCATATTTTAACATAGCCTAATGGATGTTGTTGCAAAGTGGCATGGAGCTTCAGCTACCCATGATTCGCGCATTTTAATGGAGAGCGTACCAGTTGGGTGTCACTTGCTGGGTGACAGTGGCTATCCATGCAAGACGTGGCTCTTGACACCCTACCTCAATCCACAACCGGGAGCACAGTTAAAGCATAACATGTAAGTGATTACGCAGATTAGGCTTAGTCCTATGCGTAAAACACATCGTATTGGCTCTTTGACGCTTTTTATTTGTTGAATCCATATTTATGGATTCAGCGGTGCGCTGCTCGGCGGCTGCACTGCGACCCAGTCAGCCGTGTATGCCTTAATGTTCTGTGTTTTGTCTCGGTTTAATGTTTATGTCAAGTCCTTACATGCACGGGAATGTGTAGGATGAGAGCCTTGGAAACCGTTCTGCTTATCCTGCTGTGGACTATCAGCTCCCGTGGACAATGTGGGTCAGTTGAACCTCAGGCTCAACTCAACAGCAACACAAACAGCCGGCGTGAGGAAGCGCCCGGGTTCACGCGTGTATACAGCCGGGATGCACTGCTGTCGCTGCGACCAGAGCCTAATGCCGCGTTTCCACTGCAGGGTGCGGAACGGATCGGATCGCAAAGGTGCGGTAGGGAGGGGGCGGTATAGCCCAGCTCAGTTCCGAGGTCGCGTTTCCACTGCCGACAGTACCCTTTGTGGTAGGCCGGATGTCGATCGCTGCGGCAGCTACGTAAACATCGTAAAAAAAGTCTTCCTCCCCAAGAATGCAGACGAACGTCTCCACCTCCTTGTTCGCCCAAGCAAGCGTTTTACGCGACAAGTTAATTGTAAAGAATAATACCTCGAGGCTACTGTTCGTTTGTTTTTATCCCCGCGTCACCCGGAAGTGACGATTCTGTCGACCAATCAACGGAGGGGGTAGCTAGAATTTCACGGGACCCTTTCAGGCGTCTCGTCTCGTTTGCGGTACCCCAACGGAGGAGTCCCGAGAACGGGGCCGGAACGGGTACGGCAAAGTCCGGGTCACGCCCACTTTTGGCGGTGGAAACGCGACCCGACCCGCACGATCCGATCCGTTCCGCACCCTGCAGTGGAAACGCGCCATAACACAATAGGGCTGTCAAAATTGCTCAAAAATGACATTCGAATGTTCGTTTGGAAAAAAATCACGAATTCGAACTATTCGAATATCTGGTTGCCTATTTTACGCAGTTGCCGTCAATATGTCAATAATGCGACAAAACCATGGTTCAAATTAGTGGGATATATATATATCCTATATATAGGGCGGCGGCTTCCTGCTGGGCATTTCCTTACTTTAAAACGAGGGACATCGCGAACAGACAGAGGCTCATTCACAAAGCAGTTAGGCGCTTGTACCGCAGGAGTGTTTTTTCACATTCGAATATTATGAGGGACATCGCGAACAGACAGAGGCTCATTCATAAAGCAGATAGAGGCGCTTGTACCGCGGGAGTGTTTTTTCACATTCGAATATTAATTTTCACGTTCGAATTCGCGTTTTTGGATACATTTCGAACTTCGAATATTCGTTGACAGCCCTATAACACAACCAACGCGGGTCACATCTACCCACCAGTGTTGGATAACATCCCCGAGGAGCTGATCCAAAAGAGAAGGAAGCGAAAACGGGGGAGAAGGGGGGGCACTCGAGTTCGACTACGGAGGAGATTCACCCGCCCACCACTACCCTCTATCGTTCTCACCAATGTGAGATCCCTTCACAACAAAATCGCCACGGTACGGACATACGCAAGGTACAGTCATGATTTCCGTGAGGCATCACTGTTTGTTTTCACGGAAAGCTGGTTAAAGCCATCAAAGCCAGACTCACTCTATGAAGTCCCTGGATTCACTCTGGTGCGAATGGACAGGGGAGGGGGGAGTGGCTACTCATCAATGATCTCTGGTGTCATGCCTACTCAATAAAAACGAGGATATGTGACGATCCCAATGTAGAGATCCTGGGCATGACTTTAAGACCATTCTACTCGCCCCGCGAGTTTGGGTGCATCTTACTGTTTGCTGTTTATGTCCCCCCGAAAGGGCCGGGAAGAGCTGCACAGGCAGCAAGGACCATCGCTGACTGTGTACATGAACTGCAACTGCAGTACCCAGAAGCACCAGCAGTTGTCCTCGGAGATCTGAACCAGTGTTTTCTAGACACTGTGCTGCCGGGATTTGAACAATACGTCCAGGATACCACCAGAAAAAATAATATATTGGACAAGTGCTATCTCATCTCATCTCATTTTCGATCGCTTATCCGGGGTCGGGTCGCGGGGGGAGCAGCTCAAGCAGGGGGCCCCAGACTTCCCTTTCCCGGGCCACATTGACCAGCTCTGACGGGGGGATCCCGAGGCGTTCCCAGGCCAGTGTTGAGATATAATCTCTCCACCTAGTCCTGGGTCTTCCCCGAGGTCTCCTCCCCACTGGACGTGCCTGAAACACCTCCCAAGGAAGGCGCCCAGTGGGCATCCTTACCAGATGCCCGAACCACCTCAGCTGACTCCTTTCTAAGTAAAGGAGCAGCGGCTCTAATCCGAGTTCCTCACGGATGGCTGAGCTTCTCACCCTATCCCTAAGGGAGACGCCAGCCACCCTTCTGAGAAAACTCATCTCGGCCGCTTGTACCCGCGATCTCGTCCTTTCGGTCATCACCCAGCCCTCATGACCATAGGTGAGGATAGGAACGAAGATCGACCGGTAGATTGAGAGCTTTGCCTTGCGGCTCAGCTCTCTTTTCGTTATAACGGTGCGGTAAAGCAAACGCAATACCGCCCCCGCTGCTCCGATTCTCCGGCCAATCTCACGCTCCATAGTACCCTCACTCGCGAACATGACCCTGAGGTACTTGAACTCCTTCACTTGGGCTAAGGACTCATTTCCTACCCGGAGTAAGCAATCCATCGGTTTCCTGCTAAGAGTCATGGCCTCGGATTTAGCGGTGCTGATCCTCATCCCAGCCGCTTCACACTCGGCCGCCAGCCGATCCAGTGAGTGCTGAAGGTCACAGGCCGATGATCCAATGAGGACCACATCATCTGCAAAAAGCAGTGACGAGATCCTCAGACCAACGAACTGCAACCCCTCCCCACCACGACTACGCCTCGATATCCTGTCCATGTATATCACAAACAGGATTGGTGACAAGGCGCAGCCCTGGCGGAGACCAGCACCCACTGAGAACGAAACTGACTGGCTGCCGAGGACGCGAACACAGCTCTCGCTTTGGGAGTACAGAGATTGGATGGCCCTGAGGATAGACCCCCTTACCCCATACTCCCGCAGCACCTCCCACAGTTTCTCCCGGGGGACCCGGTCATACGCCTTCTCCAGATCCACAAAACACATGTAGACCGGATGGGCATACTCCCAGGCCCCCTCCAGGATCCTTGTGAGAGTGAAGAGCTGGTCCGTAGTTCCACGTCCGGGGCGAAAACCGCATTGTTCCGCTTCAATCTGAGGTTCGACGATCGGCCGAACCCTCCTTTCCAGCACCTTGGAGTAGACTTTACCAGGGAGGCTGAGAAGTGTGATACCCCGGTAATTGGCACACACTCTCTGGTCCCCCTTTTTGAACAGGGGAACCACCACCCCGGTTTGCCACTCCTTTGGCACTCTACCCGACTCCCACGCGATGTTGAATAGGCGTGTCAACCATGACAGCCCCTCAACACCCAGAGCCTTTAGCATTTCTGGCTGGATCTCATCAATCCCTGGGGCTTTGCCACTGCTGAGATGTTTGACTACCTCAATGACCTCCACCAGGGAAATTGACGACGAAACACCATCAACCTCGAGCTCTGCCTCCAACATAGAGGGCGTGTTATTCGGATTCAGGAGTTCCTCAAAGTGTTCCGCTGCTTAGCCTCCGACACGGCAGCAGCTGCAGCCCTTCGGGCCTGTCGGTACCCTGCAACCGAGTCAGGAGTCCTCCAGGATATCATATCCCGGAAGGCCTCCTTCTTCAATCGGACGGCTTCCCTGACCACCGGTGTCCACCACGGTGTCCGAGGGTTACCGCCCCTTGAGGAGCCTAAGACCCTGAGGCCACAGCTAGCCACCGCAGCTTCAGCAATGGAGGCTTTGAACACCGCCCACTCCGGCTCAATGCCCCCAACCTCCACAGGAATGCCAGAAAAACTCCGCCGGAGGTGTGAGTTGAAGATACCTAGGACGGGGGCCTCCTCCAGACGTTCCCAGTTCACCCGCACTACTCGTTTGGGCTTACCAGGTCTATCCGGAAATTTCCCCAATTCCCTGATCCAACTCACAACCAGATGGTGGTCGGTTGACAGTTCCGCCCCTCTCTTTACCCGAGTGTCCAAAACATGCGGCCTCAGATCAGATGACACGATCACAAAATCGATCATTGATCTTCGGCCTAGGGTACTCTGGTACCAGGTACACTTATGAGCACCCTTATGTTCGAACATGGTGTTTGTTATGGATAATCCATGACTAGCACAGAAGTCCAATAACAAACGACCGCTCGGGTTTAGATCAGGGAGGCCGTTCCTCCCCACCACGCCTCTCCAGGTGTCTCCATCGTTGCCCACGTGGGCGTTGAAGTCTCCCAGCAGAACTACGGAGTCCCCTACTGGAGCCCCATACAGGACTCCATTCAGGGTCTCCAAGAAGGCCGAGTACTCTGAGCTGCTGTTTGGGGCATACGCACAAACAACAGTCAGAGTTTTCCCCCCTGCAACCCTTAGGCGCAGGGAGGCGACCCTCTCGTCTACCGGGGTAAACTCCAACACCGCGGCGCTCAGCCGGGGATTTATGAGTATCCCCACACCCGCACGGCGCCTCATGCCCTCGGCAACTCCGGAGAAGAATAGAGTCCAACCCTTATCCAGGAGTACGGTACCAGAGCTGAGACTGTGCGTGGAGGTAAGCCCCACCAGATCTAACTGATAGCGCTCCACCTCCCTCACAAGCTCCGGTTCCTTTCCCCACAGCGAGGTGACGTTCCACGTCCCCAGAGCCAGCTTCTGCCGCCCGGGTGTGGTCCGTCGAGACCCCTGACCTTCACTGCCACCCATGTGGCTGCGCACCCGACCCCAACGGGTCTTCCCACAGGTGGTGGGCCCATGGGATGAAGAGAGGGGGGGTGCCACGTAGTTTGTTCGGGCTGTGCCCGACCGGGCTCCGTGGCAAACCCGGCCACCAGGCGCTCGCCATCGAGCCCTCCGTCTGGGCCTGGCTCCAGACGGGGGCCCCGGGCTTCCTCCGGGCCGGGTCACATCTCCTCTTATTCCGATATTCATTGGAGTTTTTGAACCATTCTTAGTCTGGCCCCTCACCTGAGACCACTCTGCCATGAGAGACCCTACCAGGAGCACAAGGCTCCAGACAACACAGCCCTCAGGTTCACAGGGACACGCAAACCTCTCCACCACGATAAGGTGACGGTTCCAGGAGAGGACTCATACAAGTGCTATGTAAACATTAAAAATGCATATGTAGCCAGGGTTGGGCCGCCTATATCGACCTCTGATCATAATGTTGTGTGCATTACTCCAGTCTATAAATCAAAACTAAAAAGAGGAAAGCCTGTGAAGAAAGTAGTTAGGACATGGACAAATGAAAGCAAGGAACAACTAAAAGCATGCCTTGACTTGACAGATTGGGACACTTTTAGTTACAGTTCATTGGATGAAATTACCACAGTCACAAATGATTATATAAATTTTTGTGTAGAGCTTGTTGTTCCCACAAAGGAGATAAAAATCTATCCTAATAATAAATCCTATGTGACCAACGATATACAAGAAATAATACATGAGAGGAAAACAGCCTTCATAAATAAAGACTTTGGAGCACTAAAATTGGCAGAGAAAAAGCTAAAAAACTGAATTAGACAACCAAAATCGGCACATAGACAGCGTTTGGAAGACGCATTCAATTCTAATAATCACAAAAAAACATGGGACACAATGAAATCTATGACAGGAATGTCATCCCCATCCAAACCTATTTTGACAGAAAATGAAGGTGCCTTAAGCAATGACCTAAACACATTATTTTCTAGATTTGAATCATTAGATAATTCCTCAAAGTGCACTGAGATACTTAAGGCTGTAATACCTGCCCCCTCAGACAGAATTACCATCACTGAAGAGGATGTGAGAAGGGTGTTTCGGTGTACTAATACAGGGAAAGCTAATGGGCCAGATGAGTGCAGTGCTTTCCTCCTCAAGAACTTTGCATCTGAGCTGGCTCCAGTGTGGCAACCTATATTCCAAACCTCTGTAGACACACACACAATCCCTCTATCTTGGAAAACCTCCTACATAAAACCACTACCAAAAATCCGATGTCCAAAAGAGCATAAGGATTATAGACCCATAGCCCTCACTTCAGTGATCATGAAATCACTTGAAAGAATACTGCTACAATATCTTGTTAGTTTAACCAAAGAGAAACTTGACCCCTGTCAGTTTGCTTATAAAAAGGGCTGCGGTACAGAGGATGCGGTCGCCACACTGGTCCAACTGATTACAAAACATCTAGATCAGTCTAAAGACAACTATGCTAGGGTGTTATTCTTGGACTTTTCTTCAGCCTTCAACCCTTTCCTCAGCATTAACTACAAATGTTGGCGCTCCACAGGGTTGTGTAAGCACAGCTGTACTCTTCACTCTTTATACTGACAGTTGTCACTACTGAAGAATGTCTGTCTGAGGGTAGGAGCAAAGGACCAGGTCAGTACATTCTAAAGTACTCTGACGACACAGTTTTAATTTCTCTTTTAAATAGTTTCAGTGACCCTGGACTGCACCAGCAGAGAATAAATAAGGTGGTTGAATGGAGTGATATCAACGCTCTCATCATAAACACAAAAAAGACAGAAGAGATTGTTTTTGGTGCACCACTGGAGATATGCAAATCTCCTATTACTATTCATAGTGAACAGATCGATCAGGTATGTTCATACACATACCTAGGAGTAGTAATAGACCATCTTCTTTCCTGGAAAGATCAGATTGAATCAGTGTGTAAGAAAACAAAGCAAAGAATCTATTTCCTTCGCCGTTTAAGATCTTTTGGTGCCAGTAGAAGGATTCTTCTTTTGTTTTTCACTTCTGTCATTATGAGTGTTCTTCAGTAGGCTACTGCAGTACCACCTGGTATGGATGTCTGTCTGTAGCCCTAAAGTTACAAATGTTACAACAACTAAACATTTGTTCAAAGATTGTTGGACAACCACTTCAGGAGCTTTATACTTCCATGTATGACAACAGCATGCTGAGGTTGGCAAAAAACATCACCTCAAACACTAGTCATGTTTTGTATAGTGAATACAGGTTATTGCCCTCAGGAAGGAGATACGAGGTACCACTTTTCAAGAAGGTTAGACTAAAAAAGTATTTTGTCCATCAATCGACTTTGATGCTAAACCAGAGATAGGCGAAGTGGTGGACAATGTGCTCTCGACTATCTGTACCCATGTATGTACATTTGTTGTGTTTCAATCAGTGGAGGCTTCTCCATTGAGGAGAGAGAGGAATATCCTCCCTAACATTGTTGAGAATAAAAAATGTAGATTGCCCAGACTATTGTAATGAATTAATGCCCTTAAATATGACTACTTTATTGCCTTTGAATATATAATGTTCGTTTCCCTGGGTAAAGGGACATTAGCACCCCCTATCGCCTATTGACAATTACTTCAGGGAGGAACGTCCTCCCTCCGCCTCCGTTGACTCCCATTAATTTCCCCGAAAGTACTGGCGGCCGGTGGATAACATGGGTTTCAATGGGAGAGAGGAGGAAAATCCTCCTCTGAGTGGGTGGGACCTTAAGGGGTCTGATTCGCGCAAAAATCTATCCGTCTGCGCTATGAACCAATAAGCAGGATCCCTGGACGTTGAGCAGTGTTGCCAGATTGGTCCGATTTCCCACCCAATTGGGCTACTTTTAACCATGTTAGGTTGGGACAATTATCTTTGGGCGGGAAATCTGCCCAATCTGGCAACGCTATCGATAACAAACCCGGTCTGCATTGCCGCGGTGCTCAGTCGAGACGCAGAGCAAGTGAAATCTGCGATAGCGAGATCCTAAATGAACAATGGAAACATTGGAAACGGAGGACATTGTTAGCGTCTTATTACAAAAATCATTCCATTCATTCAGTTACAGTGCTAAGTTAGCGACCAAAGAAAGAGGTAGACCACTTCCCAAAATCAAGGTCACCAGAAGTAATGACAACGTTAGTGTTGTGAGTGCTACATGGTTTGCTAGGTACGCATGGCTTACTGGTAGCATTACAAGCAATCGACTTTATTGCTGGCCTTGTTTGCTTATGAATAATAGCAAATCTCCAACGTGGGCTGTTCATGGTTTCACTGATGTTGTCTTCGCAACACAAACAGCAAGGAGGATTGACCTGATCTATAAATGAAGTCCCTCAATCTGAATAGTTAGGCTTACAGCCCATGTAAATAGTTTTGAAATAATAGTTTTTGTTGTTCTTTTACTAGTTTGTTACTCTGACCGCTCTGTTTGATATTGTGGAAAGGGTGTTCGTGAATGATTCAGAGCATGATGCATTTTAAATGGCATCACTTTGGTTCTTGAGTCTTTTCTTAAAACAATTGTAACTGAAAATAAACATAGCTAAATAACTTCAGTCAGTGAGGGCAAAAATAGGCCCAATGATAGGCCCAGATTTTTTTATTTACTTTTTCAAATCAATAGTAGGCCTGATTTGACTAATATACTTTGCATCCTTTCTTTCTCAAATTACGGTGTTGCCACTGGTGGCTTTGTATACATTTTATTCACATAACTCCCTCCCTGCTATTTTGCAGTTCACCAAAACACCCTGAAACAACTTGAGTCTCACATTCTTATGCCACCATACACCAACAGTGCAAGCAGGCCAATGGCAACCAAGCGCGCAGTCCTTCCTCCCTCACTTTAAAAACCACCAGCCGCCACTGGTTTCAATGTGTCATGTCAATGTGTGTAATTCATGTTTTCTGTTTTTACATGCAACGGCTGCTGGGTCGCAAGACAAATTTCAGCACTGTTGACGAATAAAGTTCATATCATATCATATCATTATTGTTTACTGTTTTCCTCCATATATGCTAGAGCACACAAACATACACGAAATGTTGTGGAGAGAGGAATTGGGCAGATGAAACGTCGGTTTCATGTCCTCCACGGCGAAATACGCCTCACCCCAGAGAGGGCAAGCACAGTCATCACTGTATGTGCCATTCTACACAACCTCTGCAAGCGGAGGAATATTCCACAGCTAGACGACGATGATGATGATGATGATGATGATGATGATGATGGCGATCAACATGACAATGAATTTGGCCGTGTGGAACCGAGTGGACCTTGCATTTAGGGATCACTTTGAATACACATTTTAGGTAAACACCTTGGCACAAATCAGTCAACACTTGTGTAGTTCACAACATTTATTTTCTTTTAAATTTTACATATTTTTATTGTTTGCTTTCTCTCTCTCTTGACCGTGCAGGCTACAACATCATTATCGTGGTCTGCACAAAATTGTCATCATGCGTGTATTCTGCTAACTGCACTATAACTACTTAATAGGAATTCATTTCTAGCCTAGGCTATTTCCTTGTTTTTCCGTGATTTAGTGGGCTCGTCTGAACAACCAATCACCGAACTGACCGCTTCTAAACTCGTGCACGAGAGTTGACGTAATCCATAGCAACGGTGCGTCACTCTTAGTTCATTCTTAGTGATTCATCCTTAGTAAGAGTAGGTCTCAGCGGCTTTGTGAATAACTTTTAAGAAAAAACTCCTACGTAAAATGTTTTAGCGCGAGTTAGGAGCACTCCTAGCGGTAAGATAAAATGCTTTGTGAAAACGGCCCCAGATGTCTGAGTTCAAATAATCAACCAATTGTGAGCAGTTAACATGAGTTTATTATCCACAACTAAAAAGGATTCAAACAGGGGCTTTATGGGAGCACAAGGGCTGTTCCAGGGGCGTTTCATTCTGTTTGCAGAGGCGTGACCTGGGAGCTGGGCTGCTGAGCTGTTCCTGTACTCCACTGTCGGCCTCTTGAAGTACTTTAGAAGGCGCTCCACAACGGACCAGGAACATTTGTCATCCTCAACAGTGAAAGAGCCTAAAAGCTCTGTTTTTATCCGGGGCGTGAAGATGAAGCTGTGAGGACTATGATGAGAGAAGAGCGCAGAAAAGGAAAGGTTGTGGAGGGGTGGAGAGAAAGGAACGTATTTTCCACTGAATGGCTGGGTGGCAGGGGGAGTTACCTTCAAAGGTTTGCCTCTTTTCATCTCTAACTTGCTCTGTCCTCTCCCTGTCCACCCCTATCTCTTTCTTTACCTCCCCTTCTCCAAACCGTCCATTCTCTTCTGGGTCATATGGAGTGGAACGCAAGTAGTGACATCAAAATAATACACACAGCCTGCCCATAGAAACCTGCAAGGAAAGCTGAATATCTTTCTATTGTACCTGCCTGTCCTTGAATGCCCACTTACCCGGAAGAGTTTGGAACTGACTGACACAAAATGGAATGCATGGTAATGTTTCCAGTAGATATTTATTTATTCCCAGCAAATCACTCGGCTAGGCAGAGTGAGTTCTTGAGACCTTTATGTAAATTGCTGTTCGAAGCAGTGCTCTGAAGTAAGTACTTTTGCATAAACATTCCTTTTTGGTCATAGAGTTTTGTTGTGTACACTCTTATCCGGAATTAGTTGACCAAAATCAATTGGAAATTTGTGGCCTTAAACCATTGCATTTTTACAGAAGGTTAAACTAAACAGGGTCAGTTGTATTAACCTTAATTGGATTCAGTTGAGTAAGTAGTAAACGAGTTAGTCTTTACTCAAGATAATTAGATAAAAAATTGCCAAGAATTGTTGTTAGCATTTAGCTTCTACCGGTAGTGCACCCGGATATTTATCCAGCACCTTAGCCTCTAGCCATACAAACGGGGGTACTCACAGACAAACGCCCGATAAATAACAATTGTATTTACAATCGATGAATAATTTTAGTGTAACAGAAATAATGGAACCTTTTAAGCTTATATTGTGTTTCTCATCTAGAACGTCCTCACGCTCGAGCCTCAACTTCAATGAGACCAACTAGAAATATACTAAGCGCGAATAGAATTGAACCTAAACTGTGATTCTGTTATCTCATACAGTTGACGATAACAGTCTGCAGATTTGTTACATGTTTGAATGAAGGTTAACGGTTAGAAATTGACCAAGTAACGAAGTCTGAAGTAATAGAAGTGTTCCAAGCTTATCTTAAAAGGTGGAAAATTATGGAAGGAGATAGGTCCCAAAGTTTATAAAAAAAGAAAGAAAGATAGAATAAAACTTAAGAAGAACAATAGTTGAACCCTGCATGCAGCACTCACCTTATGATATTCTTTATTGGGTTTGAGACTACCGTAACCTGAAATACTGCTTATTCAAATGGTATATTATGTTTGTAATCTTCCAAGCGAAATCTCCATTCTCTTTTTGGGCACAATCACAAGCAGAGTGAAATGAGAGCAGACAGATAATCTTCATTTTGTTAGATCGATGCCAGAGACACATTGTCAACCACAAATCTCAAGCTTTAGCGAGATAAGTGCTTTATTCCCCCCTCCCTGCAAGACACGCACGTACGCACGCACCCACCCACGCACGCACGCACGCACGCACGGACACGCACGCACGCACGCACGCACACACAGATTGATACATACTTTTGATAGAATCACACGTTCACACATGAATGGACAGAGAGGAAGTGGGAGTGCTATATATAGGCGTGTTAAAGTACTCCTGAACTGAACGCTTAACCTGTGCTGCTGCTGACAAGTTGGCCGGTACCTCTGCTGACAGCATGCAGCTCTTGCTCAGAGGAAAGTGACAAAGGAGGAAGGGATCGTGTGATGGAAAAAGGCCTGTCAGGTTGGGAGGTGTTCTGAGATAATAGATACAATTTGTGATAATATATGTTAAGGAAAACATGAAGTGATGGAGCCCGCCTCCCTCAGATCCGCTGGGCTGAGTCTGCATCTGGAGCAGACAAAGCAGAGTGCAGGAGAGAGGCTGTGGGCCTTCAACATGACCTCTGAAGCTCCACATTTATGTGCAACGTCCGCACTTCAAATGCTTCTCCTGCTTTCAAGCGGAGAAATTACGCACATGAAACTACAGAGATGCTAAATAGCTGTCCATGCCTACCTGGTCTGGTGAAAGAAGGAGATGAATATAGAGGAGGAGAGAGAGGGAAAGAAGCCTAAACCAGGGTATGGAGAACGGAGACGGCTTCCTACTGTAATGGGAGACATGAAAATTCAAGATCATGACTTTAATCATATCCAGAACTAATTTAAGTCTGCTTCATGCGTGGGAGGACAGATCGAAGCACTGGTCGCTACAAACATTGCTTCTGGTCATACCAGAAAAGAGTCACTTTGCTATTATGATGGTGATGTTATATTATCATTTATGAATTCTTAATTAATTGTTTTTTTGTACATTTTTCAGATGCTTTGGTTATAGTGTTTCATCAAAGGAAGGAAGAAGGACAGAAATAAAGAGAGAATGTGTAGTCTGCTTCTGCAGAGCTTTCATGGCCGTATCATAGGGTGTAGAGCGGGTCCGGAACACAGAGTGTTCTCTATCATGACTATCACAGGATGTAGAGTGGGTCATTATACAGAGTGTTCTCTATCATATCCGTATCGCAGGGTGTAGATCATGTTTCTGTCCATGCCACCCTGTGGGCTGCGTTCTTGAGGTCAACATGTGAGGTGATTGGATATGCATCCTTTTGTGATTCAAAGTGGGGACTAACAGAGACTGTCCCCTCCCCTTTTCCCGTCCCCCTGTCCCATCCCGCTGTTCCCTCCCCCAGTCCCGTCCACCTGTCCCCTCCTGACTAACGGGGCTTTCCCTTCACCCTGTCCCCTCCCCCTGTCTATAGGGGACTGTCCCCCCCCCTGGCCCCACCCCCTCTCCCCTCCCCCTTTCTGACGGGGACTGTCCCGTCCCCCTGTACCCTCCACCTGTCTGACGGGTACTGTCCCGTCCCCCTGTCCCCTCCCCCTGTCCTGTCCCCCTCTCCCCTCCCCCTGTCTAACGGGGACTATCGCCTCCACCCCTCTGATCAGAAGGCTGTTTGGTAAATGAGTCGCCCAAATCTCTTGTTCCTGATTAAAGGTAATAAATCAAACAGCAGTAAAACAGGCCACGTGGTGGTTGCTCAGCTCCAGGGTGTCTCATGTTAACAGATATATTTCAAGCTTGTTCAAAGAACGATAATAATAGCGATACACTACATGAGCTGTTTTCACACATGTCCTCCATCTTTCGCTGCATTTGTATATCAGGAGGTTTGACCGTGAGAGTCATTCACACTTCTTCACTCTTGTTGCCCGATATTCGGACATCGTGTCGCTCAGACATCAGTAGAATCAACGGGGTGTTTAGGGGGGCGGGTTTGCAGGGGACGGGATATGATGTACGGTTGAGGTTCGCAAGAGGTGGGATAAGTGTAGCCGCTGTCGCTCAAGTTTGTTTTGGCTTGTTTGACTGCAGACAGCACGGAGGCAGAACGGGTAAAACTCATTGCGATCATCTTAAATGTTGCTGCAGCGAAGCATGATATATTCAGTTGCATCCACAACATCCGCATCGATCGATGAAAGATTGGAGCATGAGTTAGAGACAAATAGAAGAAACGATGAAGAAGAAAGGCGTCGCGAACGACTGCGTTACCGGAGAAAGAGAGCGTCTTTTTTTTGCTTCATTTCACATATAACGCCTGGGGACAAATGTAGTCGATTTCTGTGTTTAACTGAGGTAACAGGGAGTGGAAGGCCGGGACTCATGTTCAGCTAACATTTTCTATACACGCGTCCAATTGTGAACTCATGTATTGTAATTTATTGTATGATTTGTACTTTTAGAGATATGATGAAGACCTATCTTTAAGCATTCAGCGAACAAAAGGCATCTCAACTCAATGACATGCAAATGCAGACTGAAGCGCATTCAACACGACCACACAAATGTTGTCAAATGCCGAAATTCTACTCCTCATTCACATATAACGTAATTGACATTTCCGCCGGCCAAAATACTACCTCAGGGGTAGTATTTTTTCCTGATGTTTTCAGGATACCAATTTCAGGAGATGTCATTCACATATACGGCCCCTCGGGAGAATAGCAGGCTAATAGCAGGACTAACGTGTATGTGTGAAGGCAGCTAGACATTTACTTAATGTATTTATTACAGACATGATAAATTTAAGAGGCTAGGAAAAATAATCTCTGAACTCTTATCTGGTTGTATGTGGTTTGTTTACCACTGTTTCCGCTAATAAACTGGTAGCTAGCTCCTTCCACGCATCCATGTGTGTTTTGGTTTGTATGTATTTATGTGGAAGACTAAGGCTCCCAACATTGTCATAAATATATGGCCTGTTATGCCCTTTGAGACTGTACCTGTGATTAAGGGCTATACATATACAATTTAATTTGAGTGTTTTTAGTCTCATGAGAGAGCTCTCCTAGTTCTGCATCCTCTTCCTGCCTCAGCACCCCTAACAATATGCTGTTGACTCGCTGCACCACCAATTCATTCACCTTTGGCGGGAAGCAGTATTTCAACGAAGGTGTGTTTCTCTGCTGCATGTAATCATTCTAGTCGTTCAAATCAATGCTTGGCTGAGTGTGCCGAATTTTTGAAGCAGCACTTGAGGAGCAGCACTTCCCTGCTATTGTGATGGCCTCAGCCGCCTCTGGGAGTCTGGTGGAAACACGGGGAAACCATGTTACTCAACCCTGCTTCAGCCTGATGTCCACTGGACATTAATTAGCAGACCAGGGCTTCAGTCGGATGCCCATTAATTGGGCAAGGCTTCACTGCTTTACGGCTTCGATAATTACTAGCATGTCTTCCATACTGTGAGCTGTTTGTGTGTGTGTGTGTGTCTGTATCTGTGTCTGTGTCTGTGCTTTGTGCGCCATGCTTTTGATCCCCAGCTCGCCCTCTGAGACTGCCTTTGATCCTGAGATGACGGTGGGATTCATTGGGAGCGTTAGAAAGGAAGATCACCTGAGCTAAAACCTGAGGGGTGAGGGGGGGAGGGGAGAGGGGGAGTTCAAACAACTCCCCCCCCAAAGAAGAGAACTTCTTGTGGTGGATCTCAGCGGCCCTGCTTTCTCTGCATGCATCTTGTGTGTGTGTGTGTGTGTGTGTGTGTGTGTGTGTGTGACGTGTCAATCTCAAACAGGATGCGTGTAAGGGCAGATTCGCCAGCACACACACAAGTAAACACACACGTAAACACACACACACCCCCTAGAGGCTACCATGAATCTCTTAAATATCCATGAGTCTTATCTGCCGGTCAAGCCCTCTGGCTATTTGTTCAAATCGATGGCCATCTTCCATTGTGCATTATCCACTCAGTGGACAACACCCTGCTGTTAACCTCTGCTAAGTCCCGGCTCTAACTGTGTTTGGCCAGAAAAAGACCATGAGGGGCTCATCGGGAGGAGCTGGAGGGGTCAAGGAGGCCGGCCTAGCCTCCAGAAGGCAGGGCTCTACGCGGCCTCTTTGCCCTGAGAGCATTGTGCTTCTCAGCTGAACCTTCTGGGGCCCAGTCCACAAAGTTGGGGCACATCTACATAATATAGAGTCAAATAGAGGATTCAGAAGAGTTTAGAAGCTCCTCCTGGTTCTCTGGACATGAAAGACCTTAAAGCATTGGATTGTCCCATTGGTCTCCAAGGGCAAGCTTCCAGAACTTGAGTGGCCTTGACTGCAGTTGATGTTGCTGTAGTAATATGTTTCTTCTGCCTGGCATGACCATGCAGCTTCTTTGAATCCAATATGATCCCCAGTCAAAGGTACTTCCATGTGGAGTAAAAGTAAGAACACAATACATTATTCTTTGATGCAGCTCACTTTGGTCAACTCCTTGAACACATCTGCCAGAAGGGAGTGCACAGATCTCACCTGTCTGCCTTTCTTCCTTATCCTTATTCTTCCAGGGAAAGGGTTCAAGGTGGGGTTACCTGCCTTCAAGGTGGGGTTACCTCTCCTCAAGGTGGGGTTACCTCTCCTCAAGGTGGGGTTACCTGTCCTCCAGGTGGGGTTACATGTCCTCCAGTTAGGGTTACCTGTCCTCAAGGTGGGGTTACCTGTCCTCCAGGTGGGGTTACATGTCCTCCAGTTAGGGTTACCTCTCCTCAAGGTGGGATTACCTCTCCTCAAGGTGGGGTTACCTGTCTTTAAGGTGGGGTTACCAGTCTTCAGGGTTGGGTTACCTGTCCACAAGGTGGGATTACCTCTCCTCAAGGTGGGGTTACCTCTCCTCAAGGTGGGGTTACCTGTCCACAAGGTGGGGTTACCTGTCCACAAGGTGGGGTTACCTTTCTTTAAGGTGGGGTTACCTGTCCTCAAGCTGGGGTTACCTGTCCTCAAGGTGGGGTTACCTGTCTTTAAAGGGACACTGTGTAAAAATTACTCCCATCTAGTGGTACAATTGTATATTGCATTCAAACTAATAGTGCTCGCTTGTCCAAAAACTACGGTGGGCAGTATGTGCCAAGAAGCTGTGACATGACACCTACTAGGCTACCTCATCGAGTCATTCGAGTGATGATGAGGTTCGTATCCTAATCAACGCATTGTAATCCGTTGATTTCAACAATGTAACAGTATTCTAAATACCAACAATTTACATTGTAACGTACGGAATCAAATCAAAATCAAATCAAATCAAATTTATTGTCATTTTGTTGATTGAACAACAAAACGAGAAGGCATTTCTCACGGATCAAGATCAACATACATTCCAAACAAACAAACAAACAAACAAACGTCCCAATGATGAATAAATAAATAAATAATAAATAAATAATAAATAAAGTCCAGTGAGAAGATCTGGGACGCTGGTGCATTGAGCATCCTGACAGCTTGAGGTAGGAAGCTGTTCCGCAGCCTGGTGGTGGAGCATCTTAAGCTGCGATAGCGTTTCTTGGAGGGTAGGAGCTGAAAGAAGCTGTTCAGTTTGTTTACGTCCACCCCGTCTCTGCTGCTTCCTCCTCCGGGCAGTTCCGGGCACGGTGTCACAGTGTCCGTTAGTATCCTGTGTTTGCGTAGTATGTCCAGATGCCAGCGAATGCCAGTGATGTTACTCGCTCTCAATGTCCTAATGTTTAATATTGTTTCCCTGTCATAAACTACGTTTGTAGGAAGTCTCACACTCAAACATTCAATCTCAATCTCACAGATCTCAAGAGGGGCCGCTGCGACTGTACGCGCCGCCAGTTAGTCGCCCTGGCAAAGAGTTTACTTCCTCGTCTCCTATCCTGTTCCTAATTCCTCCTCTCGATCTTCTTTTCCTCCGTATTGTCTTCTTTATCAGAGTTGTTGGTATGAAATCCAGTTGTTCGGGTGATAAATCAACTGTCTGGCAAGCGAGTTGAAGCTCCAGAAGGTCCGCTCTAGCGTAAGTGCGTCTTGGTGGATTTGGATACGTGTGACCCCAGCAGAGAATAAACCTCCATAACTTGATGAAGAATGGCTTTTGAATTCCTCCAACGCATTTGACAGTATCCATAAGTCATAAGAATATTGTCATGATTTAAACTCGACAAAAATATGAAAAAGTAAATTAAATATGTAATAAAGTAGCCTGCTGTATGTAGCCTGCGGTATTGCGTTCGCTTTACCGCACCGTTGTAACGAAAAGAGAGCTGAGCCGCAAGGCAAAGCTCTCGATCTACCGGTCGATCTTCGTTCCTATCCTCACCTATGGTCATGAGGGCTGGGTGATGACCGAAAGGACGAGATCGCGGGTACAAGCGGCCGAGATGAGTTTTCTCAGAAGGGTGGCTGGCGTCTCCCTTAGGGATAGGGTGAGAAGCTCAGCCATCCATGAGGAACTCGGATTAGAGCCGCTGCTCCTTTACTTAGAAAGGAGTCAGCTGAGGTGGTTCGGGCATCTGGTAAGGATGCCCACTGGGCGCCTTCCTTGGGAGGTGTTTCAGGCACGTCCAGTGGGGAGGAGACCTCGGGGAAGACCCAGGACTAGGTGGAGAGATTATATCTCAACACTGGCCTGGGAACGCCTCGGGATCCCCCCGTCAGAGCTGGTCAATGTGGCCCGGGAAAGGGAAGTCTGGGGCCCCCTGCTTGAGCTGCTCCCCCCGCGACCCGACCCCGGATAAGCGGATGACGATGAGGATGAGGAGGAAAGTAGCCTTTCAATGACGAGTCGCTCAAACATAGGAGCGCCCATCTCGTTGCCATGGAAAACCATGTTATACATAATAATAATAATAATAATAATACATTTCATTTAGAGGCGCCTTTCAAGACACCCAAGGTCACCTAATACATGCTTACACATCGTCGTTTTTTTTTGGCGTCGATGATTCCTTCTCCTGTGGCGTGGCATAACTATGGTCTTTAAAACAAATGCGGTGCATGTTCAAATTTGCCGGTAAAACTCGTCTCGCTATACTAAGCTCTGTTCCACCGTTACGCTGGCTCAGAGTGAAAACGCGTTTGCAATTCCTGTACGACGTAGTGCTTTTTGACCCTCTCGGCAGCTCATAGACCGGAAGAAAATGGAAGCCTCCATGAAGCTTACCCGTCCTATGTAACCATATTGATATTAATATTAATTATTCTTCGCTCAGGAGGATAAGTGAGATTTTTGGCAGAGATCATTTTAAACCAATGAGGACTTATTTATGAATGAATATGTTGATTTGAGGTAATAAATTACTCAAAATATTACATAGTGTCCCTTTAAGGTGGGGTTACCTGTCCTCAAGCTGGGGTTACCTCTCCTCAAGCTGGGGTTACCTGTCCTCAAGCTGGGGTTACCTGTCCTCAAGGTGGGGTTACCTTTCTTTAAGGTGGGGTTACCTGTCCTCAAGCTGGGGTTACCTCTCCTCAAGCTGGGGTTACCAGTCCTCAAGCTGGGGTTACCTGTCCTCAAGGTGGGGTTACCTGTCTTTAAGGTGGGGTTACCTGTCTTCAGGGTTGGGTTGCCAGTCTTCAGGGTTGGGTTGCCTGTCTTCAAGGTGGGGTTGCCTGTCTTATTCTTAGTATTTGAAGGCCGCTGGAATAATAATATAATCATGCTTAATGATGAAAAGCAAATGCAGAATGATAAGGATTTTTCATATCCTGATTGCTTGGTGGAACATTGCATGGGTTGATTCTAATTGGTTTGTGAACTCCCTGGAAGGCTAAAGAGGATATGTCTAGTTAGTCTCCACAGCCTCCATCTGTTCAGATCAACTGGATCTTCACAACTTTATTTTTCTCGTGTCGTTCAAGTCTCTTCACATTTAATAATCTCCTCACCTGTATTGCCTTCTCTCTCCTTCTCCTCTTCCAACATGGACCTTCTCTATTGACCGTTGTTTGGTTAGCCGAAGGGCTAACCAAACAAAAAGAATAGATAGTAAATGGATCTCTATTTGTTTTTGCTTTAGCTATACTTTTGTGACATTTTCCTAAACCAAGGCTTCCCAGTTGAGAAGAAGTGTCAATTATTTAATTCCTCAGCTCACTGCAATATGATAGATGGAGAGAAACATCTCTCTTTGTGCTGTAAATGTTCATTTAGTGATCAACCACACAATAGATGTCTGAGAGACAATGATGTTGTTTTATGAGCTAAGGGATCTAGTAATAAAAGTGATACACTTTAAGAAACAATGTTTAAAAAATCTTTGAAAAGGTCCTAATGCACTTCAAACCATGCCTTTTGTTGACCATTTCTGTAAGAAGCACAGCCAGGTCAAGCACAGTTTGATTCAAGCAGATCCAAATATCTGCGTCCATTGATGCCAGCAGAGAAGACCAGAAGCCACACTGAGAGATGACTATGGACGGTGGATACGGGCGTCCCCTCCAATGATGATTCGTCTCTACAGCATTTCTCCTTTATTGACCACTGCTGGATTTATGTTCTGCTCTATTTGTCTCCAAACGGCCCGAAAGGGCCGTTTTTTCTGTGGAAATTTTTTTAATTTTTTTTTTCCACAGAATACGACTGGATGAATATATACAATTTATATACTTTATCTATGAAGTTGGATCTATTGGTTGATTTAAGCCTTCACCTCAGAGTATTTGGTGAAGCTAGCTGTCAAACAAAGGTATTGAGTTGTCCCCAGGGATCTGAATGCTTTGGTATGATTCAGGGTCTGAATCCTCACAGAGCCCTTCTAGGAAAAAGGCATAGGAGAGACACAATACATCTGGATGCAGGTCGTCCATAGCAAGTTCTAAGTGGCACACCTACACTTATGTAGCAGGGGAAACAATCATCCATGCATCCCTTCTGTATTACACACAATATATCAACATCAATAACTAAATTAGTTAATCTGTGTATCATCCCTTATCTCAGTCAAATACAGTAATGATAATAGTAGAACTATTGTCCACTGATTTAGCAGCTCTGTATGCAGCTGTATATTGCAGACTGCCTGGCCGACCCACGGCCAGCACACACACACTGCTGTCCTCTCAACACCTCGCTGTGAGCGACTCTAGTCTTACCCAACAGCCCGATGGGGTATGGAACCACATGGGACTGGAACACACACACACACACACACACACACACACACACACACACACACACACACACACACACACACACACACACACACACACACACACACACACACACACACACACACACACACACAGAAACACAGAAACACAGTCTCATAGACACACACACTAACCCGATGTGGTTTCTGGGTTTCCGAGACTCAAACTAAATTCCAGGATATTGACATTCTAACAGCCCAAACAAAAAAGCTGCTGTTAGCTCTGTGTATTAGTATATTTGTGTTTGAGTGTCGGTGCTAAATTATTTATGAATATCTGTTATTCTTTGGCCTGCCTTCTATGGAGTGGCGGCGCGGGCTAGATCTTGTTTTGGTTTCCACTGGTGTGCCTCAAATGGCTCTCATTAGTGGGTTCTCCGTGAGGAAGGAGTCTGCAGCCAGCTGGGCTGCTCTTACCTATGAGTTGGATATGTTAACAAATCTACATTTTGCCAACATTATTTAATTAGTTATATTTGTGCTGCTACCACACCAAAGGCTTTATGGAACCTAGAAAAGTTAGTATCTGTTCAGTCTCCATTTACAATCACCTCCTTCACCACCTGTTTTTACCTTTATTTAACAAGGAAAGTCCCATTGAGTTAAAAAAACTATTTTTCAATGCAGTCCTGGCCAAGAGGCATCAAAAAATGCAGCATGAGTTACACAGTTACAACATACAAACAGCTATTACAATTATGAAAAGCATAAGCATTCAATGAAATCAGTTCAGTTATTTTCTGTGTGGGCAAATGGAACAGACAGCAACAACTGATCATTTCAACGCAAAATGTAAGACTCAAGACTTTTCCGTGTGATTAGATTACAGATGTAGGAGGGCAGTAGCCCAAACATGGCCTTGTAAATAAAAATGCACCAGTTTCCCCGCCTCCTGGTGGACAAAGAAGGCCACCCCACTCGAGAATACAATTCACAATGATGGGTCAGGGCTCCACAGTTTTATAAACCTCAGAGAAGCATGATAAACAGTGTCAATCTTACTTAGATATTGAGCTGAAGTGTTCATATACATCAGGTTCCCATAATCTTAAAATCGATTAAATAAAAGTTCCAATGACAAGCTGCGTTTTCTCCTCAAAAGAGAAACTAAATTTAATTTGCAAGAAGAAATCCAATTCAAGATTGTCAATATGGGGCTTGAAGGTGAGGGAGTCATCAAGCAATACAGCAAGGTATTTCTAAATTTGAACCACCTCTATAAAACACATTGAATATCAATATCAGCTATCTAACAATAATAAATATTGCCTTATGGAGACTTATAAACCAATAAGACTTACCTGTCATATTTCAACCAGCTATTTCGATTTACATGTCTACCTAAAATGTCTGCTATTTTTAACTGCTAATGGAAACGCATCTCAGCGTTGCATGGTTTGACCCGGTCCGACGAAACAGGGACCAATGGACCACCGCCCATAGCTCCACTATTGGAATTACTCCGTCTGATAGAACTGCAAACTGTGGTACCTCCTGAGCTAACGGCATCAGACCCATGTTTCTATTCAACTCTTCAAACTCTCTGCATTGTCTGCTCTTGCGATTGTTGTATTGCAACATGCAACACGATAATTCCTTTGACGCTGAAACATGATCGTTCATCCACTGTTGTGTCCTGTGTTCTGCAGGACCCCCGGACCAAGCACAAGTTTAAGATCCACACCTATGGGAGCCCAACCTTCTGCGACCACTGTGGCTCCCTGCTCTACGGCCTCATCCACCAGGGCATGAAATGTGACAGTAAGTTCTGGAGTCTGAGGACAACCATAGCCCTGGCAATCCAGGCGTCTCTGATTCTTGGGCTGCTGGGGCCCCCTGAAGGCCCATCAACTCAGATTCTGTTCATTCTGGGGCTGCTCGGGCACCCCTGAAGGCCCTTCAGTTTTGGTTACGTTCCTTCTTGGGTGGGAATGGGGGCCCTTTAGTTCAGGTTCATCAGACGGAAGACAGGTGTGCCGCATCAAAGCTTAATCAGCAGGTGACCAGGAGACCAGAAAAGCTAATCAGAGCTTTAGCATGCCATGTGTCTATCCTGGAGAGGGGGTCACTGAATGCCAACCAAAGAGGCTTGGGTTCATGATTCAAATGCCAGTAGCCCCTGTCCCCAGATGTGTGGTAGTAGTGAAACCACAGGTGCAGTCCCCCACATTAACACTGGGTGGGTGGGCAGTAGCTTCCGTTGGTCTAGCAGCCCGCCCCGCTACGTGTAGCGGAGACCATACTTAGTGTTCTGAAGCCCAGTGTTCGTCCTCGGTGACGCCTTCAGCATTGGCTGCTGAAGATAAGACTGAAGGGGAGTTAACATGATGTCCAGAATTAGAATCAGAATCACATTTTTTATTACATCTTATTGTACAAATACACACAAATACACAAGAGGCTTGAGCCCAAAATACACTGGCCCCGTAGCGCCTCGGCGCACATTTAACGGGCGTCAAGTGCCGACCCTGGCACCAATAGGAAACGTGCTACAGCGCCGTTGAGATTATGTTTTGAAAGCAGCAGATCACCAACATAGTTGGTAGACTTCCAAAAAGTTACACCAGTTGTTTTCTGACTACATATATGGGCCTGATGCCATGATCCTCTGTTTGTGCTCACAATGATAGTCACTTTAATTCATAGTCACTTTATGTACTGTTGGGCAATTTGTTTACGGTTTAGTCCCTCATTCTTTTTGCATCGTGGAATTATTCATCTACTGCATCCACAATCTCCATATGTACAGGACCTTGTATCAAGCTGGAATGTACAAAACAGCTTTAAAAGAGTGCTTTTTCAGGGGCAGCGACGCTATGCAATATGACAGTGGCATGAACGATCGCGGGGCGATGCATCGACGAGCGCTGGTGCACGTCTAGCCACCGTCGGTGTGAGGTTGTACGTAGGAAATAATGGGGGCGGTTGTTTTGAGATGCGTGGTTTGCCGCCGGTGTGTTTTCGGCTTTAGGCTTGGTTCCTCAACAGCCACATAGCACGAACAATACAAGATAAAGTAAATAAGATAAGTCAAAATATGTAAGAAATAAGTAGAAATAAGTAGCAGCATATATCACAATAATAAATAATAATAATATTGAAATACAATAAAGGTAGTAATAATAAGAGATACGAGGACATTGGTAATAAGATCCGATCAACCATTCACCTCAGACAGTTAAACAAAGAACCTAAGAATAGTGCTTCTTGAACAGCCCTAATCGAGTGTTCTCAAGAGCCTCAGTGTTGCTTTTAATGAGCCCTGGTCAGCTTTTCCATGGGACTGGGAAACACATCACCACCAGTGTGCTCCCAGCCTTTGGACACGTTCTCTTTCCAGACTAAAGACTGGCAGAGCCTCATTTCTACATGGAGAGCACAGGGAAGCAAAGTACTCAAAGCAAATGGCACAAAATGGAACTCAATCCTGGCCAAGAAGGAGAAGTGAGGGGCTCGGGGAGGGGGTCCAGTTTGTGTCATTAAAGGAGCATTTCACCGGTGGAGGCATGAATATGTATTGAAATTGGGTCCTATATGTAGTCGAATAATAAAATAAAATTCTAATTTGGTGCCGTCTTGACCGAGAAAAGGCCGAAAGTGACTTTTTGGCGCTTGTGGATTGAAGACAACAACTCCCACCATGTACCACGATGCACAGCTTCGCTGGCCACTCCCGCTGATCTAGATCTCCGCCTATCGGACACCTCGCTGTTCCATCTACCAAGCTGATACCGCAAGACTGCTTGAAAATCATTTCACACAACATTTCTAGTTAAGATCCAGTACCTTCCGCCATTGTACTTCAGTTTTATCAACAGCCTCTGTTAGCTTAGATTCAGACGCTGTTGATGTTAGTTTCTGCTGGTGAAGTCCCACCCACTGGCACTGCTCTAATAGGTCTGTAGCGTCAGTGGGTCCCACCCCCCTATAGAGGGGTGGGACTAGTGCTTGTAGTCTTATGAGAATCCTCCCCTCTTACACTTCCTATTTACTACTACGCAAAAATCGTCATATTGCGTCATCTTGAACAGGAAGTGTTGGAGATCGATACGGATCTCTCCAGTCTCTCCAGAAAATAAGGGAATGATGGACGACCATCAAAAATATGAGTGGGTTTCTAACGATACAAAGCTTAATGGAAATGGGTGAAGTTTCCCTTTAATGAGCACAGGAGTTTCTAGGGATTCATGAAGCAGTCTTGCAGCTGTGATGACTGCTCTTCTGTCATAACTATAGACTTATTTAATATATCAGGTCCATTCTACTTTTAGAAGTATATCCACCAAGCAATTGATTCCAATTATGTTTCGCAGATTTCTATGTTGCTTTAGACCTGTGCTTATTAAGCTCTGGGTTTGAGACCTGTCTTTCTCCCGGTTTGCCATCAGTGGGTTATATTCTTGAACAATACTTAATTACATTTTTTATCCCTTTCAATTTGCTAAAGTGTTAAGTACAACTCCTGCTGCATAGCGATCACAATATGTTTGGAGCATCATCAGTTGAGAGTTATATATTCATTAGCAGCGATGAGGTGAAGGGAGGCTCAGATTAAATCGATTTTTATTTGAATGGAACTGGGGGGTAACACTGTTTGCACCTATACGTGTTCTAATAAAACTTTAAAGGGGTTTCCCATCACCAGGTTTAACTGAATGTATAGAAACAGGGCTTTACTGATAGTAAAGCCTACTGATAGTGATCCTGTGGGGTTGAATCAGTTTTCATCTCATAAAAGCTCCTTTCCTAGCGTTTCCGAGACAAGGTGTTTCAGCTAAAGGTCACACAATGGACCCTGGACATTTTCTACAAGAGTGCCTTGACTGCATCGTCTTATCTGATGCTGATGGCCAAAGTGTAATAATCACGTCAACATGATAATGGAGTGACATTTGGACCATTTCTATAAAGATAACAATTCTTGTGTCCCTGCTTTCTTCAGCTATCTTTATCTGTCCCATTCTCTTTCTGTTTCTTTTTGACTCTATCTCTATCTCTTGCTATTTCTCTTCATTTCTTGTTATCGCTGTTTTTCTATCAACCTATGTATCTGTACTTCAACAGTGTCTGTCTCTCCTCCCTCTAACGATCTGTCTCTCTCTCCCTCTACTGATCAGTCTCTCTCTCCCTCTATTGATGTCTGTCTCTCCTCCCTATAACAGTGTCTGTCTTGCCACCGTTAAACAATCTGTCTCCCCTCCCTCTGTCTCCCCTAACAATATTCCTCTCTCCCTCTAATGGTTCCTGTTCTCCTCCCTCTAACAATCCGTCTCTCTCTCCCTCTAACGGTCTCTCTATCTCTCTCTCTAACGGTGTCTGTCTCTCTAATGGTGTCTGTCTCTCCCTCTAACGATCTGACTCTCCCTCTAACAATGTCTGTCTCTCTGTCCCTCTAACAGTGTCTCTCTTTCCTTTTAACTGTGTCTCTCCCTCTAACTGTGTGTCTCTCTCTAACGGTGTCTGTCTCTCTTACGGTGTCTGTCTCTCTATCTGTCTCTTTCTCTAACGCTGTCTGTCTATCTAATGCTGTCTGTCTCTCTGACGGTGTCTCTCTTTCTGACGGTGCCTTTCTCTCTAACGTGTCTGTCTCTCTATCGGTGTCAGTCTCTCTAACGCTCTCTGTCTCTCTGACGTTGTCTCTATGATGGTGTCTTTCTCTCTAACGTGTCTGCCACTCTAATGATGTCTGTCTCTCTTATGGTGTCTGTCTCTCTATCTGTCTCTTTCTCTACACTGTCTGTCTCTCTAATGCTGTCTGTCTCTCTGACGGTGTCTCTCTTTCTGACGGTGTCTTTCTCTCTAACATGTCTGTCTCTCTATCGGTGTCTGTCTCTCTAACGCTCTCTGTCTCTCTGACAGTGTCTCTCTCTCTCTGATGGTGTCTTTCTCTCTAACGTGTCTGCCTCTCTAACGGTGTCTTTCTCTCTTACGGTGTCTGTCTCTCTATCTGTCTTTCTCTCTAACGTGTCTGTCTCTCTAACGCTCTCTGTCTCTCTGACGGTGTCTCTCTCTCTGATGGTGTCTGTCTCTCTAACGTGTCTGTCTCTCTAACGTGTCTGTCTCTCTAACGGTGTCTGTCTCTCTAACATGTCTGTCTTTCTAACGCTGTCTCTCTCTGTCCAATGCAGCCTGTGACATGAACGTCCATAACCAGTGTGTGATGAACGTTCCCAGCCTTTGTGGGATGGACTTCACCGAGAGACGCGGCCGTCTGTTCCTCAAGTGTGAAGTCAGCGGGGACAGACTGCAGGTCACAGGTAGGCCTCCACACACTGACCGCTCTAAGCCACCTCCTATGCTCAGGAACACTGCCTTGTGTGTTTGTCCATGTTTGTGCTTGTGATTATAGTTTCCAAGATGGCAGCAGTGAGGCTTGCCACAGTACAAGCCGTGTTATGTCAGTTATTTTATTTTCCGCGTTACTTGTTTGCAAAGTGTCGTGCTCAATCCAGTACACCCGATCTGAGCTCTTAAACCTCAGATCCATCTCTCACAGTGATCTGGGCCCATCTACATCATTGCTGGTGGAGAAATGACAGGACTTTAACATCTCAAGCCACTCAACACCGGCCAAAAAGTGCCACCTCTCTGGCACCTTTGCCAGGTTCAGAGGACGCCCTTACCGGCCACCGCTCCCTGCCCTTCTGCCGTCAAACGTAAGATCCCTCCGGTACAAAATGGATGAACTCCAACTTATGATTCAAACTAACAAAGACTACAGCGAATGCTCTGCCATCTGCCTGACAAAGACCTTGCTTGATCAATCAGTACCTTACCAAGTGGTAACACTTCCAGGTTTCACATTAAATCATGCCGATAGATCATCCAAACTATCGCGCAAGGCAAAAGGCGGTGGTGTTCGCATAATGATCAATTAACACTGGTGTACAAATTCTACAGAACTCACCAAATTGTTCTCCCCGCACTTGGAGTACCTCACTGTCAAATGCAGACCATCATTCCTCCTACAGGAGTTTGCATCAATAATTATGATCTGTGTTTACATTCCACCTGAGGCTAATGCCAACACCACCAAAGCCGAGTTAGCCAACTACGTCTCCTCAGTGGAAAATTCACACCCGGACACAGCAGTCATCCTTTGAGACTTTAACCAGACCAATCTGTCTGAGCTCCCCGGCTACCATCAGCAGGTAACTTGCCCAAGCAGAGGGACCAACACGCTGGATCACTGCTATACTACCGTCAAAGAGGCTTACCGGGCATTCCCGAGGGCTCCGCTGGCAGGTCCGACCACACAATGCTGCTGCTAATTCCACAGTACAGGCAAAAAGTTAAATCCTCCAAGACGCCAACAAAACTTGTCTGGTGCTGGTCCCCTGAAGCCATCAAGAAACTTCGGGGTTGTTTCGCGTGCACAGACTGGGATGTTTTCCATGCTTCAGGTGACCTCCACGACGTCGCCGACGCAGTGACGTCATACCATACGTCTATTATAATAATAATAAACCGTGGTTTAACAAGGATATTACAAAATTAAGAAAGGAGAAAATGCTGCACATCTGGCAGGAAACAAAGATCTATATAGGGTTGCCAAATACAAACTGAGATCTGCAATAAGAAGAGCCAAATCCAACTATGCCACTAAACTAGAAGAATAAATCACTTTTCGGGACACACATTTCATCTGGAAAAAACTCCAAAACATGACAAACTCCAAAAAGAAACCCATCCTCACACCTGTCAGTGACAATCAGCTTCCTGATTCACTCAACTTTTTCAATGGGAGGTTTGAGCAGGCACCGGCTCCTCCACCATCTCCCCCTGACCCCCCCCCCCCCCCCCCCCCCCAAATCGGCATTCACAAAATCATTTGAGCGCATCATACTCCATCACCTGAAAACTGTCACCGGCCCCCTCATACCATACCAATTTGCATACAGAGCCAACAGGTCAGTTGAGGACACAGTCAACTTAGAAATTCAGCACATTCTGAACCACCTGGAGTCCACAAACACATATGCCCGCATCCTGTTCATGGATTTGAGCTCTGCAATTAACACAATAAACCCGGCCAAACTGTTAGATAAATTACTGGACATGAACATTGAACCATCTGTCACTGGATTCACAGCTTCCTTTGGAACAGGAGACAGAGGGGGAAGATCAACAATAATTCCTCAGTACAGGCACACCCCAAGGCTGTGTCCTCTCACCCTGGCTATTCTCCCTTTACACAAACCAGCTCACATCCCCCTACAGCTCTGTCAACCTGTAAAAGTACGCAGACGATTCAACCATCATAGGACTCATCACCAACAACTAAGAAACTGAATACTGTGCACAGATCAACCAAGCAGTGACCTGGTGCACAGAACATAATCTCTTACTCAACTCATCGTTGACTTTGGACACCAGCCATCCCCAAACTCCTGTGCTTATTAAAGGTGAATCCATCTCCATCAATGACACATTCAAACTCCTTGGAACTCACATCAGCAACAACCTCAAATAAACGCAGACCAAATATATAAAAAAGCCCAGCCCAGACGGTTCCATCTCCTGCAGCTTAAGAAGTTCAGAGTTAGGTCTCATCTCCTGCTCCGCTTCTATACAGCCATCGTTAAAAGCATCCTCACCTCATCCATCACAGTCTGGTTCAGCAGTCTTGACTCACTCTCCCGGAAGAAATTACTGCGCATCATTAACAGAGCATCCAAAATGATTGGCTCCCCCCTCCCATTTATTGAATCACTCTAACGCAAACGGACACTTCGCAGAGCCCGCAAGGTCATCTCTGATCCCACTCACCCTGCACACTATGCCTTCCAACTGCCCTCTGGGAGGCGTTACAGGTCAATTGCCTCTAAAACAACCCGCTTCAAAAACAGTTTCATTACTATTGCAATTAACATTTTGAACTCTGAACGCTAGGATTAAGCACGGCCCTTATGTATTATGTAATGTTTCTGTCTGTATGTATACCTATGTTATATGTTTAATGTTTATTGTAATGTTGGAACCTGTACCAAGGAGCTGTACTGAAAACAAATTCCACCAGCCTGGCTGTGTGGTCATTAAAATAATCAATACAAATCAATCAATTAATTAGGTGTATGTGTGTGTGTGTGTGCGTACTTGGGGATGGGGGCTGTGTGTAAGATTGTGTGTGCATGTGTGGTGCTACACCTAATGAAACCCTCACCAGGGGTATGAATGGAAACGTTGCTAATGTTAATTCACCAATGGAGAAATAAAGCTGGTTTATAAAACCCTTCCACATAGGAAAGGCTGTGTCTCATTTCATAAAATGTCTGCCGGCTGCGTCCTGCCCAGGCCATCAGATACATCGTTTTATCTCACACACAGAAAGCACAGATGGACCAAAAGGGCAATACAGACAGAAACTGATTTTAGTGACTTTCTACATGAGCCGACACAATCGTAACCCTTTTCCTAGATTCAAAAGACACTTTTTGGACTCTGCCACACCCACCACAACCTTTTATTACATCTGATGTGTACAAAGATGGAGACCGCTGGCCCTGCAGGGCTGAGAGTCTCCTCCTGGCCCTGATCCATCGCTGAAGGCCCCACGTCTGATCAAATCGTGGTCAGGCCGAACCAGACCCGGTCCAGGTCCCTCCAGAGAACCCATGTCACAGAGCGGACTGGTGAAAGTACTGAGCAGTGGCGTTGCTACCAGTAGCAGCTTCACCAATGGAATTGAACTGAATCTATTTTGCGTACTGGCAGTGTTGTAGTTGCGTTCTCAGTCTTCTCCCTTCTCAGTAGCCAAGCTCTTTCATTGGTCAAGGATTGTGGTAGCGTTGACAAAAGCTCAGTTTCTCTTAGCATTCTGAAGCTCAGCGCTGAGGTCTTCAGTAAGAGAAGGCTCAGTCACAACTCATTCATAGTCGCCATGAGGGACCGGTGCCAGCATAACATCATCAAAGCCCTCTCACACAAGGCTGTCTCAGATTTGTTCACTGGAACATGGTGCAGGGGGTGGAGAGAGGAATAACTCCCAGTGTCTCACACACACACACACACACACACACACACACACATGGACATAGATACATTTTAAGCTCTCACTGCTACAAATCAACAAAAAATGTCATAACAAAGCAGAGAGTGTATACCCCCACTCTTATCACCTGCTTTTTGTTATTTTATTCGAAATGAAAAAAAATATATAGCTTTAATATAGTAAACTGCCGTGCCATGCTGCTGCAGCTCAGCATGCTACATGTCTCTGTAGCTTCAGAGAAGTGAATCTTCATATAAAGGAGCTGGTATCTGAGCTCACTACTTGTTACAAGTAGCTTGCCAAACACTGAGTGAGGATTTCTGTAAGGAGCAGGTCAAGAACCAAACCACCAAATAAGCTGTCCTGTATAAACGATGGTGCAGTATATGAATTTTAATCTGGCCACCCCCCCTCCTTAACAGTATTGAGCAAGCCAAAGAGTTTACCCCGACATAAATCAAACTCTACCTCGGCCATAAGTCTTAACGTAGCCTGGGGAGAACAAGGGTCTGCATCTGCCCAGTAAACCCAGCAAGCCAGAGCTCAGAGGCACCTCCCCTTGATGGGGGCCGTGGACCTTGTGGAGAGTAGTCAGCATGCTGCCCTCATCTAATGCTCACTTCCATATTCCATTGATGCTCAGCATAACTAACAATAAATGGTTTCAGGTAGAGATGTCCGATATTATCGGCCCACCGATATTATTGGCCCGATATTAGCATAAAAATGTAATATCGGTCAATATCGGTATCGGATTTTTTTTGCCTTAAAACCGATAAAAAAATTATTATTATTATTTTTTATTTATTTTTTATAGCTCAAATAAATGTTTTCAAAATTGTGCAGTACAGTGCACATTGTAATTGACTCATATTTGTGCATTTATTCAATTAAGGTTATTGAGTTTTAGTTAAAGAAACATACTGCTATGTTGCACATAGTTGTTCAGGTACAATGTTTTATCATTTGTGAAGTCAAGTTTGCCCTATTTGTTGTGGGCATTGTCAAGATTATCTCAGGGAGAGTGTAATCCAAACTGTTGTCTGAGACCATTAAAAAAATAAAAATAAACATGGCACTTTTCCCTTAAATTAAGTTGAAGTATTTTTCTTATTTTGCACAGACAATGTTAACATTTGGAAAGCCTTGTTGCATTCAAGAATGCATCCAGTGGGGCATCACAATAACATTAAGCATGTTGTGTTAATTCCACAACAGGAGATATGTAATGTTACCTAAATTAGGTTTGAGGAAAAATAACCCAAATATCGACATCGGTATCGGCTGATATCGGAATCGAAAATTTAGAGTTGGACAATATCGCATATCGGATATCGGCAAAAAAGCCAATATCGGACATCCCTAGTTTCAGGGGGTCGAAAATCTAATTAAACACACACACGACCTAGGAGATAACTTTTGTGAGCAGATGAGAGGGAGGTCTTTGGGTCTCCGGTAGAGTGGTTGTTTGCTGCTACAAGGCTTACCCACCTCCTCAACATGCTAAACTCTGATGATCAAGCAGCTCAGACTGTTTTGAGGAACTTGTATGACATGACTAACACTATTAAGCGAAAGAGAAATCATATTGTCGCTTCTGTGGGTGAATGTCGCCATTAAGGGATAAAGATTGCTACTTGCAGTTTTGGAAACATTTTTATAATATCCAAACACAAAACACACAAAAGATAATTTGGTCATCCCCTGTTTGGCCAGACGGCTGCTTTTACCTTCACTGAAGTATCGGCATGGAGGGTTCTCAGACTAATACTGGTGCCTTTACCTCCACTGAGGCATCGGTGAAGGGTTCTCAGACTGAGACTGGTGCCTTTACCTTCACTGAGGCATCGGCGTGGAGGGTTCTCAGACTGAGACTGGTGCCTTTACCTCTACTGAGGTATTGCCGTGGATGGTACCCGCGGCCCGCAAGCATGCACGGGCGTAAAGAAAGCTGAAGCACTCGAATCCTGAATGGACATTTGAATACCTAGATAAGAAACGAATATCCCAATAATCCAGCTCAGCACTAGCTGGTTGAATTTTCTTCATTACCAACCAAAGATGTATCCAGACAGTAGTTGTCAATCACATATTGTCATATCAGTATTGCCTTACTGTACATTGTACACTGACTACAGGAACTAAGATCCTATATCATCATGACAATATTGGATCTGGGTCAATGGTGGAGTCTGAAGCCATGGTGTACACATACACACATGAACACTCAAACTCACACTCACAATAAAAGACAAGCATGCACAGGCAAACACACACACAAACACACACACACACACACACACACACACACACACACACACACACACACACACACACACACACACACACTATTAGCACAGCATTAGCATATCAGCACAGGTGTTGGAGGAAGGGGCTGGAAGCAGCAGCTGAGCATCTAATTAGCACAGCTAGTAGGGATCAAACAGGGTCACCTGACCGGGATGTCACCTGACCAGGAGACCCCCGCTGTGGCTTTCTGTACAAGGCCTGTGTGATGGGCGGATACCCACACAAACCACCAACCATGCACACATCTGAATGATATACATGTCTCAGGTTATGATGGAGACATGGTCGTCTGCTTTGAAAGGCCAGAGTGACGCTGGTTATTCACCCTGTTTCTTCCCCACATGTTTGTTTTAAGCATGCATATACTTCCTAAATAGTTCCTGTCTCAATCAGAACAATTTGACACCTTTCCCAACTGCATACTGTCTGTTCGTCTGGTTAGCCTGCAGGTTAGTACATAAGAGCATCAACTCACACAAGAATAAGCATGAGCATGAGATAAAGAGATCCTGAACCAACACGACGTAAGAGATAGAAGAACAAAGAGTGGATATCTCTGATGTTTTGCAGACTGGTTTTTACTGGTTGGGTTGGCCAGTTTCTCTGGGATATCAGCTTGCTTTAATTAAAGAGGCCACACTTTGTTGTGAATTCACTCCTTTTTTCATCCCATCATAAGTCCATGAGGCTGCCCCATGGGGTGGCAGGACATTTGCATGTACCCTCGCTTATGGACCTTGCTGACAGAACACAACATGAATGGCGTTCCTCCTTTTTCAGAAAGCCTTTATATCAGAGCATAAGAGCAGAGGGAGAAGACCTACCTCAGCTACCTGGTGGTTTATCTACCTTAGCTGCACACATACCTCAGCTACCTGGTAGTATATCTACCTTAGCTGCACACATACCTCAGCTACCTGGTGGTTTATCTACCTTTGCTGCAGACCTACCTCAGCTGTCTGGTAGTTTAGCTACATTAGCTGCCGACCTACCTCAGCTACCTGGTGGTTTAGCTACGTGAGCTGAAGACCAAGCTAAGCTACTTAGCGGTTTAGCTACTTTAGCTACAATTCTCCTCCTTTGGCATTTTTCCCGGACAGTGTTCCCTGTTCTGAAGTGACTGAAGCACAAAAAAAAACAACGTGCATGCATACACAGATGCCCTGACACAAAAACGTGCACACACAGCAAATACACACACTCATGCACACACAAAGCACATACACCCACTTACTTTCACACTCATGCAGCCACACACAGTACACACATGCAGTTATGCACACACATATTCCTCCAGCGCCAGCGCCTGCCCCTCTGCGGCGGGACAACACAGGAATGTGGCACCTCCGGCCATTCTCGAGGCGGCTCCACCCCTGCCTTAGAGTCTGTTTGCTGTCTGACTGTGCGTTGCAGCACAAGATAATCTGTAGCCAACTTTTAACCTCTGCATTGTCATCAAGAGCTGTCGCCGACCACCTCATATGCAAACAGTAAAAATAGATAAAGAAATATCCAGTTGCTGAGCGAAAATGGCCACGCCCCTTGATACACAAGTATAACTGCAGTAAGCCATGGCCACGCCCCTTGATACACAAGTACTACTGCAGGCAGCCATGGCCACCTCCCTTGATACACAAGTAGTACTGCAGGCAGCAGTGGCCAGGGGGAGACAGTTGAAAGATGTCAACAACGCTGCTTATACTGCCATTGTGTTTATTTAGCATACAGAAAGAACACAATGGCACACATATTATTGACTGCACTGAGGTTTAAACTATTTTTGAAATAACAAGCCGTAGCACTATATTTACTTTACAACATTTATTTTAAATTATTATTTGTACCGGTACTATTATTGTAAATGTGTTTATTTTAAGAATAAATTCCCACGTACCACGACATTCCCTTCCGTAGCACCAGGCAAACCCCAGGATGAAACCCTGGTCTATGCAGAGTGTGAGTGGAGGAGAGGGCTTGTGACGTTTGCAGAGCCCAGCCAATCAGCACATAGCAGCCTGTGGCTCTCTGTTCCGCCCCTCTGCCTGGGTGTGGTCGGTGTCTCCCTCCAGGGCTCTGCTGACTCAACACTGGGGGAGGGTCACTGCGGGGGTAGCCAAACGGAGGAGTGGCCTCTCCCTCTAAAACCTCTAGTATTATCTACATATTTTTGTGTTTCCTGAGCTTGAGGAAGGGTCCTCTCATTGCTCAGGAGAACCCAGACTTGTGTGTGTGTGTGTGTGTGTGTATTGGGGGATGGGGGTGTGTTTATGCGTGTGTGCTCGTTTTGACGTAAGTGTGACATTTTGAAGTGCCTGTGCGGGTATTCCTGGTAGGCAACAGAGAATAAGAAGCCATTTATGTCTATAAAGGCATTCCTCCCTGAGTTGTGTCCTAAACAGGATGTGGACACAGGAATCAAGAAGTTGTACTGTACACAAATTACTTTAATGGCGTACTCAAAAAAACACCCTTCCAGTATAACCAAAGACATGTCCTGGGTGAAATGTTTTTAAATAATTATAATTAGTGCTGTCAGTTAAACGCAATATTAACGGCATTAACGCGAACCAATTTTAACGGCCTCAGATCCACGTAACTAAAGATTTTCGATTAATCGCTAGTTAACTATGACGTTATTGCGATTAATCACGATTACATATTTTAATCGCTTGACAGCACTAATTATAATACATATATTTTTTTTTTATCGTTACTTTTTATTTGACTAGACATGATTTTCAATATTATTGAACTGCAAACTAAACCTACGTGACCGTTTGATGAACAATATTCATGATGAACATCTTACGTGTTCTCACGACGGTTATTGGTTCCAGCCCCAATATGAACAGGCTAGCAGCTTTACTCATAGAGGATATCTAGGGGCTCAGGATCTGATATGTCACTTTGTTAGTTTGTTATGTTGGGGAGACTGGAGAGCTCTTGGGCCGTATTCACAAAGCTTTTTATGATTCATTTTCTTACCGCTAGGAGTGCTCCTAACACGTACTAAAAGTTTTTACGTAGGAGTTTTTTCTGAAAAGTAATTCACAAAGCAACTGAGACCTACTCATACTAAGGATAAATCACAAGAGTGAACCAAGAGTGACGCCCCCTTACTTCGATTCTCGTGTACGAGTTTAGAAGCGGTCAGTACGGTGATTGGTTGTTAATATGAGTGCAGGCGGTCTCGGTGAAACTCATCCGCAACCTCCCCACAACATAGGCTACAAATGAGGTCCTATCAAATAGTTATGGACAGTGCAGAATACACGCATGGTGACAAGTTTGTGCAGACCATGATTATGACGTATGCACGTTAAAAAGAGAGAAAGCAAACCAAAAAATCTCTAAATTAAAAACACCCTGCAAACAATTTTCCAATGAGCATATTTCCAGCACTGAAACACTTCAAATCAAGTCCTCCTATCATGATGAATGAAAGCGAAGACAAAGACGTGAAACGCAAGCTGACTCCCAGAACTGCTACTGAGTTGATTATAAATTTAATACAATAAATCATCTTACAATAAATTATTCAATAGTAATAATAAGCAAGAGTAGTTATATTATGTTTAACTTGAAATAATTTATTCCTATTATTATCTGAAATAAATAATGATGTTTAAAGTGATGTATTACTATTAATACATGAGACATATAATGATTAATTTACATTTATATATTAAATAATTATGGTTGATTAAATGTACATTTGTAACATTGCCCCGTGTGTTTTAACCATCACTGATGATTGAGATATTCCTAAATCGTCTGCATTGCATTTTCCCTGTTGCTAAATATCTAAGTGTTATTCACTAATTCAACCACAAGTTTGATACCCTCACGATTTAGCGTACATCTCTTTATCAATTCACAGTCCTCCATTGTCTCCAAAACATATTGTCACGCTGCAGCCATTTTCAGGTTATTTGTGAATAGGTCATACTGATTTAGGAGTCCTCTCAAGGACTTTTAATCTCTCCTCAATTTAGGTGCTACATATTTCGGCCTAAAATACTTTGTGAATTGCTCTTAGTAAAATAAATTAGGAGTCCTAAATTTAAGACTGACACGCCCATTATTTTTAGGGGTTTCTCCTAAAATCGCCACTTGTGACCACTTTTAGCCCTAAGATTCTTTGTGAATACGGCCCCTGGTCAAGATAATCCATGCTTGGCACCACAAGTTTATAATCCGTATTTTCCTTAGTTTAAAAGATATGGGAAAGATATTACTTTAAAAGATATTTCCCATATCTTTTAAACTAAGGAAAATACGGATTATAAACTTGTGGTGCCAAGCATGGGAAACGTTATCGACAACCATAAATTCGTAAATATACACACACATGCGATACATGTATTTTATGTAGCCTAATCTTGCATTCAAATTGTACAGGCAATGCTCAACAAGAAATTAAACAGACTAGGTCGCCCCCTTCTGGTCATTTCTGCCATTGCTACAAATTTGTTTTAGATTGGTTTGCATATTTATTAGGTGAGTGCTGCACGCAGCGCTGAACTATCGTTCTTTATAAGTTTTATTCTTTCTTTCTTTCTTTCTTTCTTTCTTTCTTTCTTTCTTTCTTTCTAAATCAATTTTCAACCGTTTATCTTCTTTCAAACTATTTAACAAATCGACACACTTTCTTCAGAATCACAGTTTTTTAGTTTTAGCTGTTTTCATTGAAGACGTCTGCCCATTCTGAGACTCCTACTTCTAAAGACATCGTAACCAGTGGTTAATTTGAGCCGGATCTTGTTCCGGCAGGATCCGGCTCAAATTAACCACCTCTTAATTTTGGCCTCCCTGTGTTCCATTACTTATTTGGGAAGATCCAGTACCTCTCGTAAAAATATAAAAAAATAAAAACATGTTTAAAATAAAATAATATTATGCATATATTAATTTACAGAACCGATCCCAAGAATTTCATGTTGTTGATTAAGATTTGACGTCATTTGACAGTGTCGGAGATCTGTTGACTCACTGAAAAGCTGTGGGCAAACAAACCACGCCAGACACTTTTGAAATTCTCGCGTCTGAGGAGCAAGCAGAGAGGAAGAAACGGTTACCATGGATGACCACATGCGTGTGCGCCACGCACAAGTTAATATAAATAATGATAAATTAAATATCACAGAGCAGGATTGTGATCGTTTACAATATCTCATGTCAATTTTCAATCTGCAAAATGAGTCAACGTTGCCCGACTAAATCTTATTAATTAGGATATTGATCCTGCACGTCTCCTCCTTGCAACGGAATTTGGTTACGATATAAAACCCTTTAATTGAACGTACCAGAGATGGAAATTAACTTTTTGCCCATCAGCCACTGTGGCAGGTAGATTTAAAAATCGACCAACCACTCATCTTTTTACCAGCCATTTTTATTTTTTTTAATATATGTGTACATTTTAAACAATATAATTGTAACAATAGATAAGAAAAGTGTTTTTCATACACATCTTTTTTTTCTACCAAGGAACTGAGTGGAAAACATTACACTCTTACCGCATATGATAAACAATACAGAGGTATCTGCCATGTTAAGTCATGTTTATTTCAAAGGTGTTACGATGACAAGTTTGGGGATAATTCACTATACAAAGTATTTTCAATAAAAAACAAATTGACATATTAACAATAAAACAACATCATGCATGGCTACACCATCATACGTCAATTTGTTTTTTTATATTTACATGTGACTACTGCATACAAATGTGTCCACAGACATGGTAACTAACGTATGATAGTAAGCATTATTGGCCCTTAATACTAATATTCAGAAAAAACACTGCCTCAAAAGGCTATTGGCTTAAGCAATACAAGTAGAGGCATATACTTGAACTTTGTACCCTGAACTTTTAAACGTTGCAAACGTGCAAAAACATAATTATATATTTATGTGGCATTCAGTCCAATGCTGAAAATATGTCTGTGGCATTCAGTAGGCCTGTGGTAAAGTGTGTAAAGTATGACCAAGTGTTTCTTTCTGTTCAATAGTCTAGATAGAACTTCATCAATCCCCTGCAGGAGACATTTTATGATGTTTGTCGCTATAAAACAATAATGCTAAAAAAATAAATACAAAACACGACGGTAACTGAGTAAGTCAAACCGTCCAATCTGAAGGCTCTACTTAACCAGTCCCCCCTACTCACTTCCACCAATGCAAAGAGAACAGAACTGAGTAGGGGAGGGCGTAGCCTAACTAGTTTGTGAATGACCCAGAGAAACGCATCGCAAATTCAATGTGAACATGTGGGCCTTTCACACCGCCGCAAAATCGTAGCCCGTTCCAGGCGTAACCATAGGGATAACCCTCTCCTTCCTACAACTCTTAGCCCAAAAAATACTTTTTAAAACCTCATAGTGTTGGAGTGGGAGCTGAAAGGGGGGTTGATTACACCCTGAGGTGTCTTGAGGTTCCCAGTGGGGCAACAGGCCTGCCTCAGATGGTACTGCGGTTGCTCTACGTTGTCCTCACTTGATCTCTAAAACACATGGAAACTGTCGTGTCATTAAGGCGGTGCAACGTGAATCTTTAAGCTACCTTTAGCAAGCAACCATCTGCATTATGTTCAACCTTTACATCAAAGACACCCAGTTCTTTAATATATGGTCTCCAAACTAATTCTATTGTGTTTTTGAGTGCAAGAAGATTTATTGCGTTGTTTTCAGCGCACACAGCCTTCTTTGTGCTTCACGCTTTTTGCTAAAAATGTGGATGATAAGAACATGAATGTGACCCATGTGGTGGAACTGGGGGGAAATGGCAGATGAACCATATCGATACCGACTGGGGATGAAGATATGACCGGGTTTGGCCATCAGTCCCATTATAAACCGTCAAATATGGAGGTATGTGTTTTCACTCTCTCTCTCTCTCTCTCTCTCTCTCTCTCTCTCTCTCTCTCTCTCTCTCTCTCTCTCTCTCTCTCTCTCTCTCTCTCTCTCTCTCTTCTCCCTATTCCCCTCTCTCCCCTCTCGTGTCTCAGTGACTGAAGGGAGGAACCTCATCCCGATGGACCCCAATGGTCTGTCAGACCCCTACGTGAAGCTCAAGCTCATCCCGGACCCCAAGAACGAAACAAAACAGAAGACCAAGACCATCCGCTCCAACCTCAACCCCACTTGGAACGAGACCTTCAACTTGTCAGTACATCATTCCTCTAGCATTAGTAGAGATTGTAGTGGTAGTAGTAGTAGTAGTAGGGGTAGTAGTAGTAGTGAGAGTAGTGGTTGTAGTAGTAGTATTATAGTAGAAATAGTAGTAGTAGTATAGTATTAGTTGTAGTAGTAGGAGTAGTATAGTAGTAGTGGTATTGAAAGTAGTGGTAGAAGAAGCTGTAGTAGGAGTTGTAGTAGTAGTATAGTGGTGGTAGTGAGAGTAGTAGTGGTAACAGAAACTGTAGTAGTAGTTGTAGTACAGTGGTAGTAGTAGTAGTAGTAGTAGCAGTACATTAGTGGTATTGAGAGTTGTAGTTGTAGTAGAAGTAGTAGTAGTACAGCAGTGGTTGTGAGAGTAGTAGTGGCAGCAGAAGCTGTAGTGGTAGGAGTGGTGATGGAAATAGTTGTTCTTGTAGTTATATGAATGAATGTATAAGTAAGTACTGAGTTTCATGGTAACATGGGACATCATTGAGGTCCTTACCTAGCAAGGTGGCCATTCTGGGTCCCCCACAATGAAAAGTTGTACTACTTGTCTTACTGCTACCGTTTACTATGGTTACCACTTGTTGTGTTTGTTCCAAGCCCAGTTCCATGCCCATTCCAAGCAGCCATCTAGCTACTTCCAGATACACCAGGGGTCTCATTTATAACCGTTGCGTACGCACAAAACGGGGCTGAAAGTGGCATACGTGACTTTCCACGCACAGGTTGTGATCTATAAAAAACTAACTTGACGGGAGAATGTGCGCAGCCCTAAGCAAACTCTGACTCATGCGTACGCATAATTTGGAGGAAAAGGAGAATTGGCGACACAGACGGTGTGGTGGTGAACTGAAGTCAGACAGAAGAAATGTAGAATGAGAAGAACGATTAGGTTTTATCATCGCCCTTCATAAGTTTAATTTCAACCCGTATCATGCGTTAAATCTATGTAATCAGAATAATTTAAGTCAACTGCGTTATTTCTCAGTTATAACTCCAGAAACATCTCCTTAGAATCGAAATGAAAATTCAAAATCTAAATTCTCTATATTTAATCCCGTCACTCCATACTGTCCACTAACGGTGTGACGGCATGGAATAAATCATCTGTCCAACATGTGTCAATAACATAATATTTTTATGTGACACTGTGAACACTTAATCAAATGTCAATGATATCCCAAGTGTGGAAATCCAAGCCACATACTCCTCATCACAATCGTTATATTATTGTCCATTCCTCTTGATGCTTTTCATGACAAATCAGGCATCAAAAAGGGGTTATGTTCAAGAACATTTTACGTGGGTGATTACAAACTGATTATCCAAGGTGTTCTCGGTCAGTCTTATTACCGTAACCCTATAAATACAGCGGTGAGCCCGTGCGTAATAATAATAATAATAATAATAATAATACATTTCATTTAGAGGCGCCTTTCAAGACACCCAAGGTCACCTTACAGAGCATATAGTCATCATACATTTTTTAAAAAACAAGACATTGTGAAAAAAAATAAAAAATAAAAAAATAAATAAACATAAGCAATAAGAAATAAATAAAACAAAAACAAGACAAAACAAAACAAAACAAAAAATGCTGCACCATGGCACCGCTGGCACTGCTGGAGGACCATGCTAATGGCAGGATTCGGAGGGAGATGGTCGACTCTTCAGGGACCATAACGATCAAAACTACTTTTCGGGCCCCCTACTCACCCAAAAGTGTCTCCGCTTCAGCCTCCGTGATATTTCGCTTTTTTGCTTATCTCAGTCCTTCTGCCATTGTTTCTGACAAGACATAATGCTTGCATCTGAATCTGTTTTATATGCAGATCGCATTCATGAGGTCGTTTGCATTGACCATTTATGGTTAAAAAGGGGCGTGTACAGGGCGGAACGTCAAGCTGATTCAGCTGCGCACAATTGTAGGCACTCTGTGATTTATAAAGCAAAGATTGCTTAGAGGTGTGCGTATGCAGGGTTTTATAAGTCTGAATATTTTTTGGCGGACGCAAAACTTGGCTTTTGGGCGTACGTACACTTTTAGTAACGATCCCACGCACAGTTTTATAAATGAGACTCCAGGCCACCAGTTTTAGGTCTTGTTTCCGCGGTCACATAGCACCAAGATGGCAGCTTGGAATGTGTGTGACATCACTCCTACTTCCGCATGATGAACAGTGTTCCTGGACTCACCTGCTCCTGTCTTCTCTCCAGCAAACTCAAGCCGACCGATAAGGACCGCAGGCTGTCTGTGGAGGTGTGGGACTGGGACCGGACCACCAGGAACGACTTCATGGGGGCTCTGTCATTCGGCGTGTCTGAGCTCATCAAGTCACCAGTCTGTGGCTGGTAAACCTCACTTCCTTTGCCTGGAACCCTATCCTCTTTTTCTGAAACCTCACTCCCTCATCTGAGAATGTACTGTACTGCATCACCTACTTTATCAGATGTAAGGAAGACAAAAAGGAAACAAAAGGAATCAACGTTTTATTATCGCTGATATGGGTTTATTTAAGCAATATCGTATTGCAGGCTTAGGCCTGATCGTAAGCTCTTATGGTTGGAAACCAGGTATTTTTTATAAACACTGGAATATGAGGGGGGCAGCACTTCTGGGGGGCATTAGTTCTTAGTCAAGTGCATCTGGGCCACTATACATCACTCGTTGTGTGGCAGGGCTGGACAAGATGTTGAAAGGATCTCTCTCTCTCTCTCTCTCTCTCTCTCTCTCTCTCTCTCTCTCTCTCTCTCTCTCTCTCTCTCTCTCTCTCTCTCTCTCTCTCTCTCTCTCTCTCTCTCTCTCTCTCTCTCTCTCTCTCTCTCTCTCTCTAGGTACAAGATGTTGTGCCAGGAGGAGGGAGAGTACTACAATGTCCCCATCTCAGAAGAGGATGATGGGAATGAGGAACTGAGGCTGAAGTTTGAGGTAAGGGTTAATCCACCTTGAGATGATGTCTGGCATCACAGTTCCAGCTGTGTCTGTTGGTCCTGAAGATTGTAGTTTCTACCGTCCTGTTGTTGTGTCTCATTAATCTGATGTCTGTCTGCTTACCAATTAACTCCATGTGCCAACCTGTAGTCTTGTGTTTGAGTTAGTAATGTCCCGATACTTCGGACAAATTTGGAATATCACATTATCTTTATCAACAGCCAATTTCTTTAATTGTGAAATTCACCATTGATTTCATCATGACGGATGAAACCGGTCTATCCTCTTTTCCTGTTGGTCTAGAAATCGATCATATCAGCGCATCCCTAGTTGTGGTGTTATAGTACCGGTTGATGAAATAATGACAAGGTCAATCAACCATGTTGGACATTTAGCACAATGAGGGCCAAACATAACTTTAATAATGAGCTCCCTCAGCCATCGTCTAGCTCCTCAAAGGGATCTGTTTGATGTCTACAGTGGCCTTATAAAAGGGCCACTGTGTCTTTACTGGATATGTGGGATTCAAGCACATATTCCCAGATGTCAGATGTGGTTATAAGGTCAGAATACAAGAGTGCAGTACCTCCCCGATCAGGATGTTTCTATAATCCACTACAAACGAGGACAAGAAGGTTTCCATAAATCTGGATTTTAGTCAGAATCAGCATTAAAAAGAGCGGGGGAGGGAGGGGAGCAAACAGCTAAAACGCACAGGAAGTGAGCCAAAACAACGGCATCGCTTACAGCGCCTTTCATTTAGATTGTTTGAACAAGGCGAAGAATTTGATATGATTATTTATAATTTATTGTCATATGTCAATACCCAAAATAACCTCGATCTTAAGAATTGACTCACTACAATAGTTATTGCACCTTTCTTTCATAACATAAGCAGACAGAGAGAGAGACAAACGCACACACACACAGGGCATCCATTAATTGCAGGACATGTTTGTATAATTAAATTCTACAATCTTTAATTATACAGTTAAAGGGAACATATTATACCACCAGGTGTGAGTTTGATTAGACATTACAAGCCATTTTGAAAATGAGTAGCTTCTGACATCACAGGTGGGTGTGTCCACCTAGACCACCTGGCTATTCACACTCACACCTGGTGGTATAATATGTCCCCTTTAAGGACCACTGTAAAAGGACTGACGAGGTGAATTATTATGGCGCTAAAGTATTTCTTTCCTTTTAGCCAGCCATTAAACGGCCGATTCACCAAAAAAACGCAAATTAATTGAAAACCTAGATTGATAATGAAGACATTGTAATTCGATTTGCTATGTAGTAGTACTATAATACTACTAGTATAGTAGTACTTATTGTCGGGTGGTCATAGTAATGGTCAGCTGATCCGTCATGCACACACACAAATTACGAGATGGACATGGACAGACACAACAATGCATTTGAGTGTAACATGCTCACAAATCTCCTCATAGCTTATCCTCCAATTTCTCCTATCATCTAATACAGCATTCTTCTATTTATGCTAGCATCTCCTCCTAGCTTCTCCTCCTAGCTTCTCTTTCTTGCTTCTCCTCCTAGCTCCTCCTTCTTGCTTCTCCTCCTAGATTGACCAGCTGGCTTCTCCTCCTAGCTTTTCTTTCTTGCTTCTCCTCCAAGCTTCTACTTCCTCCTTCTCCTCCTACTTTAACCAGCTGGCTTCTCCTCTTAGCTTCTCTTCCTTGCTTCCCTTCTGATACTTTCTCCTTGTGTTTCCTGCTAGCTTCTCCCTCCAGCAACTTACCATAGCTCCCCCCATAGCCTAATTAATTGCCTCTTCCTCTAAAGCATTGGTTCTCAAAGTGCGGAATCATTCCTGGCGGCCCGCAATGACATACATAATTATGTAAGTTATATAAAATAATAATAAAAAAATATATCAATATTAATTTAAACAAAAATAAGTGATTATAAAGAGAAAAGTCGATTCTCTCTAGCTTTCAATTAAATCCTTTTACATTTGGTAGTTTTAATCCGACTGTACATTACTTTGAAAGGCTGAACCTCAGTTTCGTGATTTAGACCTCACTTGACCTCACTCCCAGAGGTCCACGGTGCAATGTTTTTTTTGACCACTGGTATGCTGGCAGCGTTTTCCCGCCGATTCTTTTTTTCCTTTGGCGGCCCTCAGTCAAATTTTGGGTTCCTAAATTGGCCCTCAGATGTAAAAACTTTGAGAACCCCTGCTCTAAAGTTTCCGTCTCAGCAATCACCCCTTCCCAGAGCATCTCCTCACCTTCCGCAGCTGGCACCGTGTGGACCACCCCCCTCCTTTGTCTCCTTTGTCTCCTCTGTCTAATCTAATACCTGAGTTTCTCTCCTGCTCTCTTCTCTTTCCTGCCCTTAGACCTAAGGACTGCCAAATTAACTATCGCCTGAAGGTAGCTCTCATCATCGCCTCTCCTCCTCCAACTCTCCCCCTCCAACTCTCCCCCTCCAACTCTCCCCCTCCCTCATGCTCCTCCTTTCCTCTCCTCACTCCTGATTCACTTCGACTTCCTGCCTCCCTCATTATCCTTTCTCTTTTGTTGTCCTGTTCTTGCTTTGATCTCTCTCTCTCTCTCTCTCTCTCTCTCTCTCTCTCTCTCTCTCTCTCTCTCTCTCTTGCTGTCACTCTCTCTGTCACTCTCTCTCCTCTATATCATGTGGTTAGAAGTGTGTATTTGGCCGTGGTTGGCAGACCAGCAGATCAGATTCTGCTCTTTGATCATTGCCGGTCCCTCTCTCAGAATAGTTACTACCAATCAAACCTAATGTGACTTATGTCCCTGGAAATGTGACGGGAAATTGGGAGGATCGGTGTGATGATAAAGATGGAACAGTGGAAATGACCCCCCTGCTTTTGTGGAAAGATAAATCACAACGTCTTTTTCCTGTGCCTTTTTATATTCCTTTTTTATATATATATATATACTTATATACTTTTTTATCCCGCAATATAAGTTATTAGAAAGTAAAGTTTCTAGGAGATAAGTCTAGAACATGAAGAGGTCTGAATACATCTGTCTGCAGAAGAAAAAAACTACTCGTGTTCGACTTAACATACTAAAAGGGCCATGTGTAACGTGGTACAACTGATGATTGTAATGGGCTAAGATCACAAGCAGTACTGAGGGCTGCCACTAGGTTGCACCATTTCATTGCTAAGCAAGGTCCTGTTTTCAATTAAGTCTGTGTGTCCCTCTGCGTGCCAGTGTGTGCCAAGTCTCTGTGGCTGTTTTGATAATGTTGGATTCAGTTTACATTGGATTATTTGTTCTGTTATAAATTAATGAAGGACCCTTCATCAGATCTTCGGATCACTTGCATGCCCATAATAAAGTGTGAGTGAGCGGGCTGCTCTCGCTTCACTCCCAGCTCACTGTGTTTCTGTGTGTTCTAAGCTGAGGTGGACATGTTGGTTCCTTTCTCCCACTGTGGTTTCAGGCTAAGACCTTTGTGGACGACAATCAGGTGCGTGAGAACGCGCTGCGTGAGTGACGACTGCTCCTGCATTCTGGCTCGGCTGAGCTCAGCTCAGCCCAGTTGGCTCAGTTCGGCTCAGCTCGGCTCAGTCGGCTCAGTCGGCTCAGCTCCGCTCAGTTGACTCAGTCAGCTCAGCTCGGCTCAGTTGGCTCAGCTCCGCTCAGTCGGCTCAGTTCGGCTCAGCTCAGCTCTGCTGAGCTCGGCTCAGTTCGCACAGCTCTGCTAAGTTGGCTGAGTAGAGCTCAGCACAGCTCAGCTCTGCTCAGTTGGCTCAGCTCGGCTTGGTTTGGCTCTGCTGAGTTGGCTCCGCCTTCCTCAGCTCAGCTCGGCTCAGCTCAGTTGACTCAGCTCGGCTCAGCTCGGCTTAACTTGACAGGCTGGTTTCATTGGCTTAGCTTCCAGGTGTGCAGTGATGTTGAAGGTGGCTCTGCTTTCTGCTCCCCCCCAGGGTAGGGGTCGTGATGTTTTAGCTGCTGGACATTAACTAACCCTTACTGAGCAGTCTGGGTAGCTTGCCTGCCTGCCAGTGGTTAAGCATGATGTAAACACGTGGTCAAGGGGAGAGGCGATACACGGAGAGAGAGACGTTGGTGTTTTATATCCATGGCTTCCGCTGCGTGTGGTGGTCGTGATCTGTGAGTCGGCTGGCAGTGGTTGGTCGTGCGCAGCATGGTTTGGCTTTGAGAGTGTAAGAGTCTGAATCTGAATGTGTGTGGGGCATTGGGAATGTGTGTTTGTTTGTGTGGTCGTACTGTTGCATCAGAACCCATTTGCAAGCTACAAATCAAAAATTTGTGGACAAAGGTATTTTTTCACACAAGTGATGTATGATGCATGAGGTGTTCATGAAGCAGAGCATTTTAGCAGCAGGTAGGACATCTTAGAGAGGCAGTTTCAGCCTCACTGGGACTGAACACATCATGACTTGGATCTGTAAGGCTAATGAGATCCCTTTATGGAACAATGCAACAGTGAACCGTTTCACCATAGAGGCGGGATGCTAATCAACTACAACTGTGTTTAGGACACATATGGTCTCTGGGCGGAGACTGAGACACACTCTGTCCTGTCAGGGAATGGGGGATTAACTAAAACGTCACTCCTCTGGGTGGAAACGTCACATGAATTTGGCAGCAGGTTTCCACTTTCAGCCTCTGTTGAGACAAACATTAACACAACAGTCCTGTGAATGCTGATGTTTGCTGTCATTTGACATGTGTTCCGTAATGGCGTGCCAGTGTCACGACTCTATTGTCTCTGAGTCGTCTGATTGGTCCGAGGAGGGCTACTGGGGGCCGTGTGTCTTCTAAAGGTGTGAGCGTTTTGAGCGGGGGGACAGGCTTCAAGCTGTGTACACTAAACAGAATTATTCTACTTCGTTTAAGAATGCTTGATTCTGATTGGCTGGGAGAAGGGCATTAACCCGGAAGGTTGCCGGCTGACTTGTCGGTTGTACTTGCTGTTGACGGAGCACAGCGTCATCAAATAGTAGATCAATACGCCGCTTGTATTTTTTGGCATACTCGATTCTGATTGGCTGCAGGGTGTCCATTAATCCCGGATATATGGACACCTGCTAAGTAGTTCCAGTCAAATTGTCTGTTCAGCCTTCAAAACGAGAGCTGGTAAATTGTGAAAAATGCATTAAACTGTAATTAGAAAACGCGGTTATATGCTATAGACTCTATGGGCCAATTGCTGCGCATTAAAACCGTTTAAAGACCGTTGGAGTTTAACACGCAGCTGCGTTGAACGTGATTGCTGTGTAACGACTCGTACAGGATCAGCTGATTCCCAGCTGACTCGGTTTAAATCGCTTGGAAACCGGAAGTACTCTGATTTTTAGTATACCCCAGCAGATGCAGTCTTAACTTAATGGTGGATGCATTTTGTGCTATAATTACCAACAAAAACATAAGGGGAATGTATAGTGAACTTTAATATAATAAAACTATAACAAATAAAAATGCTAATAATGTTGACAAATATTATGAAATAGTCTAGGCTACTTTTTGTGGAAATCTGAGTCTGGAATCTGCCCTCACCTACGTCAATCAATTACTTGTCATTGCTAACCATTTTAGTTAAGCATTGACCTTTTTATGTTTCGTTGAATGGTATGATCCATTTTATTTTTTACAGACAAAAAATCTGTTCTTTGTAGAGTTTTAGTTGGGCACTTTAAGCAACTCCTATATTGTAGCCTGTATTCTAATGAAGGCCTATCTGGTGTAATAAGTGTAAATGTATCATACCTATTAATAATAATTCATAAAACTAATTGTGTGTGTGTGTGTCGGTTATGATGGAGCCTTGTTTCATCCTGCAAACTGGTTTAGTCTCCTCTAAAACCACGTCAGTGTCGAGATTAGACTAACACGCACAAATACGCCCTCTAGTGTTTAATGTGAATTTCTCTGAAGACACAGCAATTGAGATCAAGGTAAAACGCAGCTGCAGGTTAAACCACAAGTACATATGACACAGCAATGGGGCTTAAGACGTCACGTGACTTCTTGAGTTTAAAACCGTGTTAAACTCTCAAAAGTGGTTAGCTAGCGACAGAACAATTGCCCCTATAGTGTCTGTGGTATAAAGGCTGGGACGAATTTCAAATTATAAATATGTACACTTTATATTGAAAGTATAGAAGACCATCGCGATTCCCATTGAAACTAATGACGCGGTGATTATTCTTCAAAACAAGAGCTGGTAAATTGTGAAAACTGTAATCAGAGAATGTGGTTATATAATATAATAATAATATTCATAAATGAAATTTATATAGCGCTTAATATGGTACTCTAAGACGCTTTACATATTGCCCTATCAAAACTATGTAAACAGATTAGGAATAAAAGAAAAACAGAGAAGAATAAGGTGGGAGTTTGGTGGGGAAGGCTAGTGTAAAAAGGTATGTTTTGAGTGCAGATTTGAAAGAAGAGAGGGTTGGAGAGGCTTTGTTGTGGGAGGGGAGTGAATTCCAAAGGGTGGGGGCAGCAACTGAGAAGGACAACTTGTAGCAGGTTGGCAGAGATGGACCTGAGGAATCGGGAGGGGGCGTGGTGATGGAGGAGGTCGGCAAGGTAGGGGGGTGCTAGGCTGTTCAGGGCCTTGTAGGTGATGAGAAAGATCTTGAAGTTGATTCAGTGTTGAATTGGAAGCCAATGGAGTTCACGGAGGACAGGTGTGATGTGTTCTCTGGAGCAGGTACCAGTGAGGAGGCGTGCAGCTGAGTTCTGGAAATATTGAAGTTTTTTGAGGACTTTGTTGGCAGTGCCGTAGAGAAGACCATTGCAGTAGTCAAGCCTGGATGAAATGAAAGCGTGGATGACTGTCACAGCAGCGGTAGTTGACAGGTTGGGGCGGAGGCGGGCGATGTTTCGGAGGTGGAAAAAGGCAGTTTTGGTAATATGGTTAACATGGGGGAGGAAGGAGAGAGTGGGGTCCAGGATAACTCCCAGGTTACGGATTTTGGTGGAGCGGGTGATGGTGGAGCCGTCAATGTTAAGGGTGAAGTTCTGAGTGGAGTGAGTGAGGGTGTCAGGACCAATGATGAGGATTTCGGATTTGTTGGAGTTGAGTTTGAGAAAGCTGTTTTGCATCCAGGACTTGATGTCAGTCAAACAGTTGGAGAGGGTTGAGAGGGTGGAAGGACTGATGGTTTTGGAGGGGAGGTAAAGCTGTTTGACATCGGCGTAACAGTGGAACCGGAGTCCATTCTGACGGAGGATCTGACCAAGAGGAAGCATGTACAGAATGAAGAGGAGTGGACCAAGCACAGAACCCTGGGGGACACCGTGGATGAGAGGAGTAGTGGCTGATTGACAATTGTTGATGGCGATGAATTGATGTCTGTCGGAGAGATAGGATCCAAGCCAGGAGAGGGCGGTGCCAGTGATGCCAAGGGTGGATTGGAGACGGGAGAGGAGAATGGAGTGATTGATCGTGTCAAAGGCAGCACTGAGGTCAAGGAGGATGAGGATATTGAGGGAGCCAGTGTCAGAGGATAGCAGAAGGTCATTGGTCACTTTGAGGAGGGCAGTTTCTGTACTGTGTTTGGAGCGGAAACCGGATTGGAAGAGTTCAAAGAGGTCGTTGGTGTCAAGGTAGGTGATGAGTTGTTTGGCAACAACACGTTCCAGGATTTTAGACAGAAAAGGTAGATTGGAGATGGGGCGGTAGTTGTTAGGGGAATCGGGATCCAGGCCGGGTTTCTTTAGTACGGGGGTGACTGATGCAAGCTTTAGGGAGGAGGGGACATGGCCGGAGGATAGAGAGGAGTTTACAGTGTTAGTGGTGAGGGTGGAGAGAATGGGGAGACAGGCCTTTAGAAGTGTGGTGGGGAGCGGGTCCAAGTTGCAGGTTGTTGATTTCATGGTTGAGACTATGGAGGAAAGATCAGAGGAGGTGATGGTAGCAAATGTGGAGTAGGATTGACCGCTGGTTAGGGGGGGATCCGGTTTGGGACGTATGGCGGGGTCGATGGTCAACTGGCTCTGGATTGTGCTGATTTTATCATTGAAGAAGGATAGGAAGCTATTGCATTTTTCAACTGAGAAGGAGTGAGAGATGGTGTCCAATGGCTTGAGGAGTGTGTTAATGGGGTTGAAGAGGGTCCTTGGATTGCTGCTGCCAGACTGGATGATTCCTGAGTAGTAGGAGGAGCGGGCTGAGTTCAGGGTGTCGTTGTATAGCTGGAGGTGTTGTTTGTACATTTCCTGGTGGACGGTAAGACCTGTTTTGTGGGCAAGCAGTTCCAGTTGGCGTCATTTGGATTTGAGATGGCGGAGTTCGTCAGTGTAACATGGGGCTGAGCTGGAGAATGAGACCAATTTAGACTGAACAGGTGCAAGCTTGTCAAGGCAGGATGAGAGGGATGAGTTATAGCAGTTAACCAGGTAGTCGGGGGAGTTGTTGTGGGTGATGGTGAGTTTAGCGATGGACTCAGAAAGACATGTTGAAAGAGAGGATGGGTTGATGGATTTGAGGTTGCGGAAAGTGATGGTGCGTTTTTGCTTCTCATGGGGGGAGGGAGTCTGAGTTTGAAAAGTAATGGCCAGATGGTCGGAGATGTGGAGGTTGTTACTGGCCAGGTGACTGATTGTGATGCCAGTGGAACAGACCAGATCCAGGGTGTGGCCTTTGTTATGAGTTGGAAAATCGATGTGTTGGGTGATGTTGAAGAATGAAAAGATTACCAGAAGTTCGATTACGGGTTTGCAGACAGAGGAGTCCACATGAATGTTGAAATCGCCCAGGAGGAGAACGGATGGAGACATAGCACAGATCTGGGTAAGGAATGCAGATAAATCAGGGGGAAAGGCAGAGTTGGGCTTAGGGGGACGGTAAATGACTGCAATGACCAGGGGCTTGGGACCAGACAGTTTAAAAGAAAGGGATTCAAATGAAGAAGGGGTTGGGATGGATGTTGCACTGGTTTTGATGTCATGGTGATGGATGATGGCAATTCCACCGCCAGAATGGAGTATCCAGGGGGCGTGGCTTGATTGAGTGAAAAATAGTCGTGGGTTTTTGCCAGGTTTCAGTGAGACAGCGAAAATCCAGTGCTGAATCAGAAAAAAATTCACTGAGGAGAAGTCCTTTTTTATTAAGTGAACGGGTGTCGAGAAGTGCACATTTCAGATGAGATGAGTTTTTGTTGGTGACGGGTTGAGGAGCTCTGGGCCCCGTTTCCCGAAAGCATCGTTAGCCTAAGTGGATCGCAGAGTGGGTCGTATGAGCATCTTACAGTTTTCAGACCGTTTCCCGAAAGCATCGTTGGTAATGAACGTCTTGAAAACGCTCGTAGCTAACGAGTGCTCCAGGGTACTCGTAGGACGCTAAGAGCGTTGTTAGCCTACTATAGAGTGAACTCATTATTGCATGCGGGTGTCTTCATTCATAAAAAATGAAAACATTCGGGAGTATGCAATAATACAAATTATTCTAAAGAGGTCAGAGACTCCGTGCACAGCCCCGCCTTCCCCAGTGAACCAAGAAACCCCGCGCCGTGACGAACGGGGGATTTAACCCCCTCGGTTTGACACAGGAAACTTGAGACAAGAAGGTGAAATCGCCGGGCGTGCCAAGCTGCGACCGAACCGGCTCGGCAGTGTAGAAAGACCTATAGCCAGGGTTCGAGTTAGGTGGGAGCCAGTGGGAGCTGAGCTCCCATAGAGAGAGGTCTGGCTCCCATGAAAGCAGTAAACTCAAATATATGTGGGGGTCTCGGAAAATACAGCAGCATATTATTGTAATTACCAATAAAGCTATTTTCCCTTCCACATGCAGAGTTATATTGACGTTAAGTGGGATAATAGAACGCCGGTCATTATCGGGAAAATAATCCCATACAGGGCGAACCGGACACCGATTCGAAACGGAGGTGCTTCGATAATTTATTATTTATTTTCGATAATGAGCGGCTACTTGCCAAACGAAAAAAAAAGGTGTTTTTGTTTTTACAATTTATTCGTTACCAACTTACCATACGTAGTGTTGATCAGCAGAGAAATAGTTAGCCAAAGACGTTGACGTCGCTTAGCAACCGAAGAAGCTGGCGTTGTTGTGAAGGGCCCATGCAAGTGAACGGAGCGTTCCACGGCATTGAGAAGAGCCGTGTCATAATAGCCCATATTTACGTCCTATATCAGATAAAGTCGGCTCTCTTGCTGCGCAAAATATATGTTTAAAAAATCAGCAGATTAAGATAAATGTAGTTGTCACACAAGCTATTTTGGATGTTTGTAATTTGGAATTATTTCAGGGGGGGAAATGCCGTGAATAAATGTATGCACAGTGCATTCAGGATTAGGACTGATATATATGTCGGCCTAGGCTTAATCAATTGTGTTTTAATATCTTTGGCATTCATATTATTGCAATCTATTCTTTTCATAGGCTACTCTGCGGTTGGCCTTGATGGGGAGATATTTTAACCCTTTTTAACCCCATTTTCCTCCGACATTCCTGCGTCTCCCCCTGCGTCATAGCCCGTTTCAGAATCATGTCAGCGGACAGGTACGATCCTACGATCGTCGTGAGTGCAGCGAATGCGCTTTCACGTTAAGAGGAGTTTCGGGAAACGCTCCAAAGAAATTATCGATGGTTCGAAAGATCCATCGGGAGAATGATCTTACGAGCGAAGATCCATCGTTATCGGGAAACGGGGCCCTGGGTAGCGGAGTGAGATAAACAGTGCGCACGGTGTGGTTGTAATGTTGATGACGTCGTGTCTTTGGCGGGTGCCGATTGGCCCACAGTGAGGAAATGGAATTTTCTGAGCCGGAGTAAACAAACGTCCTCCGGCTGCCTCTGTGGACATATCGTGGCCGACGAAGGAGTCCGAGTTTTTTGATTGTGTTGTATATAATGTGTCCGGGAGGAGTGCCTGGTGAAGAGCGTAGTTGGAGGAGCTCGGAGATGGAGTGCCAGTGTTTAAGCAGGGGCTGATGATGGAGGGCCGGGTTGTAGCAGCCAGCTAGCATGTAGTCACCCCGCAATGGCTCACCCGGCAGCCAGCTAATCAATGACCCAGCGCTACAGGCAGGTCCCGGACAGCTGACAGCAGTGGCACGGACAGGTAGCATCCAGCTAGTCACCAGCTGGCTAGCTAGCGACCAGTTTCCAGGGGTAGAAGGGGAGAATTGTAGTCCGATCCGAGGTCCAGAAGGGTTTCAGACAGAAGATGTAGAAAGTAAGCAAAATAAAACTAATAAACAGTTAAAAGAATAGTAAGATAAATTAAAAAAAAATCTCAAAAAAATAATGTTCAGAATGATGTTCAGAGCGGGAAGCGCAACCCAGTCGCCAAGAAAAAACTTTGACGGTGTACGTTTCCATGAATACTGGATACGTAGCATTTCAACGTAAAAAATAGCGTGTTATACCTACAGTATCCACGCGTGCCGCTGTGGAGGCGGGTTTCGGGGTTTGGGTTTCACGGCTTTCGCGGCAAATTGTGGACACGATTGTTCAGGGGGGGGGGGATGTAGACTGTTGTTGACCGGGGAGGGAGGGGGGGGAGACACGTTTGTTGAGGGGGGGGGGGGGGGGACACGATTGTAGGGGGGGGGGGGGGGAGACACGTTTGTAGGGGGGGGGCACGCTCGACAACAAGAGTTGGTTTTTGTTGAACGCTCGACAACGAGAGTTGTTTTTTATTGAACGAGACTTCAACACGGAACAGCTGCACGAAACGATGGTCACGTCACTCTCGGTGACGGTGTCGACAACAATGAACACACGAACAATGTTAATAGAACAACACACAACCACATAACATCCCGAACCCATTAACCCCACTTAATCCTAACAACAAAACAAGTTAACAAAAGCCCCTTTTGTCAACTGACAACCCCAATTCCCAGAATCCCCCGCGGCACCGGAACACGGCGTAGCCTATATTAATCTTTATTATCTGAATGGGAAATGCAATATTTTAGGACAGATACACCATTAAACGCGTTTCTAATGACATTTCTAGCGAGAAATGTACATTTTCCTTACATAATCTTCAGTCAGTCAATGTGTATGATCTTTATTAATCTTTATTATCTGAATGGGAAATGCAATATTTTAGGACCGATTCAACGTTAAACGTGTTTCTAATAACATTTCTAGCGAGAAATATACTTTTTACTTGCATAATCTTCAGTCAGTGATTGTGTCTGATCTTTAGTTTTATAGTTATTAGGATTTGATCGGCTCGCTCGCATGTTTCAACGACGTCAGGTTGTTAGGGACGCTGCTTTCGCTAAACTAGCAGCTCACGTGCTTCCTGCGTTTGTGTTATTAAACTGTTACTTTATGTAACTTTTAATGATATCATCTGGTTAGAAACACGTATATCTGAGGGCCAACCCAGTCGCCAAAAGCATACGTTGACAGTGTACGTTTCGTGAACACTGGATTACGTCGCATTTCAACATAAAATAGCGTGTTATACACACACACACACGCACACACACACACACACAAGCACACACACGCACACGCACGCACAGACACACAGACACACACACACACACACACACACACACACGCACACGGTGCATTTCGCTGCTAAAACAACAACAAAAAAATATTCCCTCAAATATTATTACTTTCAAAACGTTGGCCAAAATGTTCAATAATATCATTTTTTATTTGGGATGCTTCTAGGACATTTTGGGTGGATTTTGAACTGTATGTGGGCAGCACGTTTTTTGCAGGACCTGGCAACCCTGCGCTGTTGCCCAAGATCTGGATCCACCACCCCCCCCCCCCCCCCCTAAATAAATACTATGGCAGAATAAAGAATAAATTCATGCATTATCATTAAACTTGAACATTTGTTTTTACAGTAGATTGGTGGAGGGATGACGTATGTTGGCCAACCCGGAAGTTAGCGTCGCCCTGGGTTCCCTTGACAAAAAGCCAACGGGTTTTTCCATTGGATTTTGGATTATTGCAGAAAAATTAGCATCTTTGAAGCACCTCCTCAAAAACTGAAAATAAATAAATAAAAAGAACCGTTTTCCAAAGAACGAAATGTAAACCAATGCATTCTGAATGGGAGTGTTTCTCCGATTTTTCCATGCTACACAGAACGAAATGTAAACCCATGCAAATAAAGACTTCATGGTCATAATAATTTAAATATCATTAATCTCCTGAGTGTGTTGGGTGGTATTCTATTTTTTTCAACGGGGCTGCATCCAGTCACTTGACCGTCATGGTTGCTATGGTGGTTGCTATCGACCGCCCCCTCTAATCCTTACATGGCTCTAAAAACCACGCGGCAAAGGAGCTGCCGTAAATTGTGTTGTTTTTGTCGTAAACTGGGGTCTGACGGTTAAAAAATAGACAGATATTCCGAGGTATCCTTAAAAGGCAGCTTGGATGTTTTTATTTTCTGCAGTTTAGACTTCTTCTATAACCTATTTTTGAAAGCAAAACACCAAGTTCATTGATTTAACGAGGCAGGGTTATTTGAAACAATTTATTCAATAAATATTTGTGAGAGGTCATTCCTTCTCCTGAGTTTGCTTCCTATTTATGTCTAGTGTACACCCCTACTGTCCAAAAGCATCCCCCCCCCCTCCCCATATGGATTTGGAGAGTTGTTGCCACGTCCCAGTGGTGGAAGTATCATATAATATGAAAGAGGGAATTCAATTATACTACAATGATCAATTAGGAGGCCGAAGCCCTAAAGGAAGTGATGCAATAGGTGACTGAGGCGAGAACATTTAAGTAAACTGTACCTTGGGGTCTCTTATATATCAAAGGGGGTTTCAAAGGACGCATACGCTTCAACCTGTGGCTCCAGCCCTACAGGAAATGACTCAGCAAGTGCTCCATCTCGTTGCACCTGCACCCAGCGGCTCGCTTGCAAGATTTTGGCCTGAAGTTCTTCCCAGACCTATACCCTAACAGTCTGAGAATCTGAGAATCAGGCCTCTCTTCAATAATGACAAAATGTTATGAGAGAAATACAGATTAACTTTTTGTTATCTCATAAGCGGCGTGGTGCCGGCTCCTTTTGACCTTTGACCTGAAGTTGACCATTGTTTCAAATAACCCTGCCTCGTTAAATCAATGAACTTGGTGTTTTGCTTTCAAAAATAGGTTATAGAAGAGCCATGTGGTTTTTAGAGCCATGTAAGGATTAGAGGGGGCGGTCGATAGCAACCACCATAGCAACCATGACGGTCAAGTGACTGGATGCAGCCCCGTTGAAAAAAATAGAATACCAGCCAACACACTCAGGAGATTAATGATATTTAAATTATTATGACCATGAAGTCTTTATTTGCATGGGTTTACATTTCGTTCTGTGTAGCATGGAAAAATCGGAGAAACACTCCCATTCAGAATGCATTGGTTTACATTTCGTTCTTTGGAAAACGGTTCTTTTTATTTATTTATTTATTTTCAGTTTTTGAGGAGGTGCTTCAAAGATGCTAATTTTTCTGCAATAATCCAAAATCCAATGGAAAAACCCGTTGGCTTTTTGTCAAGGGAACCCAGGGCTACGCTAACTTCCGGGTTGGCCAACATACGTCATCCCTCCACCAATCTACTGTAAAAACAAATGTTCAAGTTTAATGATAATGCATGAATTTATTCTTTATTCTGCCATAGTATTTATTTAGGGGGGGGGGGGGGTGGTGGATCCAGATCTCGGGCAACAGCGCAGGGTTGCCAGGTCCTGCAAAAAACGTGCTGCCCACATACCGTTCAAAATCCACCCAAAATGTCCTAAGCATCCCAAATAAAAAATGATATTATCGGCCATTTTGGCCAACGTTTTGAAAGTAATAATATTTGAGGGAATATTTTTTTGTTGTTGTTTTAGCAGCGAAATGCACCGTGCGTGTGTGTGTGTGTGTGTGTGTGTGTGTGTGTGTGTGTGTGTGTGTGTGTGTCTGTGCGTGCGTGTGCGTGTGTGTGCTTGTGTGTGTGTGCGTGCGTGTGTGTGTATAACACGCTATTTTATGTTGAAATGCGACGTAATCCAGTGTTCACGAAACGTACACTGTCAACGTATGCTTTTGGCGACTGGGTTGGCTCTCAGATATACGTGTTTCTAACCAGATGATATCATTAAAAGTTACATAAAGTAACAGTTTAATAACACAAACGCAGGAAGCACGTGAGCTGCTAGTTTAGCGAAAGCAGCGTCCCTAACAACCTGACGTCGTTGAAACATGCGAGCGAGCCGATCAAATCCTAATAACTATAAAACTAAAGATCAGACACAATCACTGACTGAAGATTATGCAAGTAAAAAGTATATTTCTCGCTAGAAATGTTATTAGAAACACGTTTAACGGTGAATCGGTCCTAAAATATTGCATTTCCCATTCAGATAATAAAGATTAATAAAGATCATACACATTGACTGACTGAAGATTATGTAAGGAAAATGTACATTTCTCGCTAGAAATGTCATTAGAAACGCGTTTAATGGTGTATCTGTCCTAAAATATTGCATTTCCCATTCAGATTTCCCATTCACTTTTGCTAATGACTTCACATCACTTCTGGACTGTCTTGGCATTACGCAACATATCAACCTCCCAACCCATAACAAAGGTCACATTCTGGATTTAATCTGCTGCACTGACATCACTCCCACTAACCTTGTTGTCATTGATTTCCCCATCTCCGACCACAAAGCTGTACTTTTTGACATTCATACCCAACTACACAAAACCAAGGAACAACGGACCATCTCCTTCAGAAACATCAAACTTATCAACACCACAGACCTCTCCACCATGATCAGCTCCTACCCCAACCCTCCCCCAGCTTCCTCCCTGACTGACCTGGTGACTCACTACAATAACTGCCTCTCCTCCTCCCTCACCACCCTGGCCCCCCTGAAAACCCGCTCAGTCTCATTCACCCACACTGCTCCCTGGTTCACTCCTCATCTGCGCCAGCTCAAAGCCACTGGTCGTCGACTGGAGCGACTCTACAATAAGACTCAACTCACTGTACACCGCCAAATGTATTCGGACCACCTCCATCACTACAAGAATGCCCTCACCACTGCCAAAACTTCATACTACTCCAACCTCATCAACACTGGTACAGGCAACAGCAGAGTCCTCTTCTCAACAGTCAACCACTTACTTCAGCCTCCTAAATCTCTCCCTCCAGATATTTCCACCACCCAATGCACTGCGTTCCTTGACTTCTTCAGCTCTAAAATCAACACCATTCACCAACAACTGGCCTCATCTCGCACCCCCTCTGATGACCCACCCTGGATGATCACCTCTGGCCAACCTCTCATCAGCCTCTCTGACTTCACCCTAGTAACAGAACAGACCGTTTCAGAACTCATCCGCAAAGCCAAAACCACCACCTGTCAACTCGATCCTCTTCCCACCTCCCTTGTCAAAGCATGTCTTCCGTCCATCTCCCCCATGATCACCAACATAATTAACTCCTCCCTCACTACTGGTACTGTACCCCCCACTCTCAAGCTGGCTGCCATCACTCCCATCCTGAAAAAACCTGGTGCTGACCCAACTGACCTTAACCATTACCGGCCCATCTCCAATCTCCCTTTCATCTCCAAAACACTTGAAAGGGTGGTTGCCGCACAACTACAGTCTCACCTCGACATTAACAATCTCCACGAACCGTTCCAATCTGGCTTCCGTCCAAAACACAGCACTGAAACAGCCCTAGTCAAAATCACCAACGACCTCCTCCTTGCAGCCGACTCTGGATTACTCACCATTCTCATCCTCCTCGATCTCAGCGCAGCATTCGACACCATCTCCCACCCTCTGCTCCTTGACCGCCTAGCTGGTATTGGGATCACTGGTGCTGCACTCTCCTGGTTTACATCCTACCTCACCGGCCGTCAACAATTTGTTCAACTAAGCAACCACAAGTCTGGGTGTTCAGGTGTCTCACTAGGTGTCCCCCAGGGGTCAGTCTTGGGTCCACTCCTCTTCACCACTTACCTCCTCCCGCTGGGCACACTCCTCCGTCACCATGGGGTCCATTTTCACTGCTACGCTGACGACACACAGGTCTACATCTCCACCAAACCCACCGCTGCCATCCCCCCCACCTCCCTCATCACGTGCCTGGAAGAGATCCGGAGCTGGTTGAGCAGGAACTTCCTGAAACTCAATGGAAACAAGACCGAGGCCCTGCTCATCAGATCCAAATCCACCCTCACTAAATCACAACACACCCCAGCTCCACTCATAATTATCGATGGATTCCCAGTACCCTTCTCCTCCAAAGTCAAGAGCCTCTGCATCATCCTGGACAACACCCTCTCATTCGCACCCCATATTCACAACATCACCCGGACTGCATTCTTCCACCTCCGCAACATCGCCAGACTCCGCCCATCACTGACCCAATCCAGCACTGAAATCCTAGTTCACTCATTTGTCACATCACGCATAGACTACTGCAACGCCCTCCTCACCGGACTCCCCACCAAACTCATCAACAGACTGCAGATCATTCAGAACTCAGCCGCCCGGATCATCACCCGCACCAAATCATCTGACCACATCACCCCTGTCCTCATTCAACTTCACTGGCTCCCAGTACACTACCGTATCCATTACAAAACCCTACTCCTCACCTACAAAGCTCTCCACAACCTAGCCCCCAGTTATCTCTGCGACCTCCTCCAAGAATACACTCCCTTCCGCTCAACCTCTGCTGGACTACTATGTATCCCCACATCACGACTCACTACAATGGGTGCCCGGTCATTCAGCTGTTCAGCACCCAGGCTCTGGAATTCCCTCCCCCCACACATAAAACAGTCAGACACCATTACAACCTTCAAGTCACAACTCAAAACTCACCTGTTCAAACTCGCACACAACGTCTAACTGATCACTGTTTTGATTGTTTTTTTTTGTTTTGTTTTGTTTTGTCTTGTTTTTGTTTTATTTATTTCTTATTGCTTATGTTTTTTATTTATTTTTTTCCACAATGTCTTGTTTTTTAAAAAATGTATGATGACTATATGCTCTGTAAGGTGACCTTGGGTGTCTTGAAAGGCGCCTCTAAATGAAATGTATTATTATTATTATTATAGATAATAAAGATTAATATAGGCTACGCCGTGTTCCGGAGCCGCGGGGGATTCTGGGAATTGGGGTTGTCAGTTGACAAAAGGGGCTTTGGTTAACTTGTTTTGTTGTTAGGATTAAGTGGGGTTAATGGGTTCGGGATGTTATGTGGTTGTGTGTTGTTCTATTAACATTGTTCGTGTGTTCATTGTTGTCGACACCGTCACCGAGAGTGACGTGACCATCGTTTTGTACAGCTGTTCCGTGTTGAAGTCTCGTTCAATAAAAAACAACTCTCGTTGTCGAGCGTTCAATAAAAACCAACTCTCGTTGTCGAGCGTGCCCCCCCCCTACAAACATGTCTCCCCCCCCCCTCAACAAACGTGTCCCCTCCCCTTCAACTAACGTGTCCCCCCCCCCCCCTACAATCGTGTCCGTCCCCCCCCCTCAACAAACGTGTCTCTCCCCCCCCCCCCTCCCCGGTCAACAACAGTCTACCTCCCCCCCCCCCCTAAACAATCGTGTCCACAATTTGCCGCGAAAGCCGTGAAACCCAAACCCCGAAACCCGCCTCCACAGCGGCACGCGTGGATACTGTAGGTATCCACGCGTCCTACTGTAGGTATCCACGACTTGGCAACTCCCGTTGCCAAGTCGTATCTAAGGTCCGTCCTATTTACTGGAGGAGTGAACAACGTTTCTGTTGCATAAGAACCTTCCGGGAGGGTAATGATTATTCCAGGTATATGACAGGGTGATAACAGTGGAATTTGATTTCTCTATTGTTAGTTCCATGCCTCAATATGACAGGTGGATAACAGTGGGATTGTATGTATACATTGTTAGTTCCATACCATAATGTGACAGGGTGATAGCAGTGGGATTTGATGTGTATATTGTTAGTTTCATGCCTCAATATGACAGGGTGATAACAGTGGGACTTGATGTGTTTATTTTTGACAAACTGCTCCAGTTGAATGTGGTCTTTGGTTTGCTTAGTTGGCTTTGTGTTCTACTGGTGCAGAAGGCCAAGCTGGGACCACAGAAAAAGGTGATCACCCCGGACGACGACAACCACTCTGCCTACGTGCCCTCCAGCAACCTGGACCGGGTCAAGCTGGAGGACTTCCACTTCCTGGCGGTGCTGGGGAAAGGCAGCTTCGGCAAGGTAGGCCACCAACGCATTTAGGCCTACATGATGACTCTAAGAAACATAGAGAAAACCAATGAGCAAAGGTAGGCCACTGACGCATTTAGTCCTACATGATGACTCAATGAAACACAGAGATTACCAATGAGCCAAGGTAGGCCACCGACGCCTGCATGATGACTCTCTAAGTATAAGGAAACACAAAGAGAACCAATGAACACAAAAAAATATGTTGGATATGTCTGTCTCTCACCCAAGGTAATGCTGGCGGAGATGAAGACGTCCCTGGAGCTTTACGCCATCAAGATCCTGAAGAAGGACGTGGTGATCCAGGACGACGACGTGGAGTGCACCATGGTGGAGAAGAGAGTGCTGGCTCAGCAGGACAAGCCTCCCTTCCTCACCCAGCTCCATTCCTGCTTCCAGACCGAGGTACTTACCCCCCCCCCCCCCCCCCCCCCCTCCCAGGATCTGCTCCCTTCCTCCCTCACTTCTGCTTCCAGACCCAGGTAGTTACCCCCCCAAGGACACGCCTCCCTTCCTCCAAAACTCCTGCTTCCAGACCACGCCCCAACCACAACGAGTTCTACCAGCATCCAATGCGGAAGTGACAAACATTGCAGTAGCACCGGGTGGCCACTATGAGGTGGTACCAAAATTGACCAATTCTTTGTTGACGCACTTGTTAAACAGGCCGTTTTCGCCTTAATAAACCTATTTACAGCCTTCTAGTCAGTATATTTAGTTCATATCTCCATGACAACACTGAGGTGGGTGAATTTTCTTTTAGCAGGCTAGTTTATATTTTATTGGAGGTTACAATTTATGAATAATTAGGGGCGCGGCCTCTTGAGTGACAGCTAGCAGCTGACCCTCACCTCGCCTCGGAGGTTCGTTTTCAGGATTAGCATGCTATCTCCGTCATCTTGACCTCGACTGCGTTCGTTCCTATTGTTCATTCCGGGGTCAAGATGCCTTGCTCTGCGGTCAACTGTACCAACCGATCGTTTAAAAACTAATGAGCTATGAGCTAATTCGGTGTCCGTCACCCAGATGGTGGTACCTCCCGCCCCCCGACCTCACATCACTGCCCTTTTTTGGTTAGAGCTAATGAGGCGGAGTCGAACTATGACAAGATGGCAACACTCATAAGCCAAGGAGTTTGGATGCAGTTGGGATAACTGAGGTCTGCCCGGATGCTACATCCATTTTATATACTATCTATGTTCCATACCCAGGTACCATACCCACTGCCGAACCTGAAAGGCTGAGAGAGAGTGAGACTGAGAGAGTGAGAGGGAGGGAGGATTCTTAGGGGGCGTTAACCATTTCTGAGGCATGCTTCAGATATTGCTTAATCAAATTCTTCATCAAAACCTGTTTGTTGTCGTTGTCCTCTTCTTGTTCTTCTTGCTTGGGGGACTGTTATCTGACATACACCTGAAGGTATACTCAGGTCATACTCAGAGCCCAGTCCCAGCCTAGCTTAGTGGTAAGGGAGTTGCCCTAACCACAACCCTAGACCATGTCAGAGAACTAGCTGGTTATTGTGTACAGTATAGGATGATAGACATGCTTCAGTTCACGTGTATTGCTAGGAAGAAGAGAACAGAGGTCTGGTGAAAGTAGAGAGAAGTTAATCAAAGTGAGTGCTGGAGAGAGGAGAGCTTATTGTGGTGGACTACAGAAAGCATATCTTAGTGTTACGTAAAAGAGGAGAGTTGAGATTGTAACGACCTTAGGGGAATATCCTGCAACAAGAGATTTCAGAGTGAGACTCCTAGAGCAAGGCCTGGTTGAAAACAATAGAAAACATACAGGATCAAGTGAAATGTAAAGAAACAAGCTATATCTCGCTGTAGGTATCCATTCCATGATGAAGGAACATAATCTTAGACTATCATTGGCTAAACTAACTTGTTGAGGAAGTGTATAGATGGGAAGTAATGCCCCCTAGGGATAATATTGCAGTCCGTTTTTGCACATAATGGCTGCAGCGTTCTTGATCAATACTTTTGGGTTCACCTTTTGGCAAGCCTTTTTTCATAATACGTTTTATGAGACACACTGAAGACAATTGACAGGGAGGTAAAGCTGCTGACTGAAGTGGATCAGTCTTCTGTTTGTGTAGGAATAGTAATGTTATCTGATCTTGACTTTTTTTTAATGGTACGAACACAAACGCAATATTGTTTATGCACACAGATTTTTTATAATTTATTTCACTCTCTTTCCAATCTCTCCCTCTCGATTTCACCTCTAGGATCGCCTTTACTTTGTGATGGAGTTTGTGAATGGAGGAGACCTCATGTACCACATCCAACAAGTTGGCAAGTTCAAGGAGCCCCAGGCTGTGTAAGTTTATTCCAGGCCTAGATGCAATTCATGCTCTCATAATCCTATACAGACCATGCATCATGTTTTACTGGTTTTTCTGTGTGTTCTCTGTGACTCGTTCAAACTGCTGTGTCTCTGTGTGTTCCTCATCACAGCTTCTACGCAGCAGAGATCGCTGTGGGCCTCTTCTTCCTGCACAGCAAAGGAGTGATATACAGGTAAGGCCAGCCTTCTGTCACATGGGTGTTTTAAAAGGACGAAAAAACACACACACGCATACGCACGCATACAGGCACACACACACACACACACTTAGCCCCTAAACCTACATGCGCAGGGCTGTACAGTGCGACAGTTTTGATCGCATTTGCTATGGAAATATTTAGCGTGCGAAGATAAATAGAAGTCCACTCGCACCGGTGCGAAAGGGTGAGAAGGACCCGTGGCGAAAAAAAATGCGTCTTTCTGTACGGCTTTCAATGGCACCACTAAGCGCGAGTGTGTGGGAGCATGATGGGAGCGTTGAATGTTGGGAAATGTATTTTGAGTCTCGCCAGTTCCGCTCAACTACTAAAAATAAAGATGGAAACTTGGAAAAAAAATCCACGTATGGAAGAGATTGACTCGGCGACCACAAGACTCCACCCATGACTCCGTCTTGGCCAACGGGAAAACGTACAGGTTTAACCCCCAGTGGTTAAAAACGTTCAATTGGCTGGTCTACGACCAATTCAAGAAGTCTATGTTTTGTAAATATTGCCTCGAGGTAGGGGAAAGGACATCAGAGGTTAATAAATAAGTGTTTGTTAAATTTGTAATAATTACTTAATTTTGTTGAATGTGTTCACCACTTCCGGCTGCTGATGTTTTAAAATAGGCTCTCATAGTCACTTTACTATTTAATATGTTCCTTGTAACTTTACTGTTGTTAAATTTGTTCATATTGTGTTACTTTTGTATATACGTCCTATTCTGTTCGTATAGTATTTTTATTTTTTTGACTGTAGTATGTGTGCTACCAAAACTATTTTTGTGCTACTGATTTTTTTCGCTTGCTAGCACCAGTGCTACCATTTTAAAAAGTAAGCGTACAGCCCTGATGCGCATGCACAAATGCACATATGTGTACATACTGTGGCAACCCCTTTCGTCGGCGGCTGGGAATGTACAAGGAGACGCTCCAAACAGGGTTGTGGGTCGACGGTTTTTATTCGTTCACCTCACTTAAAAAAGGTAAAACAAAAGACAACGAAAGTTCTTCCACTTATGGGGTAAAAAGGGTGAGGGGTCTCCGGGTCAGGCTATTTAAGCTGCTTCTCCACCGGTTCCTCAGGTGCTCCTCATCTTCTTAATTGGCAACGGCCGGGTTGCCGGCCGTCTCTTGCGGCGGCGGCGTCTCTTGCGGCGGCGGCGTCTCTTGCGGCGGCCCTTGCGGCGGCGGCGTCTCTTGCGGCGGCGCCACTTTTGCGTCTTCTGTTCAGACCGTCATCGTGTAAACGTAGCCTAAGCTGCTTCTCCACCGGTTCCTCAGGTGCTCCTCATCTTCTTAATTGGCAACGGCCGGGTTGCCACAATACACACACTCATATGCAAACATGCCCATACGCAAACATCCGCACACACACACATAAAGGCACACACACAGATAGAAGATAAGAAATCAACCCTAATGATATGAAAGTTTTTGTGTGTGTTTGCGTGTGCGTGTGTGTGCGCATGCAGGGACTTGAAGCTGGACAACGTGATGCTTGATTGCGAGGGACACATCAAGATCGCCGACTTCGGCATGTGTAAAGAGAACATGTCTGAGGAGGTCACCACTCGCACCTTCTGTGGCACCCCAGACTACATAGCACCCGAGGTGAGTATGGGGGGGGGGGGGGGGAGAGAGAGAGAGAGCAAGGAGATATTTGTGTCACGGTGTGGCAACCCGGCTCGGTGGGTGAATTGCCTCCTTCCAATCAGCTCACGATTCTGAGCTTACTTAAATGACAATTCCGGTATTTTGAACATTGAGCCCCCTTTCTGGTTTGTATAGGACGAAATAGAGTGGTTAACACCGACATTTTGAATATTGGTCCCGTCTCTGGTATTTGGCAAATTTCGATTCGCCCCTGCCTGCTTCACAATGGCTGTTTATGTGCATTCAAAAACCTGTCCTTAAAACACCCCTAAACGTTGGTGTTCAGAAATGTGAAACTCATCGAGTGGTTAGTGGTGATCGTTGATGATCCTAATCAAGTATCGTAGCGAAATACAGTTTCTGTCGTGTTTTATTTGGCATTTTGTAAATCCATTGAAACGAAAACCGGAACCAGAAACGGAAAGGGGGGGTGGTTGTAGTCTTTTCGCTCGGTTCTCCATACCAACAGTAGAGTAGAACCGAGCGAAAAGACTGCAACCACCCCCCTTTCCGTTCCCGGTTCCGTTCCGGTGGATTTACAAAATGACAAATAAAACATGACAGAAACGGTATTCGCTACGATACTTGATTCCGATACTTACTTAGAATAACCGAAAAACAGCTTGGAGTGATCAACGGCCCTGTTCCCCTGGGTGTAATCCGTCACCCAGGAAGACCGGTTTCTCCACACACGAGAACCTGGAGGGCCTGAGAAAGCATTCAAGCAGGCTTTTTAAGCCATGCTCTCCACCTGCCCCTCGGGTGCTCTGCATTCCATTGAGTTGCGTTTGCACCAAAGTGCTCTCTGGCGCCATCTGTAAGAAATGGGTGGTAGACCCTGGGCTGTCAGCGGCGCTGTGCCAGAGCCGGGCTGCAACAAAGGTCATTGGATGACCAGTCTGATCTGAGTCTGTGCCCCCACCTGATGCTGTGGGCTGAGGTCACACCCTCTATTAGGGCTCATAAACACACTCCTATAGACCAGTCATTCCCGATATCGCAGGTGGACTGTGGAAAAGCTAAATTAAATATAAACTAATGCATTATTCCCATAAAAAAAAAAGATGTATAGTGATATAACATTTATTTTAATTATTGTGTGATTACTAAAATAGGCTAGTGCAAAGATAAAGGTACGGCCACACCAAACGCGTCACCTGCGTACCAGGCGTATAAAATCGGCAATTTTTCCATAGGGAAGCATTGGTGTACGCGCGTATGAGGTGCGTACACGCGTATCATGCGTACCAAGCAACATTTTACTCGCTGTAGGGGCGTATGAGGCGCGTACATATACGCGCGTATATATACGCGCGCACATATACGCGCGTACATATACGCGCGTACATGTACGCGAGGAGTTCAAAAAATTTTACTTTTTACACTCATACACGCCGCAATAGCCAATCAGCGTTGAGCTTGACCCGACGTCACTAGCAGAGAGTAGTGAGCTTGGACAGAAGCATACGGCCGACATCTTTCTTTATTCTGTGTGGAAATAGTAACATAGTTACGCCATTAAATGCTTTTATGGAAACATTTTTAGCGAGAAATGTGCATTTTACTTTCATAATGTTCGCTCGGTGAATGTGAAGGATGTTTGGTTTGATAGTTATGACGAAGAGGGAACGCTCCGTTCACTTGCATGGACAGAGTCTCTGGTTACTAAGCAACCTCAACGTCTTGGCGGACTATATATCTGCTGATCAACACTACGAATGCTGGAAACACACCAGACACACCATGTGAAGTTATTTAACCCGATTATTGTTATTTATATCCGAGATTATTTAATCTAACCCGATCTAAACTCTATCACCCAAACACGGCGACGTTTGGGTTTCCTACCTCGGACTCCAGAGCAGCCATGTCCATGGCAGCCACGGCCGGCAACTTTCTTTATTCTGAGTGGAAATAGTAACATAGTTACGCCATTAAATGCGTTTCTGGAAACATTTCTAGCGAGAAATGTGCATTTTACTCTCATAATGTTCGCTCGGTGAATGTGAAGGATGTTTGGTTTGATAGTTATGACGAAGAGTGAACGCTCCGTTCACTTGCATGGACAGAGTCTCTGATTGCTAAGCAACCTCAACGTCTTGGCGGACTATTTCTCTGCTGATCAACACTACGAATGCTGGAAACACACCAGACACACCATGTGAAGTTATTTAACCCGATTATTGTTATTTATATCCGAGATTATTTAATCTAACCCGATCCAAGCTCTATCATCCATCCAAACACGGCGGCGTTTGGGTTTCCTCGGACTCCTTAATCCAGCGCAGCCACAGGCTGGGGGGGGGGGGGGGGGGGGGGAGTTTTGGACGGTCTCATCTACACGCGTATGCGTACGCGCGTATCTGACCATTTTTGACACAAAATGGTCAAGCAACATTTTCGCTGCGTTACGCACGTACATGGTACGCGAGGTACGCGCTTGGTGTGTTCGCACCTTAAGAGCGTTCCAGAATCTTTGGGCTCGTGGCTCTTGGCGGGAACGTTGAAGTCCAGTGCCGTCCGAACCACAAGATTAATCGGTGGGTGGCAACAGATTTTATGAAGAGAAAAGAGGCAGAGGATAACAGAAATACAGAGATTGACAGTGAGTCGCAGGCATCTACGAGCCAGATTCCTCATAAAGAAACAAAGAAAAGGAGGGTGAAAAGAAAATACTACGAAAGCTACTTAGCATTTGGTTTCAGCTACACTGGCCAGTGTAGGGTGTTTGGATATCCGGTTGGAAGCTGGTGACTGGTTGGTAAAGGAGAAGAAGGGACCACCTGGTCTACTTTGCCTGTTGTTATTCCTGGCAGCTTAATAAATGATCACAGAAGTGAGAGGGTGGTACCAACAGCAGCATCAACCACGTCAAACAGCAACATCAACCACATATTACTGCACAATAAGCTAATCCAGCACCAGGCCGCCGAAAAATGTGTGACTGGTATGACAGACTGCAGATCATTCAGAACTCAGCCGCCCGGATCATCACCCGCACCAAATCATCTGACCACATCACCCCTGTCCTCATTCAACTTCACTGGCTCCCAGTACACTACCGTATCCAATACAAAACCCTACTCCTCACCTACAAAGCTCTCCACAACCTAGCCCCCAGTTACCTCTGCGACCTCCTCCAAGAATACACTCCCTCCCGCTCCCTCCGCTCAACCTCTGCTGGACTACTATGTATCCCCACATCACGACTCACTACAATGGGTGCCCGGTCATTCAGCTGTTCAGCACCCAGGCTCTGGAACTCCCTCCCCCCACACATAAAACAGTCAGACACCATTACAACCTTCAAGTCACAACTCAAAACTCACCTGTTCAAACTCGCACACAACGTCTAACTGATCACTGTTTTGATTGTTTTGTTTTTTTTGTTTTGTTTTGTTTTGTCTTGTTTTTGTTTTATTTATTTCTTATTGCTTATGTTTATTTTTATTTATTTTTTATTTATTTTTTTCCACAATGTCTTGTTTTTTAAAAAATGTATGATGACTCAACCCGGTCTCACGAAAAGTCGTGACACTGTCACGTTATTTAATCTATTGAAACGTGTTCAGGATCACGTATTTTCAAAATTTTCGTGTTTTAAAGCACAAATTTCAAACCCATGTATTTCAATTGGAAGTATTTGTCGTGTCACCAGCACGACTTCCAAACTAAGGTTCTGTGCGGGAGCGTTCTCCCTAGTGTCCCTTAAGGAGCTCCGTACAGTACATTTATTGTTAAAAATTGTGAACAATATGACAGCTTTAGGCCACCCGTTTCTACTTTCACCTTTGATTCTGAGAAATTGTGACAATTCACGGATATAGGCTATTAAATGCAGGTGCGCTGCTCAGGCAAAGCGCAAAAGAAAAAAGGGTAGCTGCTTAATCTTAATCTGAATTGTATGTCTTGATGTTTTGATCTAGCCATAGATCTATTGTCTTGTTTTTGGCTATGTGAATGGAAGTCCGCGTCGATGCCTCGCAAGTCCAGTGTCGCGAGTGGACGTGACATCTAGAAGTCATACCGTATAATAATGGGTTATCATTAATATTGATGCGTAGGGGTTGATTATAACTCTTGTTTATTGTTTATACCACAGTCTGGGGGAATACTCGTATTCTGATTGGCTGCAGGGTGTGTATTATCTCCTGATATAGGCTACAGACACCTGCTAAGTAGTTCCAGTCAGTGTTTAGATTCTCTGCCCGAGCGTTTTTACTTTTATTTTATCATTATCATAAATTAGCCTAATCTGAGGAGAAATCTATGCCATAAACAGAAATATTATGGGTCTTTATTACACGGGTCTTCTCAATGCCGTGGAACGCTCCGTTCACTTGCATGGGTCCGGGGATATCTCGGGATTGGTTTCTTTATTAATCGAATGGGAAATGCAATAGGTCTATTTTAGGACCGAATCACCGTTGAACTTGTTTCTAATAACATTTCTAGCGAGAAATATACTTTTTACTTGCATAATCTTTAGTCAGTGATTACGTCTGATCTTTAGTTTTATAGTTATTAGGAAGATTTTATCGGCTCGCTCGCATGTTTCAATGACGTCAGGTTGCTAAGGACGCTGCTTTCGCTAAACTAGCACACACACACACACACACACACACACACACACACACACACACACACACACACAATGCATTTCGCTGCAGATATTCCCTCAATTATTATTACTTTCAAAACGTTGGCCAAGGTGGAATATCCTTTTTATTTGGGCTGCTTCTAGGACATTTTGGGTGGATTTTGAACGGTATGTGGGCGGGACGTTTTTTGCAGGACCTGGCAACCCTGCGCTGTTGCCCGGGGTGCTGAAATGCTCCGGAACAGATCTGGATCCACTATGGCCAAAAGACTTGTATGCCCCCCCCCCCCCCCTTAAATAAATTCTATGGCAGAATAAAGAATAAATTCATGCATGTGTTTTTACAGTATAGCGTGGTGGAGGGCTGACGTATGTTGCCCAACCCGGAAGTGAGCGTCGCCCTGGTTTCCCTTGACAAAAAGCCAACGGGTTTTTCCATTGGATTTTGGATTATTGCAGAAAAATTAGCATCTTTGAAGCACCTCCTCAAAAACTGAAAATAAATCAATAAATAAAAAGATCTGTGCTCCAAAGAACGAAATGTAAACCAATGCATTCTGAATAATAATAATAATAATAATAATAATACATTTAATTTAGAGGCGCCTTTCAAGACACCCAAGGTCACTGGACTTTCATAATCTTCGCTCAGTGAATGTGAAGGATGTTTGGTCGGATAGTTATGACGAAGAATCATAATGTGAATCGGAATATTCTATAAATGTCTTGATATCATCTTTCGTCTCAACACTTCTGCTGCAGCCGCCTAAAGTCTCACTCCGAGAACCTTAAAATATGAATCAATCCATTAGAAGTATGAAAATATCTTCCCGGAGGCGTAAGGGGGCAAACAAGGTGTCCTTTGACATCTACGTTTCGAGGCGATTGCAACAGTGCCACATCATATTTGAATATGTTTCGGGGTAGTAATTAGCTGTCGATTTTGGGGGCCTTTATCAATAATGACCAGCTATAGATTTGCTTCCCGATGGAGATTCTTGACAAATTACATGTTATTTAGCATCTACGCGTTAAGCTGGGTCCAATGAGATCAAGCTTGCCCTCTTGCCACACCGAGATCATGTCCTAGACCATATGTACCATGTAAAATACATTTGCTAGAGTGTCATGCTTGGTGTCATTGGACTCAGCTCAACGTGTAGATGCTAAATAATATGTCATTTGTCACAAATTTCTATCGGAAAGTAAATCAATAGCTGCTCATTATTGATTAAGGCCTCCAATTTCGACAGCTAATTACTACCATTAAACATGTTCGAATATGCTCATGTGTGGCACCATTGCAATCGCCTGGAAGCGTAGATGTTGAAGGACACCTTGTTCGCCCTCTTACGACACCGGGAAGATATTTACATACTTCTGATTGACTAATGAATTGATTCAGCTATTCCCTCAGAAGTCTGGGGTCAAAAGGTCAAAAGCAGCCGACACCACGCCGCTTATGAGACAACAAAAGTTCATGTGTATTCCTCTCATAACTTTTTGTCATTATTAAAGAGAGGCCTGATTCTCCGATATGCAGGTTGGATGGCTACGGTGTAGGTCTGGGAAGAACTTCAGGCCAAAATCTTGCAAGCGAGCCGCTGGGTGGGTGCAACAAGATGGAGCACTTGCTGAGTCATTTCCTGTAAGCCACAGGTTGAAGCGTATATGTGTCCTTTGAGACCCCCTTTGATATATAAGAGACCCCAAGGCTTACTTAAATGTTGTCGACTCAGTCACCTATTGCATCACTTCCTTTAGGGCTTCGGCCTCCTAATTGATCATTGTAGTATAATTGAATGCCCTCTTTCATATATATGATACCTCCACCACCGGGACGTGGCAGCAATTCTCCAAATCCATATGGGGAGGTGGGGGGGGTGATGCTTGTTGACAGTAGGGGTGTACACTAGACATAAATAGGAAGCAAACTCAGGAGAAGGAATGACCTCTCATAAATATTTATTCAATAAATTGTTTCAAATAACCCTGCCTCGTTAAATCAATGAGCTTGGTGTTTTGCTTTAAAAAATAGGTTATAGAAGAAGTCTAAACTGCACAAAATAAAAACATCCAAGCTGCCTTTTAAGGATACCTTGGAATATCTGTCTATTTTTTAACCATCTGACCCTAGTTTACGACAAAAACAACACAATGGACGGCAGCTCCTTTGCCGCGTGGTTTTTAGAACCATGTAAGGATTAGAGGGGGCGGTCGATAGCAACCACCATAGCAACCATGACGGTCAAGTGACTGGATGCAGCCCCGTTGAAAAAAATAGAATACCACTCGACACACTCAGGAGATAAATGATATTTAAATGATTATGAACATGAAGTCTTTATTTGCATGGGTTTACATTTCGTTCTGTGTAGCATGGAAAAATCGGAGAAACACTCCCATTCATCACCCAAGTGGGTGCTACTCATTGGTGGTGGTTAGTGAGGTCCCCCCTTCACTGTAGGCGTCTTTGAGTGTTATTAATTATTATTATTCTTCATGTTTAACCTCTGTTTTTCTTTTATTCCTAGTCTGTTTTACATAGTTTTGAATGATGACTATATGCTCTGTAAGGGGGTGTTCACACAGGCAGTTTTTTTTTCAGGTGCGGGTGGATGTTTTACATTATATTCCTATGATACAGGGTGTTTTTGTAAAAACATCCTGGGTGCTTTTAAAAACACCGCTGCCAGCGGGTTTTTTTCACTGCTCTGGGTGGTTTTCAAGTTGGGATAAATTCAACTCGCCAAGAAAAAGCACCCGACGTCAGGCAGTTTTTTGACAGCTGACCAATGAACGAGAACCTACGTCACTAGGAAAAACGTTGGAAATTCAAGAATGGCGACCCAAACCAAGACGTCTTTCCCGACGGAGCAACTTGTTGTTCTTGTTAGTGAACATGTTGAGTTATATGACATGACCAACAAGTTATACCACAACATATATCACAAGGAGAGTATCTGGAGGACGATCGGTGGGATTTTGGGACATTATCAAACCGTAGCTCCTGAATACAACTATGAAACGCCCCGTACTGCTGCCGTCCCCGGTTTATGTCATGCACCCACAAACGGGAGGGTTCATCGTTATCCTCGTCGTTGTCATCTAACGCCAAAACAAGGGTTAATTTTCTCATCTTCGACATTGTAACTGACACACTAAATTCCCGTAAGACCACTCTCTCCCACCAGTCTTGGCTGCGGACTCGCATCCAACTTCCTCTTGTTTGCGGCGGCGCTTAGGGTAAATATAAAGATCTGACGAGAAATTGACGTTGCTGCGCTGTCCTCCTCCTTCTTAATTGAAGGAGCAGGCAGAGAAAAGCTCTCTCCTGCTGTGCTTTCATTAAAATCAAATTTAAAATCCCCGATAGTGATAAGACATCCATTATGTCGCCGCCGGTCCAGAGACGTGTCAGGTGTGCGCGAGAGACATAACGGACACTTTTGTTACTGCCATACAGTTCATTCGGAACACATTTTAGGAACAGATCTATGCCGCATAGAAATCTATGCGGCATAGATCTGCCATGTAAACGCGGCTACTGTAGCGTAGTCAAACCACTTTGATACGGTAACCGATTGGCAACGTTGGCTCTAGAACATTCTGCTCTAGAATGAACTTGACAAAACCACCCTGTCAGTTTTTTAGTTGGTAAAAAACCGCCCGGGTCAGGTGTTTTTTAATATAAAAAAACTGCCTGTGTGAACACGCCCTTAAGTGACCTTGGGTGTCTTGAAAGGCGCCTCTAAATTAAATGTATTATTATTATTATTATTATTATTATTCAGAATGCATTGGTTTACATTTCGTTCTTTGGAGCACAGATCTTTTTATTTATTTATTTATTTTCAGTTTTTGAGGAGGTGCTTCAAAGATGCTAATTTTTCTGCAATAATCCAAAATCCAATGGAAAAACCCGTTGGCTTTTTGTCAAGGGAAACCAGGGCGACGCTCACTTCCGGGTTGGGCAACATACGTCAGCCCTCCACCACGCTATACTGTAAAAACACATGTTCAAGTTGAATGATAATGCATGAATCCAGATCTGTTCCGGAGCATTTCAGCACCCCGGGCAACAGCGCAGGGTTGCCAGGTCCTGCAAAAAACGTCCCGCCCACATACCGTTCAAAATCCACCCAAAATGTCCTAGAAGCAGCCCAAATAAAAAGGATATTCCACCTTGGCCAACGTTTTGAAAGTAATAATAATTGAGGGAATATCTGCAGCGAAATGCATTGTGTGTGTGTGTGTGTGTGTGTGTGTGTGTGTGTGTGTGTGTGTGTGTGTGTGTGTGTGTGTGTGTGTGTGTGTGTGTGTGTGTGTGTGTGTGTGTGCTAGTTTAGCGAAAGCAGCGTCCTTAGCAACCTGACGTCATTGAAACATGCGAGCGAGCCGATAAAATCTTCCTAATAACTATAAAACTAAAGATCAGACGTAATCACTGACTAAAGATTATGCAAGTAAAAAGTATATTTCTCGCTAGAAATGTTATTAGAAACAAGTTTAACGGTGATTCGGTCCTAAAATAGACCTATTGCATTTCCCATTCGATTAATAAAGAAACCAATCCCGAGATATCCCCGGACCCATGCAAGTGAACGGAGCGTTCCACGGCATTGAGAAGACCCGTGTAATAAAGACCCATAATATTTCTGTTTATGGCATAGATTTCTCCTCAGATTAGGCTAATTTATGATAATGATAAAATAAAAGTAAAAACGCTCGGGCAGAGAATCTAAACACTGACTGGAACTACTTAGCAGGTGTCTGTAGCCTATATCAGGAGATAATACACACCCTGCAGCCAATCAGAATACGAGTATTCCCCCAGACTGTGGTATAAACAATAAACAAGAGTTATAATCAACCCCTACGCATCAATATTAATGATAACCCATTATTATACGGTATGACTTCTAGATGTCACGTCCGCTCGCGACACTGGACTTGCGAGGCATCGACGCGGACTTCCATTCACATAGCCAAAAACAAGACAATAGATCTATGGCTAGATCAAAACATCAAGACATACAATTCAGATTAAGATTAAGCAGCTACCCTTTTTTCTTTTGCGCTTTGCCTGAGCAGCGCACCTGCATTTAATAGCCTATATCCGTGAATTGTCACAATTTCTCAGAATCAAAGGTGAAAGTAGAAACGGGTGGCCTAAAGCTGTCATATTGTTCACAATTTTTAACAATAAATCTACTGTACGGAGCTCCTTAAGGGACACTAGGGAGAACGCTCCCGCACAGAACCTTAGTTTGGAAGTCGTGCTGGTGACACGACAAATACTTCCAATTGAAATACATGGGTTTGAAATTTGTGCTTTAAAACACGAAAATTTTGAAAATACGTGATCCTGAACACGTTTCAATAGATTAAATAACGTGACAGTGTCACGACTTTTCGTGAGACCGGGTTGGATGACTATATGCTCTGTAAGGTGACCTTGGGTGTCTTGAAAGGCGCCTCTAAATGAAATGTATTATTATTATTATTATTACTTCACTGGTATGAAGTCATACCAGTCACACAGACTGAGGCTCCTATTCTGCGTGTGTGTGTGTGTGTGTGTGTGTGTGTGTGTGTGTGTGTGTGTGTGCGTGTTTGTGTGCGCTTGCGTGCGTGTGTGTGTGCGTGCGTGTGCATCGCTAGCAGCCTGATCCAGAACTGTCATGTAGTATTATGCCTAATGGGAAAGCAATGTATGCAGTATTTACACACATACACCTAGGCACACACACATATACGGTATACCCTTAGAAACTCTCACACAAAAACATATTCACATGCAGACCAGCCACACGCACATCAAACACAGAGCCACACGCAAATCAAACACGCATTAAACACACAACCACACGCACATCAAACATACATTTTTATGCACAGGCTAAGGTAGACGCAAGCGCACGCCCAAACATGCACACCCATACACCCATGTGCATAAGTGTGTCTGTCGCAGGGCGTCAGAGGAGCTGTGCTGGCCACAGGGTTAGGATGAGTGAAGGGATGGCAGGCCTTGGTCAGACCTGTCACTGTCAATCATCCTCAACCTCGGTTGCCATGGCGGCACGCAGCCTTGTGCATCACTACACAATGCAATATTCAAAGAAGCCCATCCACACATTGTCATGTCATAGTACATTAACAGAGATGTAGAGCAGAGCAGGATTCAACATAGGCAACTTCCACCGAAACAACAGCCTGTAACGCCCACAGCTGGAGGAGATGAGTACAGTGCTGCCCTGCTTTTGAACTTTTATGTAGCTGAATGCTGGGTCTCAAATCTGTCCTCATATATCGCTCTCCCCGGAGATTCTCTCCACTACTCCCAGTCTGCAGCGTTCCATGTTCACCACGGTAACCACTGCTGTAATGGACCCCCCCAAGGTCAGAGCGTCCCTCTGCTGTTTGAGGGACTGAGAGGTCAATCCATCCTGACACAGCCAGCCCCGGCGTCACGGTGGACTCACCAGGTCAGGGTCAAATGCTCTCTGGCCCGGAGGCTAGTGTTCACACACAGCAGACCTACACCTCAACTCTTTTGGAAAACCAAAATTTGTTATTTAGGCTGGCTTTGCAGGGCTGGAACTGAAAGTGAATGTTGCTTCAACCTCCATGACCCCAGGATGCTGAAGGAACTTGTGCTGTAAAACGAGAGCCGAACAGAGTGGAACTGGGACTAGGCTCAGTGGATCTTCTGTACAGAGTCTGAGCGTGGGAACGACGGCTGAAGCTTAAAGCTCATGTCCACCTGCGTTTTCTTTTCATTTTGTCATCGGTTTTGTGCTCCTTTATTCTCCGTCAGAACACAATAGCTCCTTGTTTGATGTGAGTAGCTCCTCAATCCAGCATCACGGCTCAATGGGGAGACAAGAGCAGCAGGAAGCCCGGGGTCCTCAGGGGGGTTGGGAGAAGCAGGGGGAGTGGGAGTGGGAGGAGCAGGGGATTGGGAGGAGCATGGGGAGTGGGAGGAGCAGGGGGAATTGGTGGAGCAGGGGAGTGGGAGGAGCATGGGGAGTGGGAGGAGCAGGGGGAATTGGTGGAGCAGGGGAGTGGGAGGAGCATGGGGAGTGGGAGGAGCAGGGGGAGTGGGAGGAGCAGGGGGAGTGGGAGGAGCAGGGGAGTGGGAGGAGCAGGGGGAGTGGGAGGAGCAGGGGAGTGGGAGGAGCAGGGGAGTGGGAGGAGCAGGGAGAGTTGGAGGAGCAGGGGGACTGGGTGGGAGGGGTGGCAGAGGATAGCCAAGAAGCAGCTGTGATGGACAGAAAGCAGCTATGATGGACAGGGAGCCGTGGTGATGGACAGGGAGCAGCTTTGATGGACAGGGGACTGGCAGACAGATACTGTAGGTGGCCCAGATGTTCCATGGTGCGCCACAACAACAGCTCTGTAGTGCGGTAGTTTTGTAATAGTCCTTTTCTTGGTCCTTGAAGCCAATACAATATTGTGGAATGAAGATCCACACTGTTCATTGAATTTGTTCAAAGCGATCAACAGATTGAGGGGTGTGGCTCCCCTGGACACGCCCTGATGATAGGAAGGTCTACTGCCTTGTTGGCTGAGGATTTAGACTGTGGGAAGATACTGAGTCAGTTTTCAGGTCAACACTATTGGAATGCTTATAGCCTGCTGTATGCTACATTGGCTGGTACATGGTCAGTTCCCTGCATGATGGATTTATAGATTTGATTAATGTAGGAAGGAATCCTAATTGTTCAGTATTTATTAATTACAATATAAAATCTTATATTATATTTACCTTAACATTCAGTCAATTCAGACACAGGTCATGAATCTGCTGGCTGTGAACGTTGGGTGTGGGACCCCTAGCCTACTCTACAGCTGGCAGAGCAGGTTGCCTCAAAACCCGAAGGTTGTTGGTTCAATCCCCGGCTCATACCTGAGCAAGATCCCGACCTAACCCTAACTGCTCCCGACAACCTGGTCACTGCCTGGCCTGGTCAGCACTGCCGTCGGGGTATGAATGTGTGGATGAGTTCATATAGTTTATATAACACGTTCATATGTCCAGCGAGAGCTGGCTCATCCACAGGCTCAGTCCTCTCGGTCGGTCATCAACTCTAACCTTGCCTCAAGGTGATCTGCACCTCCCCGGTGGATTGTCCAGCACTGGTGTTCAGGTCGTCCAGCCCTGTTTGACCCGTTTCACCTGCAGCTCAGAAGAACACACATACAACAGATCTTAAAGGAGAGATATTATGGTGTTTTCCCAACAAGTAAACAAAGTATATGAGTTACAGAAAATTTGTTTTTTAAGCTGTTTGCCGGAAATAGCTTTTAGGAAAAAAACTTCAGAATGCGCTGTTTCTGGTGTCTGTAGCTTTAATGCAAATGAGCTGCTGCCCATTGACCAATGAGCTGTAAGAGTTAACCACAGCATGGAGCAGAAGGGATTGTTGCCGTTCTCGGACTCCTGGAGCTCTATATCTATACAATATAATAATAATAATAATAATAATAATATTATATAATACATAGGTATTTATATAATATTATATCTAATATCAACGCCAAAAGCTATGTGCACCTCGGATGATATTATGAATCATAAAGACTGCATCTGGCGTCTCTGGTACTTCCACAACAAGTAAAGACTCGTAGTGGGGGTTATCTCGGCCATGGTTGAGAAGAATTGGGGGAAAGGAACTTTGGCCTTGACTCTCTGAAGTCCTTATTACCCGCATCATGGAGGAGAAAGAGATTGTACTCCCGGAGCTGAGCTGCAGGACTGCCGCTGAGCTCCCCCAGCCGGAGCTGCCAGACTGCCGCTCTAGCTTCGGAGGCAGTCCAGCACCTCCAGCGGGGGGGAGCTTGGCGGAAAGTCCGGGCGAAGCTTCGGCGGCAGTCTGGCAGCAGTCCGCCAACTCAGCTCCGGCGGTACAATCCCTTTCTCCTCCATGTCTCCTCCTCCGGACTACCACCGAAGCTTCGGTGGCAGTCCGGCAGCTCCGGTGTGGGGAGCTTGTCCGCTGGTCCACTAAATCTTAGCTATGCTCTTATCGGAGGGGGGTGGGGAAGTGGGAGGTAATAATCAAATGTGCCCGCTTCCTACGTAGGAGGGGGCGCCGAAACTGACTCACTCGTTTGGTAACTGTAGACGGGGTACTTTCAGAAATGCATATCTCACTCAAAAAATCATGTACAGACTATTTTCAAAGTTTGTATGCGTGTGGAAGCACCAGAGACCCAAAACAACACTCCCAGGAAAAGTGCTGTTTTCATAATATGTCCCCTTTAACAACAGGCTGAATCCCTAGGGCACAATGTTGAACTTGATGATCACCTTCTGAACGTCAAATAGGAACTGACAACGTATGAAATCATGCACAACCTTTGTAGGACCCCTGATCCGGTGCTTTTAGACCAAGGACACCATCCTCGTCTTCCAAGCCTTCTTCGCTGTCAGAATACAGAGGGCTTCCACTGAGTCACTTGAAGTGCAACACCTCATCTAGCATCACCTCATCTCGCACCACCTCATATAGCGTTCTAGCACCACCTCATCTAGCACCACCTCATCTAGCACCACCTCATCTTGCACCACCTCATCTAGCAATCTAGCATCACCTCATCTAGCGGTCTAGCAACACCTCATCTAGCCCTACCTCATTTAGCGGTCTAGCATCACCTTATCTAGCGGTCTTGTACTTGATGGTGCTGCTTAGACATGACTAGCAGTCACCGGTACTCACTACCAGGTAGAATAAACACTTCTGTTTGAGGTTGAAAGCTGGTTTAACGGGTTAATCTTGCTGTTTTCTCATCGTCCCCGTCCGGGTCTTTATTAAAGAAATCTGGGATATTGCCTTTTATCTTGTCCATGATCTGTCAATGAGCAAGAAAATTCATCTATTTAAATCTTGGTGACTAACGATTGGTAACCATATAAGTTATTGTTGTATATTCTGAGAGCTATGAAGTTTTGCAATATTCCAAAATAAACACTGATATCATTTCTATAAATCCCCTCCTTCTCTGATTAATCTGTGCCCTGGTTCCTTTTACCTCTCTCTCTCTCTCTCTCTCTCTCTCTCTCTCTCTCTCTCTCTCTCTCTCTCTCTCTCTCTCTCTCTCTCTCTCTCTCTCTCTCTCTCTCGCTCTCTCTTGCATTGAAACCTAGTTGTGTGTGTCTTAGTGCTGACAGACCCTGGCTGTAAGTGGAGCGTGTGTTTATAGTGTGTGAATGGCGTGTGTATTGTGTGCATTAAATATAGGACGGTTTGCAGGTAATTGCAAAGCCCCCCCCCGTTGATTAAAGGGGAATTTAAGCTCTAATTAATTCATACAACTCTGTCCAAAGATACAGTAATGGAAGCAACATGTAGAAAGACCGCTATTTGAAGTGATACTTATTATGTTATCTATATATATATATATACTGTACATATATATAGTATATATACTGTATATATATATAGTATATATACTGTATATAAAATATATAGTGTTGTTGCTCTGAGTGACCTCTTAACCTTTTAACCCTGAGGTTCACTCTTAATCTTAAATACATTGCACTTTCTAAAATGATAATCTATTTTAATCATTTCTTTGCATATGTCTTCTTTTACTATCTATTGTTTTATTTTATTGTATGACAATGTTTCTATGTGAAGCACTTTGAGTCTGCCTTTTGTATGAAAAGTGCTTCATAAATAAATTTGCCTTGCCCTGCCTTAACCCTGATGTTAACCCTTAACCCTTAACCCTAAGGTTAATTCTTAACCCTTAACTGAGGTTAACTCGTAACCCTGAGGTTAACTCTCAACCCTTAACCCTGAGGTCAACTCTTAACCATTAACCCTCAGGTTCACTCTTAACATCTTCCTATTGGTTGCAGATCATCGCCTACCAGCCCTACGGCCGCTCAGTGGACTGGTGGGCGTATGGAGTGCTGCTGTATGAGATGCTGGCCGGACAGGTGAAGCACACACACACACACACACACACACACACACACACACACACACACACACACACACACACACACACACACACACACACACACACCATCTCTCTAGTTGGAGTTGGTATGTGACCTAAAACAGACCCAAATGATCACTCCTCTGTGAAGGGACTTCTGGGATGATTGGCACTTATGGAATAAGTGCTCAACACATTCAAGGGCTTTGTAGCCGAAAATCATACATGCAAATACACTATTACAAACATATACAATACACATAAACTCACAAAGAAGTGAGTTTGTGTATACATACACACACACACACACACACATTTATAGCCAAACATATGCACACAATCTCTCTCTCTCTCTCTCTCTCTCTCTCTCTCTCTCTCTCTCTCTCTCTCTCTCTCTCTCTCTCTCTCTCTGCTATGTATGAGCTAGAGAGGTCATGGTTCCAGTGTGGGGGGGCAGTGAAGTGGAAATGAAGAATGAAGCATATTACAGGCGGTCAAAACAGCCACATTAGGGTTATAAATGAGATGGCTGCTCTCTATTTTCTCTCTGTCTCTCTCGCTCTTTTTCTGCTCCAGTTATTTTTGAAGCCTCCCCTCCTCCTTCATATGGTTCCTCTCGCCTTTACCTTCCTAACTTCAATCCATCACTTCTCTAAACCTCTGTTTCCTCTTGCATCCCCTACCCAAGCCTCCACTTCCCTTAACAGTGTGAACAGTAGGAGAGTGTAGAACAGAACTCTGCTAACTACTTCTTCTTTTCAATACTCTTGAAAGTATACAGCCAAAGTGTGTATTCTTAAATTATTAAAAGTAATGAATAGGTAAATCACATTAAATCATTTTTTAATGAAAGCAGTTTGTTTTTTGGGGAAAATTGATTATATCGAGATAAGATAAGCCTGTTGTTTGGAGGCTATATAAATACATATATTCCTATTAATACATATATTCATATGTAATGCATAAATAAAATAAAGTCCTGTAATCCACAGCCTCCGTTTGATGGGGAGGATGAAGACGAGCTGTTCCAGTCGATCATGGAGCACAACGTGTCCTACCCCAAATCCATGTCCAAGGAGGCTGTCCTCATCTGCAAAGGGGTGAGTAGCATCATAAAACAACGTAGCATCCCTACACCTACGTAGCATCACATAACCAACGTAGCATCACAAAACAACGTAGCATGACAAGGTGCCATGCCGTAATTCCGACGCCTCATTGTTCCGACGTCTCAATGGTCCGAAATATTTCCCATTAGATCGACATGCCACTATGCCGACGGTTCAATGTTCCAAAAACGGAACCCATTGGTCCGAAGGTCCGTTTGTCCAACTTTTCAAACAGGAGGCGCATTACACCGGGATTCCACCGGACGCGTACGCGCAGCGGAACGGCTGCGTCCTCTGCCCTGCGTCCATTCCTACCGGGCGCGTAACGGCAGCGTAGCGCTGCCTTGCGAGCCAGCCGTATTCACGCGAGATCACGAGATCACGCGATAATCCTAAACCTAATGTACTCACCTTCCACTCCCAAAACTATTGCAATTAAATGCCACGCTTTGTCCTTTCTTACATTTTCCTTATAAAAAGGATGATTTGGTACATAAATGACTTCATGTTGCTGAACTTCGACAATGAGTCTCTCGTCGTCCATGTTGCCGACCCTCTGAGACCCTTTGATTGATTGACTGCTGACCTGGTGCCACCGGTCATGACATAATAATGTTGATGTGAAGTTACATGAGCTGAGTATTGTGTTTTATTTTGAAAATTGACCGGATGCTCTATGGCTTTTACTTTTTCACTTCCTGCCCTGCTCGATCTGCTCTGTTGAAATTGACACGGTTTAGCAGCGGCTCGCGCCAAAAAATAGAACTGCGACGGAAAGATAGTGCCGCGGCGCAGCACGCCGCTCCTGGGACGCTGCTGAAGCGTTCCGCGGCGCGCCCGGTGGAAATGGTGTCATTAATTAGAGTAGAAGCGATCAGCAGCGGTGACCGCGGCGCGTACGCCTCCGGTGGAATCGAGCCTTTTAGGCCGACGGTTCAATATGCCGAATAGGCCAAGGCGCAATTCCACATGTGTGATTATGAAACCAAAAATAAAAGACGATGTAGGCTAAGTTCCAGCAGTGCACTTCACCAAGCCAGACTGTTGCTGTGGGCTTGAACGGTCACAAGAGGTGAATTTATGAAGCGCACGTTATACAAGGACTAACGCCTCGTTTCCACATACGTACATTCTCGTATGGGATCCAACCGTCTCCGACCGAAAGTCCATTCATTCCTATGTGATTCTCCGTAATGTCCGTTTTTCCTCCGAGACTCCTCCCCTCAGTAAAATTTCTGTCCGGTATGTCCGTAATATACGTTCAAAAAATTTAACTTTCGCCGTCGTTTTACGGAGATACCGTATGAAAGTTTTTATGTTTTTCACAAAACATGTAAGTACCTGGCAGGCAAAACTCCTCGCCGATCTCTTTCCAAGCCTGGTTGGTTTTGTTTTTATCTCTGTATATGTCGATCCTCGTGTTCCAAAGTACCGGTATCCTAAAAACGGCCATTGTCATACGCTCCCCCATCTTTTGTCCGTAAATAAATTCATGTCTGTACGTAAAACACTAGCGACTCCTTCCGTAAATTTACGGAAGCACGGATACGAAAAACATACGTATGTGGAAACGAGGCGTTACGCCTCGTTTCCACATACGTACATTCTCGTATGTGATCCAACCGTCTCCGACCGAAAGTCCATTCATTCCTATGTGATTCTCCATAATGTCCATTTTTCCTCCGAGACTCCTCCCCTCCGTACAATTTCTGTCCGGTATGTCCGTAATATACGTTCAAAAAATGTTACTTTCGCCGTCGTTTTACGGAGCTACCTTATGAACGTTTTAATGTTTTTCATAAAACATGTAATTACCTGGCAGGCCAAACTCCTCGCCGAACTCTTTCCAAGCCTGGTTGGTTTTGTTTTTATCTCTGTATATGTCGATCCTCATGTTCCAAAGTACCGGTCTCCTAAAAACGGCCATTATGATAAGCTCCCCCATCTTTTGTCCGTGAATAAATTCATGTCCGTACGTAATACACTAGCGACTCCTTCCGAAAATTTACGGAAGCACGGATACGAAAAACATACGTATGTGGAAACGAGGCGTTACGCCTCGTTTCCACATACGTACATTCTCGTATGCGATCCAACCGTCTCCGACCGAAAGTCCATTCATTCCTATGTGATTCTCCGTAATGTCAGTTTTTCCTCCGAGACTCCTCCCCTCCGTACAATTTCTGTCTGGTATGTCCGTAATATACGTTCAAAAAATTTAACTTTCGCCGTCGTTTTACGGAGATACCGTATGAACGTTTTTATGTTTTTCACAAAACATGTAAGTACCTGGCAGGCCAAACTCCTCGCCGAACTCTTTCCAAGCCTGGTTGGTTTTGTTTTTATCTCTGTATATGTCGATCCTCATGTTCCAAAGTACCGGTCTCCTAAAAACTGCCATTATCATACGTTCCCCCATCTTTTGTCCGTAAATAAATTCATGTCCGTACGTAAAACACTAGCGACTCCTTCCGTAAATTTACGGAAGCACGGATACGAAAAACATACGTATGTGGAAACGAGGCGTAATGCTTTTCCTGTAAAGAAGTCAAACGGTGAGTGAAAAACAAATAAAAATGTTATCTTTAGTAGCTGTGTGTGGGCCTATATGTGTTGTTTACTGTGTTTACAGTGGGCTTTTAGCCTAAATAATTTCGCTGGTATTGATTTAGTCAAACTTATACCTCATACCGTGTACTTAGTCAAGTGAGTGTGTGTGTGTGTGTGTGTGTGTGTGTGTGTGTGTGTGTGTGTGTGTGTGTGTGTGTTCGTGCCCGTGTTGAGAATTAGACCTACGCTCTCTGTCCATGGGGCTGAAACACTGTGTCGAAATGAAGTGAAGCGAGGTCACTTTGCTCTCCAATATTCATCGTGAACGTGATATGTAGGCCTATGTTGTATTTTTGAGAGAGTGAGAGAGCGAGAGAGAGCAAGGTATAAAACTCTTTATATGTAGTAGGCCTATTCGGCATATTGAACCGTCGGCCTAATGCGCCTCCTTTTTGAAAAGTCGGACAAACGGACGTTCGGACCAATGGGTTCCGTTTTCGGAACATTGAACCGTCGGCATAGTGGAATGTCGATCTAATGGGAAATATTTCGGACCATTGAGACGTCGGAACAATGAGGTGTCGGAATTACGGGCAGGCCCCCATCACAATACCAACAGAGCATCACAATACCAACGTAACATCACAATAAAAACAGCATTTCAATGTTAATGCAGCATCGCAAAACAACCTAGCATCACTCTACCAACGTAGCATCACAAAACATTGTAGCACCACTATACCAACCGAGCTTCAATGAATAACGCTCTTATTCCCGCGCTGTCTCCTTGCTTGACCGCGATCTAGCATCTAGGATGGATGCTATGATTTCATACATTGAATTTTGCAGTTGAAATTGGCATGGTGAATTTTGGGGCATTGACAATTTTAAATGAAATTGTATGCATTTATCTTGCACATTGAATTTTCTAACATTTAATATTTGATTGAGAATTTTTGAACATTGGAAAAAATGAGAAAATTATGATGAGGTAAATTCCGAGGCAAAGAAATTCAGATACATTTTTTCAATGTTTAATATTCAGTGCTTAAAATTCAATGGCTTTTTATTTTCAAAATCCGATGAGACAGATTTACCTCCATATCATTCTGTTAAATAGCTAAAACTTTCTCAACCTCTGTAGAATAAGTTTGTTAATGTTTGTCCGTATAAAACAGGACTCTTTTCAGTCCTCCTCATGTTGGGCATATTTTTCAGAGGAAACTCAAATTCGATGTGAAGACGATTTTTAAATTCCGTCCGGACAAATTTCGAGGTCTCAAAAAGAGGACAGGTCTGGGCAAAAGAGGACATCTGGTCACCATAAGTACGGGGAACCACCTTGATTCCTACCTGTTCCACTGTTATAAAATAGCGGCATAACTTCGTGGGCGTTATCCTGGTAATTTCTCTGCGTCAGAAAGGTGTGGAGTGTAAGCGTGTGAATGGGTTGTATTGCGTGTGTCTCATGCCCACTGCTTGAGACTTCGCTTTCAGATTTCTTTAATTGACCAGTATAATAAACAGATCAAATGAATATCTCCTATCCTTTGTCCACCATTTGAATATCCTTTTGGTCATTTGCTATGTGAAAAATCCCCCAAAATCATAAAACACACTCAGAGAGGCCAAGGTAAAGTAGTTGTTATGTAACAGGACCCGGTGACACAGGTATTTTTAGGCAACCGGTCTCTGAACAGAAACAGGACCTGTTGATGTCCTAGTCATGCCGAGGTGCGCTTGTCACGGTGACATATCCTTTTTCTCTTGTAATGGTTTGTTCTCTGATCCGTTTCTCACCACCACGTTGGTTTTGTGACGAGAGAAGGCTAATGCCCTTGCATCTGTTGACAGATACGTATCTGTTGTCTATAACACACCAGTTTGTACCTCCATCCTGCATCTTTCCACACACCTTTAAAAGACATCGGAGCTGGCAGTTTGGGATTACAGAGTACAGGATATGAAAGGCTCATAGGTGGATTTGTAAGTGTGAATGGTTCAGTTTGGATGTTAACGCAGTATTGTCAATAATGACGATAGCAATTTGTGTAGTGTCTCCGTTGATTGTCCGTTCTCCTGCAGTGCTCATGAAGCAGGAGCTCATAGAGGCTGTACAAGGAAACGGGTGTTGGAAGAAAAGTGCATTGTTCAGTAAAAAACAGACAAATCGTAACGTCAGTAGCAGAGCTAAAGCATCAAATCAAGTTCACATCTAAAGACTGGTAGTCTTGAGCATTTTCCCAACATCTGTGAGGGCCGTCGGTGGGCTCAGCAAGGTTTGAATTTCCTCTTCCTCATCCTCCTGAGCAGTGAGGACTGAAATTCACATGTCCCCAAAGCAACCCCTGCAGTTGTCAAACTAACACCCCTAAATACACCTGGGCTCCCCTGAAGACAGTTTGGGGGGTCTCTGACGTTCAAATATCTTTTTTATTTTTTATTTTTTTTTTTCAGATGCACTCTGCATTCCAAAATGAATAGCTACCCTTACGATGATATGTTCAAAAGGGTAATACAGAGTAAGTCCCGAAGAATAGCATATAGAATTAACATTTTGAAAGAGGTGAATGGTCATCATACTACAAATGTGTAAAGTGTTCAGTGATTCCTTGGATCGATCTCCAGAAGTGTTCACATTGTTGGAGAAACATTGTGAAAGGACTCCCCAGACCCATGCATGGGTTAGGGGCATGAGTTAGTTTGATGGCACAATCGTGCCATCAAACGCACCACCAAACTAGAGCTGTAATCGGGCCTTAAAAGTTAGGCCCGACCCGGCCCGAGCCCGACAGGATTCTGCCCGAACCCTGCTAGATTTTTTCATTGCCCGAACACGTTTTCAGCCCAACATATTCAAATATGCGCAGCTCTTTTTCAAGAATGAGTCGTATATATATATATGTTACATTGATTGACTATCGTAGGCTATAGTCCACTTGGAACAAGATGATAAAAAAGTCCTCTGGAACATCGTCATCTCAGCACTCTAAATAGGCCTATATACAGGGTAGCCGCGGGGTCTTAAAAGTCTAAAAAATGTCTTAAATTTCATGTTCCTAAATTAAGGCCTTAAAAAGTCTTAAATTGCGTTACCCAAGTCTTAATTTTTTAAAGATGGTCTTAAATTTCCTACTAGGATATGTTTTCGTAGTCAACCGGACTGTAACACAAGGGGAAAATAGGGAGCGTTTTGCGTATCGGGGTTTTGCGTAACGTCAGAGAACGTCTCATTTATTGGAGTATGCGCGAACAATACTTTGGGTTTTTGCGCCGGCAATCTCAACAAACATAATCAGTCGAGAGGAGACGCCACATCATGGGGAAGCAGGGCTCTCAAGTCTCACGCATTCGGCGTGAGACACGCAATTCGACCCATGCACACGCTCACACGCCACACTTCGTATTTCTCACGCAGAGAAATTACCAGGATAGCGCCCACCAACTTGCGCCACTATTTAACAGTGGAACAGGTAGGAATCAAATGGGTTCCCCTTACGAAGGGTGACCAGACGTCCTCTTTTGCCCAGACATGCCCTCTTTTTGAGACACTTATAAAAATAAATGTGTCCGGGCGGAATTTCAAAATCGTCCGGGATTTTATTAAAGCCTCATACATGTTCACATTGAATTTGCGTTGCGTTCCTCTGGGTCGGTCACAAACTACTTAAGCTACGCCCTCCCCACCTCAGTTCTGTTCCCTTTGCATTGCTGGAAGTGAGTAGGGGGAGTGGTTAAGTAGAGCCTTCAGATTGGACGGTTTGACTTTAGAGTTACCGTCATGTTTTGTATATATTTTTTTGTTGCCATTATTGTTTTATAGGGACAAACATTAACAAATTTCTCCTACAGGGGATTGATAAAGTCTATCTATTGAACAGAAAGAAACACTTGGTCATACTTTACACACTTTACCGCAGCATTGGCCTACTGAATGCCACAGATATATTTTAAGCATTGGACTGAATGCCACATAAATATATAATTATGTTTTTGCACGTTTGCAACGTTTAAAAGTTCAGGGAAAAGTATAGCCTCTACTGGTGTTGCTTAGGCCAATATCCTTTTGAGGCAGTGTTGTTTCCGAATATTAGTGTTAAGGGCCAATAATGCTTACTATCATACATTAGTCACCATGTCTGTGGACGGGTTAGGGTTAGGGTTCGGGCTGGCTCCATACATTACGAAGGAGTTAGTAAAAGAGGTCAACGAGGCAAGTGGTGGATTCATTGAAATGGTTGAGGAAATTTGAATGCTGAGAAACTACAGCAATTTGAAAAGAGTTTGTTTGTTTATATTTTATATTGTGTGTTGAAAGTTTGATATTTAAACCAAAAATACAGCTACACTTTCACACCATCACTTTGTGTGTTGTTTTTTTAATCTTTTATTATCATTTCTGGGTACATGGTCTTAAGAGACATCAGGCCTCTAGACTTTGAGTTAGGCCCTCAGTTTGGCTCTTTGATTGGTGAGTGCACACTTATCCTTTGGCACATTCATTAATGTATTGACATGAATGTTTCATATGTTCCAAAAAAACATGAATAACATATGCACGACCGCGTTTTACGACTGCTTAATGGGTGCGATGTAGGTCTTAATTTTCATTGAAGTGGTCTTAAAAAAGTCTAAAAAAAGTCTTAAATTTGGGTTGATCAAACCTGGGGAAACCCTGTATATAGGCATAGCCTACACTTCTAAATAGGTATACGGGCATATAACAATTATAACAATTAGTCATATAACAATTAGTCTTTCTTAACAAATTAAATGAAAATAATTCTAAACTAAGATAGGTATTTGGCAATAACAACATACAACGAAAAGTTACATAAAATTTAGATTAGAACTAAAACCAACGAAAATGAGACTTACTTGCGGTCGCCTCTCCACAACCACCAATATGAATAAAAATAGATCAACATGCCAACAAGCATTAGTTAAATTAAAATTCTAAATTAGGATGGGTATTTGGCATAAATTGCTGGCAAAAGTGGCAATAACGAAATTAAGATAAAGCCTTGCCACAATCCGGCCTCAACGCGATGGTGAACAGCAGCTGAAATGTAATAAAAGAATAATGCTAACATTAGCCTATATAGGCTACTCTGTCTACATTATTTATTTAAGACTCAATCAATATTTAGTTATAATTTAATAAACCTTTAGAGAGAGCAAGCGTCAAGGCCAAGGCCTATCTCCCTCCTGATATTTTCTCCCGTCTTTGCCTCTTCCAAAGGGAACATTGCAGTTGTCAGTGTTGTATTCACTAGTTCCATATCCTTACTTATGAAATGGCATGTGATTGTCAAATAACATATTTTTCGATAATCCTCCGTAGACATTTCTGTGGTCATTGCGACTCTGCCGTCCTTCAAGAAAGTCTTCAGTGTCTTTACCAAAGCGTCCCTTTTTTCTTGAGCCATTTCAGTGCATCTCTTTGCAATTGTCACATGGCTGGGAACCATCCCATGTGCGGCCCCGACATGAATTGGTTCTTGCGCTAGCTGTTTGAATCCCTCGCCATTAACGATGTTTAAAGGCATAATGCCTTTACAGCAAAAGCTGACACACTTCTCAGTCACCAATGGTTTCACCTTTGCAGGCATGGGTTTTGATGCTGTAACAAACTATGTGATAGAAGGTTTTTGGGCCCTCGTGGCAGGTGTTAGATTAGATTAGATCAGATTTCTTTATTGTCCTTGTTCAACAGAGTTAAGTAGGCATAGTATATAAATATATTAATAAGTAAATAATAAATAAATAGAATAATAAATAAATAAATAACAATAATAACATGAATGAGAATGCAGCAAGTCCAGTCCATAGTTGTGATGTGTGAGAGTGAGAGGGGGGGGGGGGGCTGCAGTCCTGCAATAGATGGAAAATGTGTACAGTGCAGCAATGAAGTCCAGTTCACAGTTATTGAGTGGGAGTTATAGTGGGAGTTATATGACCTATTGTTGTTGTTGTTGGTTGTAGTTATATGTTGTACGGCTTCAATCTGGATGCCTTATCAGTAGGGGTGTAACGTATTTGTACGAAACAGTCACGGAACAGGCACTTCGGTGCGGTTACCGAGGTGTACCGCGGTTCGTAAATGTGGCGTACATAGCGTTAATATGGCGAGTAAAGGCCCGTTTTGCGATGCGGAATTTAAAACTTGAAGTTGGAGTTCCACCCGGACCGTTTAGCCAAAGTATACTACTCCGACCCCGTAATCCGCACAGCAGCTCTCAGTCGGGATGTCGGATACACAATGCAATTCGCCGCCCGATCTATCTTATATGTTGACTACAAACCATGTAAGCATTGTTGTTCAATAAAAAAAATACGAGCTGTGCAAACCCAGCTCAAAACACTATTTCAACAACCCCTGTCTGGAAATTCAGAAATGCAAATGCCATAACCAAGTTTATTGGTGTTATCATTGCTGCTTATCTAAGGGTTGAGAAACAAGCAGTTTTTTTTTAATTTTCCCCGTTGACTTAAAAACCGAGGTACGTACCGAACCGTGACTTTTGTGTACCCTTACACTAGGGTGACCAGATTTGAGTTTGTGAAAAAGAGGACACTTCGTCGCGGGGGGGGGGGGGGGGGGGCGAGGCGAAAACATGGGTATTTTTTCTTTAGTTCGTCCGTGAACTTACATTTACGTTTAGGCATGGCTGCAGATGTAATGTGCTGTTGTAAACAGAGTGGAAGCGGCAAGGTGCTCAATGTTGCCAGATTGGAAATGGCAAAGTAACGTACCAAAGGCTCAAAATGGTCGTATTTGGAGGATAATGCTGCTATCCATTTGGATGTACGAAGTGGTAAAGTCGCCAATCTCCCAGCTTTCTTGCGGCATTTCACTGAGGCACGCCCCCTTTCGGTCGTAGTATCTCGTCGCTTTCAAAGTAGAGCGAGCAGATCTGTACAACTAGCAAACAAGATGGCTGCGCCCATAGTCAATGGGGATCGAGCTGTATTTTCTTTGTATTTGTACCACGTTGGGGGTTGTAATGTCGATTTTAAATCCTCTTACACACTTGATTTCATTGCTGCTTTAATCCGGTCACCAATTTAAGGTCTTGCTTTGTGTGAAATTCAATGTAAAGTTGTGTTTTCAAGCTGGTTTGCCAAAGAGGCTATGTTGCTAATGATGACTAGCCCGCTACTACCCCTCGTGGCTCGACAGAAACACGACAGCACTTGTTGAAATAAAAATTGGCGAAAATGGCAAAATATTATTGCAATGTAAAAGGCTTGCAATGTTAATGTCTCTGTAAAGGCTGGCAATCATTATACACTGGATTATTTCTTTTTTCCAAAATAGTTTTCTTCTTAAACTCGTCGGACACAAATAGCAAACTGGAAGGCTGGAGCAAGGGAAATACGTCACGTTCTCGCTGAAGCTGGTCGTTCGTACCAGCCTACCATCAAAATGGATAGCAGCATAATTATCGTGGCTCTGGCAACCCTGAGATCGGTCGCCCAATGACAGACTCTCTCTACAGTCATGATGCTGCTATCCATTTTGATGGTAGGCTGGTACGAACGACCAGCTTCAGCGAGAACGTGACGTATTTCCCTTGCTCCAGCCTTCCAGTTTGCTATTTGTGTCCGACGAGTTTAAGAAGAAAACTATTTTGGAAAAAATAAATAATCCAATGTATAATGGTTGCCAGCCTTTACAGAAACATTAACATTGCAAGCCTTTTACATTGCAATATTATTTTGCCATTTTCGCCAATTTTTATTTCAACAAGTGCTGTCGTGTTTCTGTCGAGCCACAAGGGGTAGTAGCAGGCTAGTCATCATTAGCAACATAGCCTCTTTGGCAAACAAGCTTGAAAAGACAACTTTACATTGAATTTCACGCAAAGCAAGACCATAAATTGGTGACCGGATTAAAGCAGCAATGAAATCAAGTGTGTAAGAGGATTTAAAATCGACATTACAACCCCCAACGTGGTACAAATACAAAGAAAATACAGCTCAATCCCCATTGACTATGGGCGCAGCCATCTTGTTTGCTAGTTGTACAGATCTGCTCGCTCTACTTTGAAAGCGACGAGATACTACGACCAAAAGGGGGGGTGCCTCAGTGAAATGACATTATCATCAATTAATAAAAAAAAAACGGACGCCCCGGACGGGACGTAAAAAGTGGACATGTCCGGGGAAAAGAGGACGTTTGGTCAGCCTACCTTACACCCCTACTTATCAGCGATGAATTCCCTGCTGTTTTGCATTTTGGGCATTTCACGTAACCTACTGGCTCATTCACCTCACACACCGGGGAGAAGCCCTTCCAGTGATCGGCCTACGGAGTCCGCTTCACCCTGAATGATGAATTGAAGCGCAAAGGAGCTGTCCTTGTTAAGCAACAAGTAGCTCGGGCTGACAGGCAGAACTGTCAACCTGCCGGCCCGCTTGTCAGAAACCAAAGCCAATAAGAGCGCCGTCTTAAAGGACAGGGCATCCAAAGGGGCCTGAGACAGAGGCTCGAAGGGGTCCCTGGACAATCCAGGCAACACGTTCCATGAAAGGGAGGGGGCTCAGCGAGCATGGTAGACGTTACAGAGTCAGTCGCAGTACAAACAGCAAGCTGTCTACACGCCGCGCTCGTGTCCACCGAACAGGCAGCGAGCCGTCTAGCCGCTGCACTAATGCCCGATGAACGAGCAACGAGTTGTCTAGCCGCCCCGCTAGGATAGCCGCGTTGTCCGCTAGCTGTCACCACAGTGAGCAGACCCGTCTTCTCACCTTCAACAAACTGTAGGAGGGAGGTAGAGAGGTTCTTTAGGAAGTATGTACTGCCGTTCGGCCGAACGGTCTTTTGAATCTTTATTCAATGGTACAGAAAAACTGGGAGCCAGCTTGCGGTACTTCTGGCTCCACTGTGCTGCTCCCCCCCGCTGGTGCCGGCTGGCCGAAACGGCTATCGGCTGGCATAGCTGGAGGATGGCGCTGGAGAACCGGGAAACTGCAAGCCATCTTGCGGCTTCCTCCGGGCTATAAGCTCCCTGCCAGCCGACAAGGAGATCAGGGCAGCGGAAAGCAGGGCGGTGTTGTTTACTGCCGCTGCAGATTGCGGTCAGGGGGCAGCAGCTTCTCGTTAGGCGCCCGGATAGAGAAGTGCTGCCAGGGGAGGCTCCAGGCGAGAGATCCCCCAAGTATCAGCCCACCCCTCCACGTTAGTAAAGTCAGTGAAGACCTACACCTGGGCCGCAAAGACATCGTCAATGGAGACGGAGTCGACCTGCTCGATGAGGTCCTCATCTTCGACGTCCGGAACTCCGGCTTTAAAAATGTCGATGGCCTCGGAGAGGGCCAACGACGGTGAAAAGAAAAGGTGCCTGGAGAGGAGCCCCTCTTCAGGCAGTGGCAGGCACCCCTCCAGGCAGTGCGCGGCAGGCTGCGCAGGAGGTGGGGGTAGACAAGGCAGCCGCGGCGTGTTCCGCACTGAGGCACATGAAACACGCCAGGTGCCCGTCACGCGGCTTCAGATAGGCAATGAGGCCCTGAAAAGGGCCCAGTTCTCAAGGAATCACTCTTTAATGGCGTGTTTCCACTGCAGGGTGCGGAACGGATCGGATCGCAAAGGTGCGGATCGGGTTGCGTTTCCACCGCCAAAAGTGGGCGTGACCCGGACATAGCCGTACCCGTTTTGGCCTCGTTTTCAGGACTCCTCCGTTGGGGTACTGAAAACGAAACGAGACGCCTGAAAGGGTCCCGGGAAATTCTAGCTACACACCTCCTCCGTTGATTGGTCGACAGAATCATCACTTCCGGGTGACGCGGGGATAAAAACAAACAAACAGTAGCCTCGAGGTATTATTCTTTACAATTAACATGTCGCGTAAAACGCTTGCTTGGGCGAACAAGGAGGTGGAGACGTTCGTCTGCATTCTTGGGGAGGAAGACGTTGTTTACGATGTTTACGTAGCTGCCGCGGCGATCGACATCCGGCCTACCACAAAGGGTACTGTCGGAAGTGGAAACGCGACCTCGGAACTGAGCTGGGCTATACCGCCCCCTCCCTACCGCACCCTGCAGTGGAAACGCGGCATAATGGCCCTGAAAAGGGCCGTTGGTCCGTCACCTCGCCCAAGCCGCTGCCACAAGGTACTTGAAGTTTTAAAGTCATAACTGTTGATCGTACAAAGCTGAAAGAAAAGGAGGATGAGCGGCGGCATGCGCCGTCTTATATACATGGTGCCGAAGGAAATGTGAGCGGTGCCCACGTTGATGGGTGCATAGTTCAAATTTTCAGTGCGCGCAAGCACGCACACGGGAAAAGCCCATAAGGCGAAGCCTAGACGGCGTAGCCTACATGAAATAGAACATACCAGTTTTTGTCAGGATTAATTTTGTACCCACCAAAAAAAAATTAAAATTTGAGTTGATTTATTAGGTATCATTATTGAATGAGCTGGCACCCTGACTTGGACAATGAATGAGGTATTAATACCAATACTCTTTGGCTGGGAGGCAATGATGAGGCATCAGACAATCAAGTAATTTAAGCCTGAATACATACTAAAAAGCACCAGACCAGGTTGCCAGCAGCATGGACAGTATTTGAGCGATAACCTGTTGAACTTAATCGATGTGGTAGGCTACACCACGGGATGCATCTGCAGACCACTGCCACATAAATAAAGGCAAGACGCGATATTTATTGCTTAAAGGTCCCATGACATGCTATTTTATGTATTCTTTAATATAGGTATTAGTGGGCAACTAACACAGTATTCAAAGACGTTCCCTAAATTCAGCCGTGGTGCAGAGTTACAGCCACTCCGAGCCAGTCGCACATTGAGCTTCCCCCAAATGCGCTGTTTCGGTGGGCGTGTCAAGGAGGAGGGTGGGGGTGTGGCCCTGAGCAGCTTGCAGCCACCATGCGCTCTGTTTACAGTGGATGTATCGCAATGGCGAGCCGCACACAGCCTTTAGCCGTGTTATGTAAATATTCTAGAACACAC